>NC_041215.1:37051697-37104646 GCF_002837175.3 Physeter macrocephalus | reverse complement strand
TTTCTTAGGATGTGGGTCAAAAAGGATCTTGCTGTGATTTATGTCATAGAGTGTTCTGCCTATGTTTTCCTCTAAGAGTTTGATAGTATCTGACCTTACATATAGGTCTTTAATCAATTTTGAGGTTATTATTGTATATAACCTCAAACTGTGTTAGGGAGTGTTCCAATTTCATTCTTTTACATGTAGCTGTCCAGTTTTCCCAGCACTACTTATTGAAGAGGCTGTCTTTTCTCCATTGTATACTCTTGCCTCCTTTATCAAAAATAAGGTGACCATTTGTGCATGGGTTTATCTCTGGGCTTTCTATCCTGTTCCATTGATCTGTATTTCTGTTTTTGTGGCAGTACCGTACTGTCTTGACTAGTGTAGCTTTGTAGTATAGTCTGAAGTCAGGGAGCCTGAAACCTCCAGCTCTGTTTTTCTTTCTCAATATTGCTTTAGCTATTCAGGGTCTTTTGTGTTTCCATACAAATTGTGAAATTTTTTGTTCTAGTTCTGTGAAAAATGCCATTGGTAGTTTGGTAGGGATTGCACTGAATCTGTAGATTGCTTTGGGTAGTATAGTCGTTTTCACAGTGTTGATTCTTCCAATCCAAGAACATGGTATATCTCTTCATCTGTTTGTATCATCTTTAATTTCTTTCATCAGTGTTTTATAGTTTTCTTCATACAGGTCTTTGTCTCCTTAGGTTTATTCCTAAGTATTTTATTCTTTTTGTTGCAATGTAAGTGTGAGTGTTTCCTTAATTTCTCTTTCAGATTTTCATCATTAGTGTATAGGAATGCAAGAGATTTCCATGCATTAATTTTGTATCCTGCAACTTTACCAGATTCATTGATTAGTTCTAGTAGTTTTCTGGTAACATCTTTAGGATTCTCTAGGTATAGTATCATGTCATCTTCAAACAGTGACAGCGTTACTTCTTCTTTTCCAATGTGGATTTCTTTTATTTCTTTTTCTTCTCTGATTGCTGTGTCTAGAATTTCCAAAACTATGTTGAATAAGAGTGGTGAGAGTGGACAACCTTGTCTTTTTCCTGATCTTAGATGAAATGGTTTCAGTTTCACCATTGAGAAAGATGTTGGCTGTGGGTGTGTCATCTATGGCCTTTATTATGTTGAGGTAAGTTCCCAATATGCCTACTTTCTGGAGGATTTTTATCATAAATTGGTGTTGAATTTTGTTGAAAGCTTTTTCTGCATCTATTAATATTATCATATGCTTTTTCACCTTCAATGAGTTTATATGGTGTATCACATTGATTGATTTGTGTATATAGAAGAATCCTTGCATTCCTGGGGTAAACCCCACTTGACCATGGTGTATGATCCTTTTAATGTGCTGTTGGATTCTGTTTACTAGTATTTTGTTGAGGATTTTTTGCAACTATATTCATCAGTTTTACTGGCCTGTAGTTTTCTTTCTTTGTGACATCTTTGTCTGGTTTTGGTATCAGGGTGATGGTGGCCTCACAGAATGAGTTTGGGAGTGTTCCTCCCTTGTTATATTTTGGAAAACTTTGAGAAGGATAAATGTTAACTCTTCCCTACATGTTTGATAGAATTCGCCTGTGAAGCCATCTGGTCCTGGGCCTTTGTTTTTTGGAAGATTTTGAATCACAGTCAATTTCACTGCTTGTGATTGGTCTGTTTATATTTTCTATTTCTTCCTGGTGCAGTCCTTGAAGGTTGTGCTTTTCTAAGAATTTGTCCATTTCTTCCAGGTTGTCCAATTTATTCACATAGAGTTGCTTTTAGTAATCTCTCAGGATCCTTTGTATTTCTGCAGTCAGTTGTTACTTCTCCTTTTTCATTTCTAATTCTATTGATTTCAGTCTTCTCCCTTTTTTTCTTGCTCTGTCTGGCTAATGGTTTATCAATTTTTTTTGATCTTCTCAAAACCAGTTTTTAGTTTTGTTATTAATTCCTTCATTTCTTTTTCATTTATTTCTGATCTGATCTTTATGATTTCTTTCCTTCTGCTAACTTTGGGGTTTTTTTTTTTTTTGTTCTTTCTCTAATTGCTTTAGGTGTAAGGTTAGGTTGTTTATTTGAGATGTTTCTTGTTTCTTGAGGTAGGATTGTACTGCTATAAACTTCCTTCTTAGAACTGCTTTTGCTGCATCTCATAGGTTTTGGGTCATCCTGTTTTATTGTCATTTGTTTCTAGGTATTTTTTGATTTCCTCTGTTTCTTCAGTGATCTCTTGGTTATTTAGTATTGTAATGTTGAGCATTCATGTGCTTGTATTTTTTACAGATTTTTTCATGTAATTGATGTCTAGTCTAATAACGTTGTTGTCAGAAAATATACTTGATATGATTTCAATTTTCTTAAATTTACCAAGGCTTGATTTCTGACCCTAGATGTGATCTACCCTGGAAAATGTTCCATGAGCACTTCAGAAGAAAGTGTATTCTGTAGATTGTATGGAATGTTCTATAAATATCAATTAAGTCCATCTTGTTTAATGTATCATTTAAAGCTTGTGTTTCCTTATTTTTTTCATTTTGGATGATCTGTCCATTGGTGAAAGTGGGGTGTTAAAATCCCCTACGATGATTGTGTTACTGTCGATTTCCCCTTTTATGGCTGTTAGCGTTTGCCTTATTTATTGAGGTGGTCATGTGTTTGGTACATAAATGTTTACAATTGTTATATCTTCTTCTTGGATTGTTCCCTTGATCATTATGTAGTGTCCTTCTTTGTCTCATGTAATAGTCTGTATTTTAAAGTCTATTTTGTCTGATATGGGAATTGCTACTCCAGCTTTCTTTTGATTTCCATTTGCATGGAATATCTTTTTCCATCTCCTCATTTTCAGTCTGTTTGTGTCCCTAGTCTGAAGCAGATCTCTTGTAGACAGCATAATACAGGTCTTGTTTTTGTATGCATTCAGCCTGTCTATGTGTTTTGGTTGGAGCATTTAATCCTTTTACATTTTAAGTAGTATCAATATGTATGTATCTCTTACAATTTTCTTAGTTTTTTTGTGTTTGTTATTGTAGGTCTTGTTCTTCTCTTGTGTTTCCTGCCTAGAGGAGTTCCTTTTGCATTTGTTGTAAAGCTAGTTTGGTGGTGCCAAATTCTCTTAGCCGATTGTGTTACTGTCGATTTCCCCTTTTATGGCTGTTAGCGTTTGCCTTATTTATTGAGGTGGTCATGTGTTTGGTACATAAATGTTTACAATTGTTATATCTTCTTCTTGGATTGTTCCCTTGATCATTATGTAGTGTCCTTCTTTGTCTCATGTAATAGTCTGTATTTTAAAGTCTATTTTGTCTGATATGGGAATTGTTACTCCAGCTTTCTTTTGATTTCCATTTGCATGGAATATCTTTTTCCATCTCCTCATTTTCAGTCTGTTTGTGTCCCTAGTCTGAAGCAGATCTCTTGTAGACAGCATAATACAGGTCTTGTTTTTGTATGCATTCAGCCTGTCTATGTGTTTTGGTTGGAGCATTTAATCCTTTTACATTTTAAGTAGTATCAATATGTATGTATCTCTTACAATTTTCTTAGTTTTTTTGTGTTTGTTATTGTAGGTCTTGTTCTTCTCTTGTGTTTCCTGCCTAGAGGAGTTCCTTTTGCATTTGTTGTAAAGCTAGTTTGGTGGTGCCAAATTCTCTTAGCCTTTGCTTGCCTCTAAAGGTTTTAATTTCTCCATTGAATCTGAATGAGATCCTTGCTGGGTAGAGTAATCTTGGTTGTAGGTTTTTCCCTTTCATCACTTTAAATATGTCCTGCCACTCCCTTTTGGCTTGCAGAGTTTCTACTGCAAGATCAGCTGTTAACCTTATGGAGATTCCCTTGTATGTTATTTTTTGTTTTTCCTTGCTGCTTTTATTATTTTTTCTTTGTACTTAATTTTTGGTAGTTTGATTAATATGTGTCTTGGCATGTTTCTCCTTGGATTTGTCCTGTATGGGACTCTCTGTGCTTACTGGACTTGATTGACTATTTCCTTTCCCATATTAGGGAAATTTTCAACTATAATCTCTTCAAATATTTTCTCAGTCCCTTCTTTTTCTCTTCTTCTTCTGGGACCCCCATAATTCGAATGTTGGTGTGTTTAATGTTGTCCCAGAGGCCTCTGAGACTGTCCTCAATACTTTTCATTCTTTTTTCTTTATTCTGCTCTGTGGTAGTTATTTCCACTATTTTATCTTGCAGGTCACTTATCCATTCTTCTGTCTCAGTCATTCTGTTATTGAGTCCTTCTATAGAATCTTTTAATTTCATTTATTGTGTTTTTCATCATTGTTTGTTTGCTCTTTTGTTCTTCTAGGTCCTTGTTAAACATTTCTTGTATTTTCTCCATTCTATTTCCAAGACTTTGGATTTCTCTTCTTTCAGGTAGACTATTTCCTCTTCATTTATTTGGTCTGGTGAGTTTTTACCTTGCTCCTTCATCTTCTGTGATTTGGTCTGGTGAGTTTTTACCTTGCTCCTTCATCTTCTGTGTGTTTCTCTGTCTTTTCATTTTGCTTAACTTACTGTTTTTGTGGTCTCTTTATGCTGGCTATATGTTTTTAGTTTCTGTTGTTTTTGTTTCTGCCCCCAGTAGCTAAGGTTTGTTCAGTGGGTTATGTAGGCTTCCTGGTGGAAGGGACTGGTGCCTGTGTTGTGGTGGATGAGGCTGGATCTTGTCTTTCTTGTGGGAAGAACCATGTCCTTTGGTATGTTTTGGGGTGTCTGTGACCTTATTATGATCTTAGGTAGCCTCTCTGCTATTTCACGAGTTTGTGTTCCTGTCTTTCTCTTTGTTTGGCATATGGTGTCCAACACTGTAGCTTGCTGGTCTTTGAGTGGAGCTGGGTGTTACCATTGAGATGGAGATCTCTGGGAGAGCTTTCACTCTTTGATATTACATGGAGCCAGGAGGTCTCTGGTGGACCAATGTCCTCATCTCAACCCTCCCACCTCAGAAGCACAGGCGTGACACCTGGCCGGAGAACCAAGACCCTGTCAGGCACATGGTTTAGAGAAAAGTGAGAAAAATATAGAGAAAGGAAGAAAAAAATAAAATAAAATAAAGTTACTAAAAAATAAAAACAAAATTACAAATAAAAACATTTAAAATTATTTTAAAAAGAAAGAAAGAAGAGAGCAACCAAGGCAAAAAACAAATCCACCAATGATAACAAGAGTTAAAAACTATACTAAAAAAATAGAAGAAAAAAAAAGGACAGACAGAACCCTAGGACAAATGCTAAATGCAAAGCTATACACATAAAATCACACAAAGTCCACTGCCTCAATTTTGTGATGATTCATTGTCTATTCAGGTATTCCAGAGATGCAGGGTACATCAAGTTGATTGTGGAAATTTAATCTGCTGCTCCTGAGGCTGCTGGGTGAAATTTCCCTTTCTCTTCTTTGTTTGCACAGCTCCTGGGGTTCAGCTTTGGATTTGGCCCCGACTCTGCATGTAGATTGCCTGAGGGCGTCTGTTTGTTGCTCAGACAGGACAGGGTTAAAGTAGCAGCTGATTAAGTGTTTCTGCCTCTCTCAGGCCGGGGGGAGGGAGGGGTACAGAATGTGCGGCAAGCCTGCGTTTGCAGAGCCCAGCCTGACGATGCAGCACCCTGAAAGTGTGCCGTGTGTCCTCCAGGGGATGTTCTCCCTGGATCATGGGACCCTGGCAGTGGCAGGCTGCACAGGCTCCAGGGTGGGCTGTGGGGGGCGTGTGGATAGTGACCTGTGCTTGCACACAGCGTTCTCGGTGGCTGCAGCCGCTGCCTTAGCATTTCATGCTTGTCTGTGTGGTCTGCGCTGATAGCTGCGGCTTGTGTCCATCTCTGGAGCTCATTTAGATGGTGCTCTGAATCCACTCTCCTCACACACCCCAAAACAATGGTTTCTTGCCTCTTAGGCAGTTCTGAATTTTTCCTGGACTCCCTCCTGGCTAGCTGTGGAGCACTAGACCCCTTCAGGCTGTGTTCATGCAGCCAACCCCAGTCCTCTCCCTGGAATCTGACCTCCGAAGCGGGTCCCTCAGCTCCCAGCCCCCACCCGCCCTGGTGGGTGAGCAGACAAGCCTCTCAGGCTGGTGAGTGCTGGTCGGCACCACCGATCGCCTCTTCGGGAATTTCTCCACTTTTCCCTCCGCACCCCTGTTGCTGCGCTTTCCTCCATGGCTCTGAAGCTTCCCCCCTGCCACCCCCCGTCTCTGCCAGTGAAGGGGCTTCTAGTGTGTGGAAACTTTTCTTCCTTCACAGCTTCCTCCCAGCAGTGCAAGTCCAATCCCTATTCTTTTGTCTCTGTTTTTTCTTTTTTCTTTTGCCCTACCCAGGTACATGGGGACTTTCTTGCCTTTTGGGAAGTCTGAGGTCTTCTGCCAGAGTTCAGTAGGTGTTCTGTAGGAGTTGTTCCACATGTAGATGTATTTCTGATGTATTTGTGGGGAGGAAGGTGATCTCCGTGTCTTACTCCTCCACCATCCTGAAGGTCTCCTCTATTTTGTGCTTCTTTTTCAAAATTGTTTTATCTAGTTTAGTTCCTTAGTCTTTACAAATACATCTTAGTATAATCTTGCCCATATCTACCAAACAAACAAAACAAAACAAAAAAACCCTTACTGGCACTTTCATTGAAAAATGCATTAAACTTGTATACTAATTTTGAGAATATTGACTTGTTTCCTATGTTGAATCCTTCAGTCTGTGAAAACAATGTATCTCTCTAATAATTTAGCACATATTAGATTGTTTTTATTAACATTTTACAATTTTCATCATATAAAACCTATATATGTTTTTTCAATATTTACCTATTTCATTTTATTAGTAATTTTAAATGTTATTTTATTTTTAAATATTATTTTTTCGTATGTTCATTGCTAGTGTACAGAAATCCAGTTTTTTGGGGTTTTTTTTTGTATTGAAAGTATATCCTGTTTTCTTGTTGGACTCACTCATTAGTTTGAAGAGTTTTTTGTTGTTGTCCTTTTTGTTTTTGTTTATTGTAGATTCCTTGAGGTATCCTACATGGACTATCATGTTACCTGCAAAGGGCAGTTTAATATATCTACTATTCTGAACCCTGTGCGTTTTATTCCCTTTCTTGCTTTATTTTTTGTTGTTGTTGTCTAGGACTTTCACTATTAGGATGAATAGTAGTGTTGTGTACAGACATCCGTATCTTCTTCCCAGTCTATGGGATGGAATTCAGTCTTTCACCATTAAGTGTTATTTGAGCTGAAGGTTTTTTGGTAATTGTGCTCTTTATCAAGTTGAGGCTGTTTCCCTCAAACTTATTTTTCTATTGTTTTATTTTTATTACAATAGGTATTGAATTTTGTCATGTGTGTGAGTGAATTCATATGGCCATATGAATTTTCTTTTTAGCCTGTTAATATTGTCCAGTACATTGGTTGATTTTTAAATATTTGATCAGCCTTACATTCCTAGAATAAACCTGACTTTGTCATAGTGTATGCATACTTCTATATATTGCTGAATTCTATATACTAATATTTCCTTAAGGATTTTTGTTGTCTATATTCATTAAAGATAATAATCTGTAGTTTTATTTCTTCTTCTTTTTGTACTGTCTTTGTTTGGTTTGGTATCAGGGCAATTGTGACCTCATAATATTAATTGGAAAGATCTTTATCCTTTGGTAATTTCTGGAAGTGTTTGTATAGAATTAATAATGCTTTGTGTGTAGAATTCCCCAGCAAAACGATCTGGACCTGGGTATTTCATTTCCAGTCGATTTTAAATTATAAATTCAACTTTCTTTAATTTATAGGGCTATTCAAATGACCTATTTCATACTGTGTACATTGTGGTAGTTTGTGCTTTTTGAGGAGTTGATACATTTTGTCTATATTGCATGTTTACGTGTGTAGAATTATTCATAGATTTTCTTATTATCCTCCAAATGACAGCTGTGTGTGTTATGATTTCTCCTGTGTCATTCCTGATCTTGGTAATTTGGTGATTTGTGTTCACACACACATACATAGTCTTGCTAGAGAATTTTCAATTTTATTGATTTTTCCAGAGAGTCAACTCTTTGTATAATTGATGTTTTTTGTTGTTTTTCTGTTTCCAAATTTCTTGAAATTTATTTATTTCTGAATGGAATTTCATCAATTCAAAATAATTCTGGGATAACTGTTCATTTTTTTCAGCACTTGGAAAAAATGTTGTGCCACTTCCTTCTGACCTCCATGGTTTCTGATGATGAGTGAGTATTCTAGTGCCCTACCATGTCTCTGCTGACAGCACACTTGCTGGGAGAAAGGTGTCTTTTTGCTGCTTCCCATGTGGCATACACTGACACCATGGTGGAGGCAGACCTTTTTACTATTAGCTAAGGATGAGAGTCCCAGCTACTTACCTTGCCTTTCAAACACCACCCCGGTGGGGGTGGGGTCTTTTTGTTTGTTCCCATTGGCATTTCCCAGAAGTCAATTCTTCAACACCCAGTCTGTAACCTATTAGACAAAAGGAATACCCAAGAAACTCACCACTATATCACTTCTTGATTCCTGAGGCTCCTATCCAGTCTTTCCCCTTTGTTCCACCTTTCAGAGTCTTCTTATGTTTGTCATATCTATAATGCCCAGTGCTTTTAGCTGTTCTCAGAGGGAGGAATAGAAGGAAATGTGTCTAATGCATTATCCTGGAACCAGAAATCCTATAAGGCATTATCCTGGAACCAGAAATCCTAAGTCAGATTTTTTTTACAGGTAAAGTAAATAAGGTTTTTTCATCCACATTTTTCACCAAAAAAAACCTTCTCGACAATATTTTCCATTTCAAAGCCCCTTAAATGCAGGTAACAAAATTTTTTTCATTCTTTTTTTTAATTGAAGTTACTGTACACTCTTATACAAGTTACAGGTTCTCGACAATATTTTCCATTTCAAAGCCCCTTAAATGCAGGTAACAAAATTTTTTTCATTCTTTTTTTAATTGAAGTTACTGTACACTCTTATACAAGTTACAGGTGTACAATATCATGATTCACACTTTGTAAAGGTTATACTCCATTTATAGTTATTATAAAATATTGGCTATATTCCATGGGCTGTGCTTTCCTGCTTCTTTTCATGTTTCATGCCTTTAATGACATTCACGTTTGAATGTCAAATATTGAAAATTTTGATATTTTGGTTGCTGGATACTTTTGTGTTCCTAAAAATACTCTTGAGCTTTTTGTTCTGGGACACAGTTAGGTTGAGTGATACAGTTTGATCATTTCATGGCTTGTTTCAGCACAAAGTCTAAGGTTAATTCTCACCACTACTGATGCAAGAACCTTCTTAGGACTCTAACTGATGCCCCATTAATCATAAGATTTTCTGCTCTGGATTTTGGGAACAAGAAGTATACTGTAATCTGTTTAAACTCCAGGCATTCTTCCTGCTGATCTTTTCAGATGGTTTTTCCCCATACTTTTGTTAGTTTCCTCATATGCATGAATTCACATGGCTGAATCCTGGAAGGTACCCTGTGACGATCTCTCCTTCTCTCCATGCAGCTCTCTCTTCTTGGGGCTCTGCCCTGTGAACTCACGCTGCCTTGCCTGCTCTTGAGGTTTGGTTCTGTTCAATCCTCAGGTCAACCACCAGGTTTTCCTTGGTTCTCCCTCTCTGCACTGTAGTCTAAACCCCTTCTCAAGGCAGTAATCTGGGACAACCTTAGGGCTCAACTTGTTGTCATTGGGTTTCTTCCCCACTTCTCAGGAGTCGCTGTACTTCAGTGCCTTGTTGACTACTGTCTTGATAATAATTGTTCCATTTTTTTTCTGTATTTTTTTAGGAAGGAAGATAAATCTAATTCCTGTTACTTCATCTTGGCAGAACATGAAAGTCTGAGAGAAAGATTCTTAACCCTGGATACAATATTCCACTTGTATATTAACAAAGCAGCAGCCCTCACAAGTAAAGAAGTCGTAGGCATTGATAAGACATTCACAGAGTCCAGAGTTATCTTCTCACAGCTCTTCACACATCCATGCCTCTATTGGGATGAAAATCAACACTTGAGATGCTATTTGGTGGGGTGGAAATTCTTGAGATGAGGGCGTGTAAAGATAAGGGGAAAAAAGAACTTCAGTTTATGTGCTTCAAGTTAAAGGTTTTTGTTTTTGTTTTTTTCAGAGAATCATATAACATGGGGCTCTCAGACACATTTGAGAAAATGAGCTCAGTTGCAGAAGGTTTCAAATGTATCAATTTATAGGGAAAGCTTTCTGAAGATGCTCCAAGAGGGAAACCAAAACTCAAACCCACAGCTCCTGACTTTCCATCCAAAAACAAACAGGCAAAAGAAAAAGATATGTGCCTACAGAAGGCAGGAGGTGAGAAATAGAAAAATAAAGATAGGTGTATCTGCTCACTCATTTATTATCCATGTATTTATACCTATTAATTATTCATCTACTGTAGGGCTAGGCCTATATAATACCTTTGGTTCAGGAAGGAAAACTTCTCTCATCACTTCAGCCTTTTCCACTCTGTGGTCACCAGGAGGACATCCTCCCCCCAACTTTTAGCCCCCGCCATGTGTGCACAACAGTTCCCTGATGGTCTGTGTATTACGACCACACTATTTATCACCTTTCCTGAGGGTCTGGCCCACCAGATGCAATTTAAGTATCCTAAAGGTCTAACAGCACCCCTCAGACCTGGGCCTGTGCAGCTACTTCACTACTTCTAAGCCAAGGCTTGGAGGAATGAAGGGGTTTTCCTGCTTTCCTGTAAGTGGGAAGCATGGAGTCAAGTGGTGAAGGGAGCCTGAACAGGAATGGTGAAGACCAAATAGTTGTTCTGCCTCCACAAAGCACACTTTTCTCCAAAACTTGAAAGTTACCTTTGGATAAAGACTTCCTTTCCAAAAAGAGCTGACCGGACTTATTTTTCCATATTTCTGTCTATTCAGTTTCTTGTTTGAGTGATAGTGGGGAGAATCACTTTGATTTAGTCATGGGATTATTGTCAGAATTAAATGAGCTAATCCATCTAAAAATATTGGGACAAAAAGGAAACTATTTGTCCAGTTGGATTTTAACCAGAGGAAAAAGTGCTATGAATATACCATTCTATGTTTTCCAATCATATAAGGCCCTCATGACAATGGAAAGTAGTCATGAGCCCATACGATGGACTTACTACCATTTCTTTTGTTCTGGAGAATTGGGAGGTACAACAGTGCACTGTTTATAAAATGCAGTCAACCAAGGTACCTCTAAATTTCCAGTAAACTCTAAATCTTGTAGTAAAAGGAAGAAAAATTAAAATTGCCACCTAGCCCAGACCAGCTGTGCCTCTTCGCTGCCAGATTATTCACATGGAAAGTGAAAAATATCGCCAGGCTCCTGGATGTGCCATCTGTCACCAGCCTGACGTATGGCTGTGTGGAAACTCCTGGCAGAGGCCTTGGTTTTCTATACCTTTCCATCAAGATGACACCCACTCTCACCAGTACCACTGCTTTAGTCCTGGGGATCTATGTGCAAAGGCCTCACATATGCCTTGGCCAATGCTTTAATGTAGTGACCTAGAAAATTCAGAAACTCCAAAAACTAGGCCATATATTATTTGTACTAGAAAGGAATTTGCCTATGTTGCTATTTGGTGTTTCTAGTTACTTCTACCAATACATAAACTTCACTTCAGTTGAACTTCTTCTCTGGCCCAAAATTCACCCTTAAGTATCATCTGTTCGTTTCTACGCTGTGCTGTCACTCTTTCCTCCAGGAGAGCACCTGAGGCAACAGAGCAGGAGGCTCTCCACATCCACCTGAGTATCATCTCAGCCTGGCTCGCTCATTACAGACACGACCTTCCAGACTCTCCCACCTGCAAGCCCACCTTGGTGTGGCTCTATCTTGCCAACTTTGGGCATGCACTGAGGGTAGAATGGCCTGATAAAGCGAACCAACACACTCTGGCTCCAGACACACTTGGAATCAAATCCAAATTGAGTCCCAATTCTGGTTAAATAACATCATCTCTCAAATCTCAGTTTCTTTACCTGTTAAATGGGGATAATAAGATGAATGATAAAGGGATGTTTCAAGGATTAAATGAGATATGGTGTATCTAATGGGTACAATGCCCAATAATGTTAATTTCCCACTTTTCCCTCTTCTGAATTAAGTACAGAAATCAATTCTATTTTGCCTTGCAACTCCAACAATTAGCAGCAGGTGCCCAATTGCTGTGCTTTGAAGGATGCTGAGGCTGCATATGGATCCTTTGGGGAAAAAACACATGTCTGCCTGGTTAAGGGTAGATGGGAGGATGGCATGTCTTTTACTTACCATTCCTGCAGGAGACTGTTCCCTAAGGGCAGAGATCAGGTGCATTTCACTGTGCACCTTACTACTGAGCACATTGTATCAATTTGTGTTGGTGACTCCTTACATGATTGAACTGGTGGCCGAGTGAAGTAACGTGTCAATGGATGTGTGGCTGGACAGATGAGCAGATGATGGGTGAATGAATGAATTCTCATGCATACTGCCGTTTCCTACTGCCTGCCTCTGGCATCTGGATTGTTTTAAACACCAATGGATTCTTGTCTCCATAATGTCATCCCATGTCATGAATTAGATTTCTCCAGAGGAAACTGCTCACTGGTACCCTGGGCTATTTCTGTCCACATGATATCAGCTCACAGCCTTGTTTCTGAGACCGAAGGACACTTATCAGGGAAAACATCTGGCAAAAATAACCTTGATACTACTGATGATAACGAGTGGAACTATTTCTTCAACTCTGCTACATTCCTTCTCTGTGCAGACACTTTACCTTTATGACCTGCAGATGGTAGGAAAGTGATCAAACATTGTGTTATTAGAGCTCTTCCAGACCCCAGCTGGACCAGGGAGAGAAAGTGAGTTTGGCTTAAATAACTTCAGCCCAGAGGCTAAACTCTAATGTCTGCCAGGATGGTGAAAGATAAGTCTTCCTTGGCCCCAACCCTGAAGATTATGATTCTCAGGATCTGTGTATTTAACAAGCTCCAAGGTAACTCTGGTGCATGACCGGCACCAGAACCTGCTCTATTTATAAGCACCAGCATCAAAAATAGGTCCAGGAAGAGAAAACGTTCCTCCCAGCACAATGCAGCCTAATCAGCATCTGCACACAAATTCCTTGGGATGGGCTGAAGGGGAAGCTCAATTCCTAGCATCCACACGCTCTCATCCCCCATGTGGGTTTGGGCCTGGCTACCTTACTGTAAAGACCTCTGGTCCTCACCTGAGGCTGTTTGGCCTGTGTTACTCAGGGGGAGAAGTTGCTGGCATCTGGAACTCTATATTTGTATGCTAATTTTCTCCCACACAAGGGAGCCAGTTCCCTGCAGTTTCCTTCAATATGGATATTTCTCTTTCGATGAATGTTTTCCCTGGGGACTTACTATCTCTTCTGCCTGCACACATCTCAGAAACCCACAGTGGCAGGAGCACACCCACGGAGAGAATATTTTTACAAGCCCTAAGGCAGTAGCCATAATAAATCACCTCCTCTTCTACCACAGTTCATTATGAGAACTATTCTCAGGTCTGGAATTTTTACAGTCTTTTGTTTGACTAGATGGTAATAGGGCCCCACTTTGTATATGACCATGTTGAAGCACACCCAGTGCCTTCAAGGAGGTAAGAATGGGTCCCAATGAAGGTCAGCAGGTCCCAGGACTCAGAAATGCACCCAAGCCACCAACTCCAAGAACTGACATAGGTCAGGGCGAGGTTAGAGACTGGGTATAATGAGAACTTGCAAATCAGCAGAGCCGAGGGTCAACATAGCTATAGAGCTTTGCTGCAGAATGCCGGAAGGGTGTTGGCATGACGTGACAGATAGATGAAGCCCTGACATGGAGTTCCATTGTGAATTGGAGGTGGTAGAAGACCAGATAGGGGACCTGGAGGTCCCAGCATGAGGTAGGATGTTAAGGCTAGTTGTGGCAGCCTCAGGCTGAGGTGTTCTAAACTGGTGTGGACCTGCAGGAGTTGTGGTAGGAGCAACCACAGCAAGGCTTGGGAAAGGACAGGTATAAAGGTAGGCAGGCAGGGAAAGGGGATAGGGGAAGAGACCCAGGCCTGGGGAATGAGTTTCCTGGATAGATCTCTTAGTCTGGGAGGGACTTGAAGCATGAAACTGGACTCGTATATAAGTACTGGGTAGCAGTCTGCATGAAAGCCTGGTGAAGAATCTGAATACAAAGTGGGAGTGAGTGAAGCCAATGCTGATTTCTCTTGTTTGCTATCAGCATAGCATATCTTTCTCCATCTTTTTCCTTTTAACTTATTTCCATCAGCCATTCTTGTAAGCAGCACATAGTTAGGTCTTGCTTTTTTAAAACCTCATCTGACCATCATCTCTGCCTTTTTCCCTTCAAACACCAATCTTCCTCCCTCCTTCTGGAACACACCATCTCTCTTCAGTGACTCCAATGACACATATGTTAGGCTGCTTGAAGCTGACCCTCGTTTCACTGACACCCTTTTTATTCTTCAATTTTGTTTCTCTTTATGTTTCAAGTTGCATATTCCAGTACTTTTCTTCCTGTTCAACAATCTTTTTTATCCTGCCACATTTAATGCTGTGAATCTCATCTCATCTATTTTTTCACCTCAAACACTGTAGTTTTAAACTCTAGCAGTTTAATTGGGGTGTTTGTAATATCTTCCATACCTCCTCTTAACCTTTTATCGTATGAAATACAGTTGTAATAACAGCTTTGTAAACTTGCCTGTTAATTCTAATATCAATATCAGTCCTGGGTCAGTTTTGCATGATTGTTTTTTTTTGTTTTTTTGTTTTTTTCGCCCGTGTGTGTGTATGTGTGTGTGTGTGTTTGTGTTTGTGTGTAAGCTACTTGGTCCTTTCTGGTTTACTTTTAAGGTTTGCTTTTTTGTGAGCCATAGCAGAAGCAGTGCTCTGGAGCTAATTATCCCCGTTACTAAGATACCATCTTTCCGAGTCCTCTACTCAATGACTCGTGAATTATGTGTTTTCTGGTTTGGCTAGTAGGGACAGATGCTGTTCCCCATGTGAGTACTGACACCGTATCCTCATAGGTGGGCCTTTCACTGCTCTTGACTGGTTTCCTCATATGAATGTGTAGACCAGGGCTTTTCTGAACAATCAGGCTAAACCCTCTACAGATCTCCACAGCTCCCTTTCTGGGCAGCCCTCTCCTCTGTGGTGCTCCATCCCATGAACTCCAGCTGTCTCAGTCTCCCTGGACTTGCAGCACCATCTCCTCAACTCAAGGAGACCTCCATGCTCTGCATCAGCTCCTTCTTTCTCCCCCGACACCTAGAAGCTCTCCAAGGCAGTGAGCCATGGCCATCTGTGGGTTCATCTCATGTGATCTTCACTTGCCAGGGATCCCTGTCCTCCTTTGCCTAATCGTTGCGGAGCACAGGCTCCGGACGCGCAGGCCCAGCGGCCATGGCTCACGGGCCCAGCCGCTCCGCGGCATGTGGGATCCTCCCAAACCGGGGCGCGAACCCGGCTCCCCTGCATCGGCAGGCGGACGCGCAACCACTGCGCCACCAGGGAGGCCCTCTGGTTTACTTTTAAGGTTTGCTTTTTTGTGAGCCATAGCAGAAGCAGTGCTCTGGAGCTAATTATCCCCGTTACTAAGATACCATCTTTCCGAGTCCTCTACTCAATGACTCGTGAATTATGTGTTTTCTGGTTTGGCTAGTAGGGACAGATGCTGTTCCCCATGTGAGTACTGACACCGTATCCTCATAGGTGGGCCTTTCACTGCTCTTGACTGGTTTCCTCATATGAATGTGTAGACCAGGGCTTTTCTGAACAATCAGGCTAAACCCTCTACAGATCTCCACAGCTCCCTTTCTGGGCAGCCCTCTCCTCTGTGGTGCTCCATCCCATGAACTCCAGCTGTCTCAGTCTCCCTGGACTTGCAGCACCATCTCCTCAACTCAAGGAGACCTCCATGCTCTGCATCAGCTCCTTCTTTCTCCCCCGACACCTAGAAGCTCTCCAAGGCAGTGAGCCATGGCCATCTGTGGGTTCATCTCATGTGATCTTCACTTGCCAGGGATCCCTGTCCTCCTTTGCTTAATGCCTTGTGTCTTAAACACTGTTACTTCATATATTTGGTCCAGTTCTTGCTGTTGTTTTGGACAGGAGGATAAATCTTGTTCCTCTTACTTTGCCTGGAGGCAGAAACCCCAGATAATCACATCTACATTTTAATTCTTGGTATGTTTATGTGCCATTAAACACGTCAACTAAACTCTCACTGAAGTTTATGTTCTGTATCCAAATAACAGCAGGAACTATCCTTCACTTAGCATTTGCTGTGTGATAGGCATTGGTGTATTATTTCTAATTCTTATGGGAAACGCTGTGATGTAAACATTGCTATCCTCACTTTACTGGTGAGAAAATGGGACCTGGCAAGATAACGGTGTGTTGATAATAGGATTTAAGAGGTCGTTTATCTGGATCACTGTAAATTTGAAAGTAGGTCTCCTCTCCTACACAGGTTGCCCAAGTTGTGAGAAAACATCCTTCTGGATACCCTGTGCCCTGTGACACAGGGTATCCACTTTAAATCAAACCACCAGTAGTCTCCAGGTGGATTCCACAGCAGAGTCCATGGTCGCCAAGGAATCTGTTCCTAGCACAGCCTTTGATAAGGTGCAGACTGAAGCCCTCCTTTCCCCACTGGCCTGGGACCGTGACAGGAGCCACATACAGAGACAGGTACTTCTCTGCACAGGGCAGCGATGCTTGGCAAGACCGATTTGATGCAGCTGCCAGAGGCCCAACCTCCACAGACACCTAATGGGCCTGGCTCTTTCAGACAGAAGTCAGCTGCCTATCACGGCCACCGCGCCCCATGTCCCATGAGTGATGAGGCCCAGTGAGCTCCTGTCGCTGAGCCGGAAACCTGAACCCAACAGGCCTCTGGGATGGCTGTGATCAGGGAAAGTCTCCTCCTCTCACCTCTCCTTTTCCATCTGCAGGGAGGCTGACAGATGCTCCCCACGCCCCAGATAAGTTCTGACCATCAACTGGATAGAAGAGCCCTAGGCCCAGGTGGACCTCTTCTAGGGAGAGACCTCTGAAGGAGGTGCCAGTGGATCAGACCCTCAGCTCAGTCGCTAGGTCTGGATTTCCTGTCTGAATATAAAGGGAAAGAAGATCTATCTTGCTCGCTTTGTTTAATGGTCATGAAGTTTAATGAGATGTTTACTAAATCCTTCATTTATTCTGTGACTATTTTCCCAGTCCTATGGCTCCTCTAAGTGCTGTGAACACAGTGGAAAAGCCACAGATGAGTCTCTGATCTGTGCGAGCTCACAGATGAGGGAGGTAGTGGACCAGGAAATTGACTACATTTTGCATTGTGGTCTGGGCTACAGGGCAGGGGATGAGGGGGGGATTATAATGAGGGAAAGGGGACCAGGGAGGAACATGGTAATTCAGGGGTAATTGTGGAGGGCTGCCCCCAGGAAGCGGCACGAGCTGACCATGGAAGAAGGACTTGGAATTAGCAAAGGGAGGAAACTGAGGCAAAAGTAGTGGGCCTGCAAAGTCCTAGAGGTCTCCCAAACCTGTGGCAGCTGCATGTCTAGGACGCCTTTTCTTCCCTTTTTCCTTTCCATCCTCAGCAGCAGCATCCTCAGCTCCCCCTTTTCGTTTAGGACAAAGTTGCATAGTTCTCAGCTAAGAGCAATACAGCTAACTAAAATATGGAACCCCCAATCTGTCATGGAGTTTGCCAGCTGTTCCTGCAAAGATCCAGCCACCATTGATTTCATTATTCACCTTTCATTGTAGGATGTCGTTTTTCTGGATCACATAGAATAAAGATATTTATAGGCAGGAGGGCCTCTGAAATCATCTCTTTCCCTTTCCTCTTGGGTGCAGGAAGTTATTCTGTAACATTTCTGCCAGACCATCACACTGTCCCAGCTCACATTCCTCCCCAGCAAAGAAGACTTCATTGAACTGCCTCCTGGTGAGAAAATTTGCTTCCTATAGTTGCAATCTATTTGTCCCAGTACAGACAGTACTTTGGGGATCACAAAACATATACAGATACACACATATAATTTTTTTTCTTTCTACATGACAATCTAGGAGACATCATCACTGGATTTTGCTCAACAGCAATTTATCAAAAGTC
Source organism: Physeter macrocephalus (assembly GCF_002837175.3). Lineage (NCBI taxonomy): Eukaryota > Metazoa > Chordata > Mammalia > Artiodactyla > Physeteridae > Physeter > Physeter macrocephalus. The sequence goes on along the minus strand of NC_041215.1, from coordinate 37,086,500 downwards.
AGTGAATTTCCAGGTGCTTGGCTAACTGTGACGGGAAGAGCAGTAGGTAGTGCTTGGAAGGCTGGTTCTTCATTATGTAATGGTTTCTAAGCTTTCTGTTCATCCATGAAGTAGACATTTCTGGTGTCCATGTCACACCCCTCAGAGCCTCCCTGACATCAGACACGGCTGCAGTGGATGGCTCCACGGGAGCTCACACTTACCTCCTGCCTAATCCTTCCTCACGCTCTCCTCTAGGGTTTTCCCAAAATCTGGAGCTCTCTTGATGGGTGAGTCCAGAAAAGGGGGTTACCTCCACTGGGGATTACACTCGCTCAGTGGGAACAAGACCCGTGATAAGTGCCCCTCATTCTGCCTTCTGACGGAGCTGGGGATTCCAGGAGCCATTTTTGATGTTTCTCAGAGGTTCCAGTAGAGTCGTCTCCGTACCCTCAGGAGCCACATCAGTGACATACTCTGTGGCCCCTTTCCTCCCCCTGCGCCTCCCACTCCCTTCTCCCCTATCCCTGCTTCCCAGGATCACCTTCTAAATAGACTTCTTCTACCCGAGTCCTTGTCTCAGGTTCTGCTTCCAGGGAACCCATGGAAGGAAGGGAGGTGGGGGCTGCATAACCACCACATTTCCACCCTCTGCCCCACCGATCCCTCCTTCTCCATGTGCACCTGCCTTTAAGCCATCTCAGGACAGCCCTTGTCATGGTCATCCTCTGCACTCAGCCCAGTCTGCTCTCTGTCCTTCTCAGACTCCAGAAGGTCTTATTTTCAGCAACATTGAAAGTACGTCATGCAGTGTCTCATCACCAGTATAGTTGTCACATCTTCCAACCTGATTTTTGTGTTAGTTATGACTTTTAGGCATCTACACTTTGCACACGTTCATAGTAGAAAAATACTTATTAATAATGTTGCACCTGGGGACTAAGCTTAAGCGTCTTTATCTGGAAAATGAGGTGATAAAAATCACCTTGGCGGGGTTGTTTTACAAGCAACACAAGGTTGCAGCCCAGTGCCTGGCAACCACCAAGCGCACCTTCTCTACCTATCCCCTTCCTCTTTTCATCTCTGAGACCCGGAGTGATGTCTTTATGCCAGAGTATTGCCAAGAGAACCCCTCAGTGAAATGCTTAATTACAGGGATGACGCCCTCATTTTCAGAAGCCAGAAGAGGAGCTATGGAAAAGGGGGAAACAAGGATAATAAAGGTACTCAAATTTGGAAGCTGCCTGTCTTCCTCTGAGACTCTTAGACACTTGCCCTGGTATGTCCAAATTAAAATCAGCACATCCTTGCTTTCATCTGTTTAGTAATAATAAAAATAAATTCTAAAAAAATGAAAATCTCACAAAGCCCAGGAAGGTGATAGTTTCTTACAAATGAAGATGCCAAGGCTCAGAGAGGTAAAGTCACTTGGTGAAAGCAGCACAGTTTCTTGTCGAACTGACCTTTAGGCCTCTGCTTGGTAGGAAGCCCCCAGGAAGCTCTTTCAGCCTCCAAGGCACAGAGGACTTTCCCAGAAATTGTGTATGATTCTTAGGTGAGGTAATAATTATACCACATTCAGGTTTTTTCTTTTACTTTCATTTTGGGGGACCTTTCCATCTTATTTTGAATTATTTTTTAGAAGTTATAAATGTATGAGGCTGAACTTAAATGAAATAATGAAACCATGGGAGAATCATGCAGAAGGAGGCCATACAATGGCAGAGAGGGAAGGGAGGGGACAAAAAGTCCAGTGAAACAGGCTGACTTTGCTAATGATGGATGGGCACACCCCATTTGAAGTGTGTAGAGGGTGTAACGGAGCTAGATCTGATCTCCCAACACAATCTTGACTTAGCAGTATTTTCCTATATCTTTGGTGGTGCTGTGGCTAATCTACAGCTCTGGAGCTCCTCTAGAGAGCATGTCCTGTTCTCTCTCACTATCCTCCCTGGGAAGGCTGAGTCTGAGGATTAAGTTGAATTTTTCCACAAGTATAACCTAAACCTGCAAGCAGAATGCTGCACTGGTGAAAATCCAAGTTTCTTATCATTATATTAACTGAAATTATGTGAGTTTAAGAAAAAAAGTAAAGATAGAAGAGGAAAGAAAGGAGAGAGGAAAAAAAGGGAGGGACTAGTCCTCAGATAAACGATGTGGGACACTAGTGTCTGCCTCTTGAGGGAAATGTGTGCATTTATTGCAGACAGCAACATGGAATTGACACTGAACAGAGAATTCTCCACCCCTCCTCCACCTTAAGTATGGTAGCATTTGGTTCAGCTCATTTGGGGAACTGGTTTGCTGTGTGTCTGCTTTATGGGCTCCATCACTGTTGGGTGTTCTGAGCTGGGTTCTTGGCTCGACTTCTAGGGCTTCACTCTTTACAAGGAGGTCCTGGCAAATCTATGCTCTCATCTGAGGTGTGGGATGAAGGGTGCTAGAAATGACTGCAGTGGGCTAGCTTTTGATGCAGAAGTGCTGCCTGGCAGGTTATTTATAGAGCAGGAGGAGTGGAGGCATGACGAGTGTAAACCTAAAATAAGAATCTTTTCAGATTCACATAAGTGATGCAGTTAATCAAATCTGAGAGTGACAACACAGCCAGAAAATTCCTTTATGTCTCATGGTGTGTATGTGTGACTGTGGTTTGTATTTCATTTTTCTGATAAAATAGGAGAGAATCTGATACCACCACAGCCTCCACACCCACTGTGAAATGCAGCTCTGTGATTTAACTTCTTCCCTGTCCTCTCAGAACAGATGGGACTGTGCCTTACATGGCATGGTGACCTTTCCTCATTTATTCCCAGTTTTATCACTAGCTACTTCACTACAATTCAAATCAACAAAAACATCTTGAGCAATTATTATGTAGAAAGGCGACACTAAGAAATGAAAAAAACGCTTTCTTTCCTCATGGAGATTAAAAGCAGCAAGGGAGGCAGATGGACCACTTGACCACAGCATGCGGTGGGTAGGGAGGGGGCATGAGAGGTGGAGGAGAAGAGAGGCATTTCACTTGGTTGGGGAGGAGGAGGAGGCAGGCTTCACAGGGGAGGTGGTAAGGAGAGTGTGCTTGGAAGGATGGATAAGACTTGAAGTCAAAAACAGGGGAAAATGAGATAGGCATTTCCTCTGTATTATGGACCAAGGTAACAGCAAATGTGTAGACATTAAAAATATGTTCAGGGCATATTTAAGCAACGGGGATTGTTCTGGTATGACTACACACTAGGTCCAGGTTCTCCAACCTCAGTAAAACTCGTCTCAGATGCTGCCATGATTGCAAGGCTAGGCTCCCCTGCCAAATATTCAGATCCATAGCCGGAGTCAATTATGAATCTGTATTTGTAACAGAATCCCCAGGGGTCACTTTAGGGAACCTCATTTTGAGAAAGAGTGAGGTTGGAGATGCCTGAAGTGTGAAGTGAGAGAGACAAAGGGTAGTGGAGGGAGGGGCCAGGGCTGGGGAGAAGCCTTACTAATATGAGTGGAGTTTAATTCCATTCTGTATGTAACTGAAGAATTACCAATGTTTTTGGAACCAGACGGAGGTCTATTGCATTAGCTTAGAGAGTAGGTAATAAGAACCCTAAATAAAGCACTGCCATTGATGTTTAAAAGGAAGGAAAGATGTTAGGAATAGTGCAGACGTCAAAGTGAAGAGGCTTTCATACTGGACATCCAAGGTCTGAAATCAGGTCTGTCACAAAACTTATAGCCTTGGGCAGGCATGGAACTTCTGATTCTCAAAAACCTCAATAGTTGAATAAGGATTGTAGCAAACGTATGCCTTTTTCTATACAGTCTTCTATAATTCAGAGATTCTCAAATATGTGGCTCTTGATTGAAGACAGATCTAGATATTCCCTCACCCCGTCCCCTAGAAACTGGATGAGGGCATGTGACCTGGGCTTGGCCTTGTCCACATCCCACCTGGGTCTCTGAATTTCGCAGGAATGATGCAAGTCTGGAAGAGCTGAGAAAGTCCTCATGGCAATAGTCATGTGGAGAAATCCATCAGGAGCTGTAGCATGGAGAGCATCAGTGGAGGTTTGCCAGCATCAGTGGAGGTTTGCCACCATCAGCGGAGGTTTGCCAAGTTCAGCAGCATGCTCATCAAATGTCCAGCATCTATTTTGAGTTGTGACCTAGATTGGGTCTCCATCCTTCCCAATGATTTTGTGAGGAGCTGCTCAACAGCCTTCCTTTTCTTCTTAATTTAGTAGTCAGTGATTTTCTGTTGCTTGTTGCAACTAAGGACTCTGACTAATGCAGAATATGAATGATAAAAATGTATTATTCATGAAGTCATTTTATAAACTGTGGACTATATTCTGTGGCCTAAAGACATATTAAGCTTCTGAATCTGGACGATTAGAATAATAACATGATTTATTTAATAAAAAGGAAGTTTTGAAGAGTTTCTGGGGAATTTGACAAAATTTGTTTCAGATGTGCTGAGTTTGAGGTATTGCTGGGACAACAATTCAGGCAGATAGAAAAAATTGATGTATTAATCGGATTGATTAGGCTAAGCTGTAATAACAAATAAACCTCAATGTCATAATACAACAAAGTATTATTTCTTGCCAGTGCAGCAGGGGAAAATAGAACATGGAAAAGACGGGGTCTTGTGTGCCAAGGAGGTAAAGCTTAACTCTCCACTCTTCAGTGTGGGCTGCACAGAGTGACACCATGGTAAGCTGTCACTCAGCATAGGGCACAGCATGAGAAGTAAAGAGAGTCACTTTACAGTGGAGAAACCTGATCATCACTGCCTCAGCCAGGTGATCAAGTTTACATCAGCAGTGATAAACCATGTCAATCTTATGTACTCTTGATATGATGTGAAGAAAATGGTATAGTACCTCCCCAAAACACACTACCCCAGTCTAATCATGAGACAAGCATCAGACAAATTCTAATCAAGGGGCATTCTGCAAAATACCTGACTAGCACTTCTCAAAACTGTCAAGATTATTCAAAAATAAGAAAAGTCTGAGAAACTGTCAGAGCCAAGAGGAACCTGAGGAGACATAATGACAAAATGTGATGTTTTATCCTGGATGAGTTTCTGGAACAGAAAAAGGACATTAGGTTAAAAACTGAGAAAATCTGAATAACCTATGGATCTTAGTTAATAATAATGTGTCAATATTGATTCATTAACTATGACAAAGTTACCATACTAGTGGAAGATGTTAATAAAAGGGAACCTAGGCATGGAGTATGTGAGAACTCTCAGTACTATCTTCACAGTTTTTTAAAATCTAAAAATATTTTAAAATTTAAAAAATATTTTAAAATCCTGGACTTTAAATACTTTGGTCGAATAGCAAAATATGTCACTTTTGCTCCCATGACTTTGGCCAGATCTAGTCGCATGGTCCCATCTAACCACAAGGAGGTTGGGAGGGGTCTCCCTGTATACCCAGGAGGGAAAGAAGACTGGTGATGGGCAAGCATTGCAAGGGGGCAAGGAAAATCTCGGGGCAAAAGAGTCACCTCCAGAAAGATGATGGGTGCTCTTTCCAAGGTGAAAATATGGATGTGGTGAGATGAAGGCTGAGAAGAGAGCTTGGGGGTGATTGCAGAAGCTCAGCCGGTGGGGAAGGTGCTGTCAGGTGGAGAAGAAATGAGAAACCAGGTCCATGAAGTGACAGTGAGTTGGATGAGGACCAAAAAGGGGCAGGTAACATGTAGTAACAAAGGGAAGGCCACAGGTCCCTTTGGAAAGCCTATCTCAGGATGTTGGAGGGTACGTGAATGGAGCGGGAGGAGAGATTACTCTTTCAGCAAGTAGCAATAATGGAAAGAATAAAAGCTGAAGGCGAAAATACATCAAAGTAAGAGCATTTCATGCACGAGATTTAAAAAGTTAATCTTGAAGGAAAAATCGTTTTTTTTTTTCCGTTTAAAGTGGCATTTCTGTTCTTGACCTCACCTTTACCGACATTCCTCTAAAATGATATTTCAAGAGTAAGAACCATGTAGAAACCACAACACTGAGAATGGATCTTCTCCTTACCACCATCCCAGTGAAGACCCAGTGAAGAGGGTCTCCAGATATGGACCACAGGTCCCAGAAGACAGAAGGTAGCAGTGGGGCTCTGCGCACTGCATCCTGGGAGGGTCCTTTCCACACCTGGGGGTCATGGGTTTGGCAATATCTGGATGCAGCTGGGAGCAGTACATACTGAATGTGCAAAGATGGTATGTTTTTCATCAGTTTAGAGAAGAAGGCCATGGGATTAAGAAAAGATCCACTTCCATCTGGAAGTAAGGTACTTTTGAATATTTTTTAGAAACTAGAAATCATACTAGTAGTCATGCAAATCAACCTTCCTCTGGGACTTCCCTGGTGGCCCAGTGCTTAACACTCTGTGCTCCCAATGCAGGGGGCTGGGGTTCGATCCCTGGTCAGGGAACGAGATCCCACATGCATGCCACAACTAAGAGTTCCCATGCCACAACTAAGGAGGCCGCCTTCTGCAACTAAGACCTGGTACAACCAAATAAATAAATAAATAAACATTTTAAAAATAAAATAAAATAGACTATTTTTAAAAACAAACAAACAAACAAAAATCTTCCTCCACGTCCAGCTGTACTAATAACACCTGTAAGTAATACCAAGGGAGGCTAGGTCAGTCTTTCCTCAGGTAAGGTGCAGAAAAGAGGCAGAAGAAACTGTACAAAGCTCTAAACATTCCACAGAGTAAGTAAATGGAACTAACCTGAAGCTTTAATTAAAGTACATGTAGAAAATGATATATTGTGACAAATAGAAGAAAGTTTGGACATTGTCCTTTGGTGTTCTCAACAGGATGCAAGCATAGAGCTTCTATGAAAATGCAGCAGAAAAGTAAGTGGCTAGGACAAGCTGCACTAGGCATGGAACAAAGAGAAATAATGCAAGGGTTCAAGGAAATTAAACACTGAATAGGAGAACTGAAGGCAGGAGAGTGCATAAATGACATCTAGAAAAGTAAAATAATATCAAAAACAAAGTTAAATATAATTAAATATAATTTAATTATAATTAAAGATAAATATAATTTCCAGAAGTAGAGGAAGAAGCAAAGAGATAATAATAATGACAGAGAAGATGCTAGAAACAGAAATGAAAAGGGAAACTCAGCCTAAGAAATGTAGTGGATACTTAGGAATAACAGAAGCAATAGACCGGGACATGATTGAAGAAATGATTTTCCTATCTTAAAATAGATTATATGGCCTCAGGAGTCACGTTGTTCCTGGCAGAAGTCATACGTTCATCCTGGGAGATACCGTGTCTCCCGTGCCAGGCATCTCTGGGTTCACTGGCTACATGTCCTACTACCATAGAGTTGAAGGGCAGTAGAGAGAAATAGGCAACAGGCAGGATAACTGCAGTTAGTGGTGAGCTAGGGTAATAATATAAATATTTACCACGTAGTGCAACATAAACCTCATGAGTCAGAGTGAAGGTCATGAGCAATTAAAACAGATGTTGAAACAAACAACAACAAAAAATTCAGTTCACTTTTTATATACAGGCTGAGTATAAGTGTCAGTGGTCAGTGTTAGGGGAAAACAAAAACAAACAAACAAGCAAACAAACAAACAAAACCATAAGGCAATAGAAAGGGGTGGCAGTGGATGGAGAAAAGCTTGGGCAGTGAACACCTTTTTGAAAAGGTGGCTTTGAAGCTTGGACTTGGCCTGTCAAACACCTTGGGGTGGAATATTCCAGGCAGAAGAAACAGGAGGAGCAGGGCAGTATGATGGCATCACAGCCAGGTGAGGGTTACCTTAGCATGAGTCAAAGGAGGCAAGATGGGAGTGTGGCAGGAAAGGACATCAAAAAGGCCTTCAGAAGCCAAACACACAGCATCCCACTAGCCATGGAGAGACATAGACTCTATCCTAAATTCCCCTGGGGTGATACTGCAGGTTTCTAAACAAGCGGCAACATGATTTATATTTTAAAGGGACTCACTTGGCTAATATTTAAGAATGGATTGTAGGGAAGCAGAAGAGAGAGATGAAAAGAGATCAACCTCCCAGCTATGTTATTTTTTTTCCTGAGGTATAATTGACATATAACATATTAGTTTCTGGTGTACAACATAATGATTCAATATTTGTATATATTACAAAATGCTCACCATTATAAATCTAGTGAACATCTATCACTATACAGAGTTATAATTTTTTTTCCCATGCTGAGAACTTTTAAGATCTCTCAGCAACTTTCAATATACAATCCATATTATTGAAATATGTACAATACACAATACAGTATTATTAACTATCATCACCATGCTGTACATTATATCCCCAAGACTTATTTATTTTATAATTAGAAGTTTGTACCTTTTGACCACCTTTACCTATTTTTCCCATGCCACACCCCTGCCTCTGGCACCCACCAATCTATTTTCTGTATCTGTGAGTTTGGTTGTTTTGGGTTTCTTTAGGATTACACATATAAGTGAGATCATGTAGCATTTGTCTTTCTCTGTCTGATTTATTTCATTTAACATAATGCCCCCAAGGTCCATCCACATTGTCTCAAATGGCAAAGTTTCCTTTTTATGGAAACTTTTAATCTATCTATCTATCTATCTATCTATCTATCTATCTATCTATCTATCTATGTCTTCTTCATTTATTTGATGGTCAATTAGGTTGCTTTCATGTCTTGGCTATAATAAATAATGCTGCAGTGAACATGGGGGTGCATATATTTTTTTCAGCTAGTGTTTTTGTTTCCTTTGGATAAATACCCAAGAATGGAATTGTTGGATCACATGATAGCTCTATTTTTAATTTTTTGAGGACCCTCCATACTATTTTCCATAGTAGCTGTACCAATTTACATTCCACCAACACTGCACAAGGCTTTTTTTTCTTGAAATGCTTGCCAACACTTGTTATCTCTTGTCTGTTTGACAGTAGCCATTTTAACAGGTGTAATATCCAGCTCCATTTTTGAGTTGCAGATATGAGGGTAAAAATATTTATGAGCCAAAAATGAAAAAGTCACAACTACATTCAAATTCAATTGGCCTTAGGCCTCTTCTCTAAAACACAAAATGCAGGAGAAAAAATTTTAAAAGTCACAGGAGTTTTGAGGCCATTGATCTACTCGTTAGGAGCTGACAGCACAATGCCCGCTTACCCCTCTTCCTGCTGCAATGCCTGGTTCCCATGTCACTTGCTCAGCACTGACTGTGGTCAGAGATGGAACCAGCACCCCTTTCATATCTGGCTCACCTTTCCAAACAGATACACTGTGTCCCCATGACATTCTTCCCCTCAGAACACCTAATAGAGCACTCTGCAATTATTGGGACAATTGGGCTTTTTATGAGGGTTTTATTTTCTGACTGATGAGATAACAAGGGATCACAGGGTCTGGGAAGGCCTGCTCCAGGAAGTGGAATAAAGGCTGAATTATGCAAATGCAACAAAAATAATAATAAAGTCAACAATGGATATCATGAAGTCAGGTCCTGACGTATGCTTGGCCTTTAAGCCATAGTATCAATAAATAGTAAAATGTAGATATTGAAAACCCCACATTTTACAGAAGGAGACACTGAGGATTAGGAAGGTAAACTAATTTCCCCAAGACGTGAGAGAATGAAGGGTGACCCTATTTTATTTGATTCCGAAGCTTCTTTCGAAGATGGTCTGGATTTACCTGGCAGAGAGGACAGAGAGGGCTGTAGAGTAAAGAAACAAATCATCAAATGATGTGCAGCATCAAAAGCGCGAGGGATGAAGGGAAGTCTTCAGATTAATGAGCCTTGCATTCTACACTGGACTTAAGAGCTCACTTTGGAAAAGTAAGGTTTGAAGCAGCAAGATGAGGATTTTAGTGGTAGCAATGCCCAGATCAGTCAGGTTGGGGCTGCAGGAGGCCACCAACTGCATGTATAAATTTACTCTAATTCAGCACTATTAGAAATATCGTTTGCAATTTTTAAAATTTTGCTGCCTGAATACATATTTCCAAAATTGAATGAAAGTAGTGGTAACTTTTTTCTTCCTGTTAAACAGCATTCACAGATGGCTTGCTTCCCTCAACATTGCACAGGTAGCCTCTGTTACCTACAGATTTTTGCTTTCCCCAGTGAGATTACCAACCCTGGACCAATCAGATAATTGCTCCAGCAAGCATGCTGCCCAGAACTTCAAAGGGAAGAACGATACAAATGAACTGTCAGTGGTCTTAAATTCAAAGCTGTGACCTGAACTTGAAATAGCACAAAGATATATGGGAGAGAAACCTCTGTGGGCTTTGAGGGAAGAAAAAGAAAAATCCTTTGTTTCTGTTTAAATCAAGCTCTGGCCCTGTTTGTGCTACATCTTGCCCTGGCAACAGCTCTTGGCCTACACCCCAGGGAGGTCTCCCCTGACCCCTTCCATTCCACAGGGTCAGGCCGACGTCCTGCTGAGGAGAGTGATTACATTTGTGTGCACTGTCTGTGCTGCTTACCAGGTCAGACAGACCTTTCTCCATGGGGTCAGCCATGAGGCATGCTAGCATTCAGAAGCACACAGGCCTGGAGAAAATTCTGATGCAGAATAGGGGGAGAAGACCAAAACTCCTGCACTGTAGAGGTCAGTAATTCCCAGCAGACATCTCAGGAAGTGCTTAGAGCCTAGGCTACTCCCACATACTACTCCTTATCGAGGACAATGAATCCTAAATAATGGGATGCCAGGGAAGGGCTTGTCTGAAGCCCATCTAAATTAAGCTCTTAGTTCATTTCTTTTAGAATATTAGATTTTCAATACTTATTAATCTTCCATTTCCTCTTATTTAGAGATTCTGGGGGCAGCAATGATATAGTTTCAGATGTTAAAGAAGGTCATTCATTTAAAAAGTCAGGTAATGCACAGAATTAACACATTGCAAATAGATTTGTGTAGTTTTACCCAGTGGCCTAGGTAATGCATGACAAAGAGATTCATAGCGTTTGGATTAGCCCTCAGTACATGAGACAAAGAAAAAATAAAGTCAGGGTATATAGCTTGAAAATGTGCTTGTCAATAAAGGCAGGTGTATTGTTACATAAGTTAACAATAAATACAAAATAGAACTAAAGTATTTTCAAATATTTACACATATATGCACAGAATCAAGACAGAAAAACATAGTCAAATGAAATCAGGACTATCTGGCAGGTGGGATTCTTAATGTAGTTCATCTTCTGCTCTATAATTTCCTGTGGTTTTTCCTGTGTTTTCTAATTTTGACAAAAAGCAGACACCATTCTAATAATCACAATTATAAATATTATCAGTAAATACCCCACCAACTGGTGATAAAAAGAAAGAAACAATGAGTAAATCTTATAGTGAAAAATATAGTTATTAAAATATGAATGGGTAGAATAACATCTAACTTGGACACATTTAGGAAATTATGAGTGATTTTTAACTTTTCCAAAACACAAAACAGAAAGATGATAAAATAAAGGACATGAAGGATATATCAAGAGCTTGCAGTATCTATCTAACAGGAATATCAGAAATAGGGACAATGAGGAATGGTAGAGAAGCAATATTCAAAGCTGAATAAAACATGTATATTTGGACAAAAACTATGCTTAACTCTTAAAATAATTTTAAAAAAATAATAATTGTCACAGATCAGAGTAAAAGACATCACATAAAGTCAAAAGAGAAAAAGGTAAGGAGCATAAGAAAAAAGACAGATTTCTAAACAAGAAATGGCAAAAGTCTAACACTAGGTATGTCATCTTCAAAAGAAAATGTCAGATACACATGGAAGATTAATTTTTAAGTTTTGATGGAAAATAGCTGTCAACTTTGGATTCTATAAGCAGCTATGCTTAATTCAAGAATGAGGGTGGGAGATGTCATAAAAAATGTTGGAGTAGGGCATTTCAAGAATCAATGTCCATTAAAACAACTGTAAACTGGCTATGTCTCATAGAATTAATTAATTAATTTTGGGAACTCTGGAATCTAATCTGAAATTCACATAAACCAAGGACTGTTTAAAGGAGTGAGCAGCTGAAATTCAGTGAGAGAGCACTAAGGCACTTTCACCCACCTGACTGTCAACCCCATTCCTCAGCTCAGCATCTACTGTGAGGACTGCAGACCACACTTCTAGTGTGACTTGTTGGTGACAGGGAGCTGTTATGGACCTTGTCTTAAATATACTGTGGTTGTGCATTTTAACCTGTCTTGTAGTTCCCTGAAAGACTGGCGCAGATGCTGACCTTTGTTTTATCCTCTGTCCTCAGGATGGAGTGAATTTCTGGATGATGGTGGTGTCTGTCAAAGGATTTAAATATATATACAAACTATGACTGCATAGGGGGATGTCTGTCAAAAGATTGAAATGTATATACAAAGTATGACTGCATAGGGGTCAGGAAGGTTGATTGGACAAGTGGCATACAGAACCCAAAAGGACAGGAAAGAGAAAGTTAATGAGGAGGGTTATTGGGAGAATAAGGGCTCAGAATGTCCATCACATATACCAGGGAAGACAGAATGCAATGCATACACCCAGGATCACACACTTGTTCTGAGAAGACTTGAGAGGATGCTATGCTTATACATCTATCTGATGTATGGGCTCCATGCAAGTAGAAACTGATGGCTAAGGGAAGGTCATAGGTGGCATAGGATTGAAGTAGTTCTCCAGCTCAGAGCCAAGCTGCAAAGACTGAGAGAGTGTTTTATTTTTTCTATTTTTGACGTTAGGTATTTTAGGGAACCTCTGTCAGGTCACTGGACCAGTAAGCTGTCAGAACAGAGATAGGGATAATCTGATTTCCAGAATTCATACATTGTAATATTCAAAGACAATAAAAATTTACAAAGAATCTGGGAAATATGGCTCATTCACAGGAAAATTAAATAAATCAACAGAAACCATCCTTGAGGAAACCTTGAAGAAAATCCTAGAGGACACTGGACCTACTACAGAAAGACTCTAAAGCAACTGTCTTAAATATGCTTACAGAGCTAAGGGAAATCATGGGAAGAGGACTAAAGGAAATCAGGAAAATAATGCATGAACAAAACAAGAATATCAATTAAAATTTAAAAAATACAAAAAGGAAGCAAATAAAAACCATGGAGTCAAAAAACTAACAACAAAAAAAAACCTAAATGAAAACTTCAATAGAGGGGTTAAACAATAGACTTGAGCACACAGAAGAAAGAATCAGCAAGCTTGAAGATAAGGCAATTTAAATTATCCAATCTGAGGAGAAGAAATTTTTAAAAATAATTTAGATAAGTGGTAGAGTCGGAAGGACTATTATACATTATCAAGTGTACAATGTAAGAAATATGGGGATCCCAGAATAGGGGAGAAAGAGAATAGAGGAAGAAAGAATATTTGAATAAAGAATGGCTTCAAATTTCCCAAACTTAATGGACTACATGAATCTACAAATCAAAGAATCTCAATAAACTCTAAGATGCAATCAAATAAATCCACATCAAAACACATTATAATGAAACAGTCAAAAGACAAAGATAAAAGAAAACTGCAAGGGAAAAGCAACTTGTCATGTACAAGGGATCCTTAATAAGATTTATAGCTGATTTATCATCAGAACTATGGAGGCTAAAAGGGTGTAGAATGATATATTTAAGGTTCTAAAGAAAAAAATACCATTAATCAAAAATTTTATATCAGGAAAACCTATCCTTCAAAAATGAAGGAGAAATTTAGATATTCTCAGGTAAACAAAAGTTAATGGAGTTTATCACTACTAAACCTATTCTTCTAGGAATACCAAAGGCAGTCCTTCAGGCTGAGATAAAAGGACACCAGACACAAAGCTATGTAAAGAAATAAGGCACTCCAATAAAGGCAACTACATGAGTAAATATAAAAGTCATTATTACCATATTTTTGGATTGCAGCTCCTCTTTTATTTCTTACATCAGTTAAAAACCAATGTATTAATAAATATGTATAAATCTCTATAAATACACACATAGTATATAAAGATGTAATTTGTGATAACAATAAAACAAAGGAGGGGTGGAGATATATAGGGGCAGAGTTTTAATGTTTATTAAAACTAAGTTGGTATTAATTTATATTTTTATAATGTAAATTATAATCTTTTTAAACACTAAGAAAATATCTGAAAGATATACAAAAAGAAAATAATAAAAAGCAAAATGGTACAAAACAAAAAACAAATCCACCCAAAAATGTGGTGAAATGAGGAATAAAAAAGATACAAGACATACAGAAAACAAATAGCAAAATGGCAAAAGTAAGTCATTACTGGTCAGTAATTCATTAAATGTAAATGCATTAAAATCCCCAATCAAAAGACAAATATTGGCAGAATGGAATAAAAAAACATGATGCAACTCTATGATGCCTACAATAGAGTCATTTTACATCACAAATACATTGAAAGTTAAAGGTACTTTATACAAGTTGTAACCTAAAGGGAGTTGGAGTATCTATATAATATCAGACAAAATAAAATTTAAATCAAAATGTGTTATAAGAGGAAAAAAAGACATATTTTGATAAAATAAAACAATTATAAACATATATTCAACAAACAACAAAGTCCAAAACATATGATGTAAATATTAACCTACTTGAAAGGGAGAAATGAACAATTCTACAATAATGGTAGCATACTTTAATACCCCACTTGTACTAATGGATAGAACAAATAGATGAAGATCAGTAAGAAAATAGAAGACTTGAACAATCCTGTAAACCAGTTAGCATAATATTTTATATATATATATATATATATATATATATATATAAAAACACTTCACCCAGCAATAGCAGAATACTCATTCTTTCATAGTACACATTCTTCAAGACAGACCAGATGTTAGGCCAGAAAACAAGTCTCTTTATATTTTTTAAAAATAAAAATCAAAGTATTTTATTTTTATCAAAGCAAAAATAAAAATGAACACATATCGAAAAGGTGAGAACAAAACCCCATGATGAGTAAATAAATTTGAAAAAGATTTTACTAAGTGAACTGCTGATTATAATGGGGGAAAACAGAACATTGTTTTTACATAATGGATTAAGACTTCAGAGAATTTACCTCTCTAAATAATTAGCAAAATAAGCAAAACAAAACAAAAAAATGTACTGAAAGAACACCAATGATTTACCATCAAAAACAGCAACAACAAAAAATAGAATATAACTTAAAGCAACAACCTTAAAAAATTGGGGGCCAAAGGCAAAAATAGAAGACTTTGATATGAAGCACAGTTTGACCAACAACACTTACCATCAAGATAAACTGGGAAAAAAATCTGCATTTGTTTACAAGTGCCTTAAACTCTGGAGAGAAGCAGTCTTAGTCATATGCCCACATTTTTTTCTTCTTTTTCCCTGAGTGTTGCCAAAAATAGCTAATGGAGATAAATGGGGTAAAATGGATGTGACCATCAGGACCAAGTCCTAAGAGATACACAACCACTTGGGAGAAATGCAAAGTCAGAGGATTTCCTCATGGGAAGAGAATGCATCTCACCCTAAGATGGAGAAAATGCTGGT
Source organism: Physeter macrocephalus (assembly GCF_002837175.3). Classification (NCBI taxonomy): domain Eukaryota; kingdom Metazoa; phylum Chordata; class Mammalia; order Artiodactyla; family Physeteridae; genus Physeter; species Physeter macrocephalus. The sequence continues at coordinate 37,070,965 of NC_041215.1, read as the reverse complement.
ACTGTAAATATCAAAGTATCTTAAGATAAAGCAGAGATCAAGAGTTTAAGAAGAATATAACCTTAACTTATCCCATTTCATCCAAAGACTACAATTTTACTTACATCAAAACATCTTATTTATCATTCTATCTCTACATATATGTCTAGGAAATGTTTAGAAAACATAATACTAATATTATGTATAGATGATAAAATTAGAAGTGATGTATTGTTTTGTTTTTAACTTTTTGCAAATTTTAATTATTTAAAATTAGGAGGCGTTATTTTGAAAAATGATACTAATTTTGAGACTATAGGAAAAAAAGGCAGGAAGAAAATATGCCAAAATTTTCATAGTGGTTTAATATAGATGACGTAAATGTGGATAGCCTTGTATTTGCATTTTGTAATTTTTAAAAACATTTCTATACGTTTTTTTTAAATGTCAGTTTTTATTTTCCAGTTTTAGATGTAACATGTAACGACCTGAGAAGTTATCACTCTCATCTTTACACCAAGAAAAAACTAAGCAAACTGAAAATTGATAACTTTTCCTGTAGTCATTAGAGAACTAATGTCTTAAGACAAATCATGACCACAAAGCCTTGAGACAGGCAAATATAAACAGTCACAACCAAGAGTTGCCTAATAGCAAGGAGGAAGAGAAGCTACAGGTGCCATAAGTTAATAGAAACATTTAAATGGTAATTTTGACTTATATCTGTATGCTGAGAATGGGCTAACTTGAGAGTGAGAAATTCTTCTGGCAACATTCTTAGGAATATCCTCACACTTACACAGCTTACCTCCAGTAAACCTGATAAATTCTCACAATGAAGCTAAGAGAAAGAAACCCTCCTGGCTCTGATAGGGGGAAGGGAAGGAATAATCATTGTGAAATACACCCAGAACATTCTCCATAACAAAGATCTACTATTTGTAAGAAATGACTTTAACAGAACATTATCCCAGCTGGAGAAGGGCTCTGCTCCCTCCTAAGTCACCTAAGAGGAGAGAAACAATCTATGCAACTAGAGAAACACTTCTGAACACTCACAGCCTAGAGACACAAGCCCAATGAAAGATTGATACTTAATTATAAAATTATAGAATGTTTCCCCTCCCTTACATATTTCCACCACACCAATAGAACTTCAATATAATAGAGGTTTACAGCTGAAAAAACTGTGAAAGGAAGACTTGCTGCAAAGAGGAATACTTAGAAAAACCCAAAGTCAAAATAGGAGACAAAATCAAGAAAGCTAGAAGACTTTGAAGCCTCCACCATTTGTAGCTACAATAAACATTAAACACAGCCTGAATCTTAACCAGATTAACATAAATCTTCACACTAAAGATCTACTTACCTCAGTTTCCAGTACCTGATGCAACATGTTCAGTTTTCAACAAAACATTCCAAGGCATACCAAAAGGAAAGAAAAAACACAATCTGAAGAAAAAAAGCAAGCATCAGAACCAGACACAGCTGTCAAAAAGGTGTTAGAATTGTCAAACAGGGAATTCAAAGCACATGTAAATATGTAAATAGCTCTGGTGAAAAAAAGTAGAAAACATGCAAGAAAGAATGGAATGTAGATGAGAGATGAACATTCTAAAATGAATTGGCCAGTAATGTTCAAAGACACAACAAAGGAATCAAGAATACTTTTGATGGGCATATCACTAGACTGAACACAAACAAGAAAAGAATCAGTAACTTGAAGGCAGGTAAACAGAAATTTGTCAGAATGAAATACAAAGAGAAAAAAAATTAAACAATTAACAGAACAAGGAAAAACAACACCAACAAATAGAACAGAACATCCCCAAACTGACAATTTCAAAATGTGTAAAATACAAGTAATTGGACTATTAGAAATAGGAGAAAAAGACAATAAAGCAGAAGAAATATTTGAAATTAAAAGGGCCGAGAAGTTTTCTAAATTAATGACATCAAACCACATAAACAGGGAGCTCAGAAAAATAATACACCACAAGGATAAATTCCAAAGAAGAGCTATACCTATGTAGCTAGAGAACCCAGAAGGGGGAAATCAACTTTACCTATAGAGGAACAAGGAAAAGGATGATACCAAACTTCTTGTCAGAAACCATACAAAAAGAGTAGAGTAAAATGTTTACATTTTGAAAAACAGCAATTTCCCAGCTTAGAATTTATACTCAGAAAAATTTTCTGTCAGAATTGAAGAGGAAATAGAGACTTTTATAGACAAAAAAAAAACAAAAAAACAACCTAATTTATTACCAGCAGACATGTCTTGTAAGAAATGTTAAAGAAATAATTCAAGGAGAAAAAGATTAATGAGGGAGGAGGAAAAATGAAAGAGGATAAGATCCTTCTTCTTATTTTTAATTGATCTAAAAGATAACTGCTTAAAGTAATAGTAACAATGTACTAGGTGTTTATAACATATAGATAAGTGAAAAGAATGACAACAGTATCATAAAGATAGAAGATAAGAATTGGGAATATCCTTTTCTAAGGTAAATGCACTACATGTAAAGTGGCATGATGTTTGAAGGAAAATTTACGTTACTTAAAACTACAGCAACCAAGAATTTTTTACTAAATGTATAATTGATATGCTAAGAGGGAAGGTGAGATATTATATAATGGTCAATTAAAGAAGTTGAGAATTCAAAAAAAGAAGGGGAAATAAACAAAGAACAAATACAACAAACAAAAATTGCAAATAATGGATTGCTATTAACCCATCTCTATCAATAATTAGAGTGAATAGAAAGAAAAAATGACCTACCTATGTGTTATCTACAAGAAACCCATATTAAATATAACAATTCAGATAGGTTAAAATAAGAAATGAGGAAAGATATGCCTGTTAACACTAAGCAAAAGAGCTGGAGTATCTATCTTAATTTCAGATCAAACAAACCATAATGAGGAAACTTATCAAGCATTAAGAAAAGCATTACATTATGATAATGAAGGCACTTCTCCAAAATATAAAACAATCTTTACTGTGGATATACCTAACAAGATCACATCAAAATATGTGAGGCAAACATATAGGAATATAGAGTAAAGTAGAAAAATCTACTACAAAAGTTGGAGACTTCAATACCCATCTTTCAGTAATTGATAGATCCAATAGGCAGAAAATGAGTATGGAAATAGTTGACCTAAAAGGCACTATCAATCAACTTGAACTAATGACATTTATGTAAAAGTCCATCCAGCGGCAGCAACAGAATACACATTCTTCTTAAGCTCACATGAAATTTTTATCAATATAGACAATATTCTGGACCCTAAAACACCACTCAAGAAATTTTTTAAATTGGAAGTAATACACGGTATGTTATCAGGTTACAATAACATTAAACTGAAGTTAATAACAGAGAGCTGCGGCGTCCCTAAGTATTTAGGAATTAAACAATACATTATAATTTAACATATGGAAGACCAAAGTCTCAAGAGAAATTTATAATACATTTTGAACTAAATGAAAATTAAAATACAACTTATCAACATTTGTAGGATGCAGCAAAAGCAGTGCTTAGATGAAAATTATAGCATTAAATGCAGATATTATAAAAGAAGAAAGATTGAATATTAATAATGTAAGCATCCATCTTAGAAAACTAGAGAAAGAAATTTATGCATAGGCAAATGGAGAAAAGGCAAAAATGAAGCAGAAATCAATGGATTTGAAAACATGAAAACAATAGAAAAAAATCATTGATTCTAGTTCAAGATGGCAATGTAGGAAGATTCTGACCTCACCTCCTCTCAGGGACACACTGAGTCTCCAGGTACTTATGCAAAAATTTCCTCTTAAAAAAACCCTAAAGCCTGCTTGAGTGATGACTACACATTGGACAAGTGAGAATTAAAATAATCAAAGTGGGAGGAGAGATTGGAACAAAGTAAACCCCAACCCTATTGTGGCATCACTCAAATGGGAAGGAACTCAAAACCCAGAGCTTCTCCCTGAGGAGTGAGGGATTTGAACCCCACTTCAAGCATCCCACTTTTTAAGACATACACGTGAGAGATGAGCCCCCAAAATATCTAGCTTTGAAAACCAATAGGACTCACACCCCAGATACACAAAACTCTAGCAAATTGAGGAACAGCTCTTAAAGGGCTCACACACTCAACTTCATCTGCCCAGGGCCCAGCTCAGAGGTACTGTACTCAGTACTCAACTGTACTCAGACTTAAAGTGAAGGAGGCCCACCTACTTATATAAAGCATCAGCCAGTGGGCAGGTTCCTAATGTAACATAGGAACATGCTGGAACACTCTGAGGATGGAGACTGACAGATGCCATCTTTGCACTCTCCCTTTGGTGTCCCCCATAATACCAGTATCTCCCAGGGAGCTTTTACATGAACCTGATGCCCCAATTTTTGTGACTGATGCCTAGAAGACACAGCTTGATTGCCTGGCTCTGGAGGCAAGAGGAGCTTGTTCCTGGTCCCATGGACTGTAATAATCAGAGTCACCAGAAAGCTCGGCTCCCTGTCTGGTGCTTCAATTTTTGTGACTTATGCCAGGGCATACCTCTACATTGCCTGGCTTTGGTGACTAGTGGGTCCCAGAGGACTGAGTTCTGAAACACTTCCAGGGCACAGAAAGAGACAAGGGACCCAGGACCTCAGTCTTTCTGTGAAGAAGGCCTATGAGCTAATCATGACTGCATCCTTAGGGACAGGGTTCTGATTAAACATGCACCTTGGGGCTGACTGTAATATTTCCCAGAGACCTTGTAGTTCAGACACTTTCTTCATGTTCACCCTCTGCTGCTTTTCAGATCAACAGTGTCTCCTGAAGGGGACATCTGTCTGGTGCCCTGGTTTTTATGGCTGGTGCCCTGGTTTGTACAGCTGATGCCCAGAGGATGCCCCTTGGTCACCTGGCTCTGGTGACAGTGTGGCTTGCATTCCTCAGTCCTCCAGGACTGTGGCAATCAGAGAGATAGTTCTTGGCAGGCTACCAACCCCAAGGTACTGCACAAAGAGTGGACTGAGGCACACTCCCCAATCTTTTGGTGGAGGAAGACTTTTTGCTTGCCCTGGAGCTTTGGCCCTCTAAGAAGCAGGCTTTGGCATTCATTTAGTAGTCTACAGAGGTACTCGGGGAATGTAGGCTCTGAACGCCATCTTTGTGTTTTCCCTCTGCCTTGTTCTAGTTCACTAGTATGACACAGAGAAGAACTTATACACTCATCTGGAGCCTCAATTTTTGTAACTCAGGGGACACCTCAAAATTACTGGGTTCTCATGGGCCACTGGGTTTATACTTGCAGTCGCACAGGATTGTATATATTTGCATATTTTAAAAGCTGATATCTCAGGATCTGGCTTCCAGGCAGCCTGAAACTAGGTGCCGAGATCCTCCCCTTTGGGACACTGACTGGTTTTGGCACACCCTCAACAACTGGGAGATACTAAAAATATAGTAGGTTATATGGAAAAGCACAAAGGTTTGAGACACAAACAAGAGCTAGGGCAGAGTTGAATGACAAAGTTTATCTCCTACATAGGACACTCCTTCAAGAATGGAAGAGGTAGCTGTTTTATCTACTGGATAGAAATCAACATAAAGAGTCAAGCAAAATGAAGAAACAGGAATATGTTGCAAATTAAAAAAGAAGATAAAACATCGAAAAAAATAGTGAAATGGAGATAAGTAATTCACCTGATAAAGAGTTCAAAGTAATGGTCACAAAGATGCTCACTGAATGGGAGAGAAGAATGAATGAACACAGTGAAAACTTAAATAAAGAGATAGAAAATATAACAAAGTACTAAATAGTAGTAACAGAGCTGAAGAATACAATAACTGCACTGAAAAACAGACTAGAACACTTCAACAGCAGGCTAGATGAAGCAGAAGAAAGGACCAGTCAACTTGAAGACAAGGCAGTGGAACTTATCCACACAAAGCAACAAAAAGAAATAAGAATTGTTTAAAAAAATGAAGATAGCTTAAGGGATTTATGGGACAACATCAAATGGACTAACATTCACATAACAGTGCTCCCAGAAGGAGAAGAAAGAGAGAAAGCAGAAGAAATCCTATGTGAATAAATGACTGCTGAAAACATCCCTAACCTGGGGAAACAGACATCCAGGTCCAGAAAGCCCAGAAAGTTCTAAATAAGAGAAACCTAAAAGAGATCCACATAAAGACACATTATAATTAAAATGTCAAAAATTAAAGACAAGGGATCTTAAAAGTAGCAAGATAAAAAATTTACATACAAGGGAACTCCCATGAGAATATCAGCAAATTTTTCAGTAGAAACTCTGCAGACCATAGGGGAGTGTTAAATTTGAAGTGCTGAAAGGAAAAAAAAAAATTCAACCAAGAATACTCCACCAAGCAAAGTTATCATTTGGAAGTGGAGGAGAGATAAAAAGTTTTCCACAGAAGCAAAGGCTAAAGGAGTTCACCACTAAACCACTGTTATAAGAAATGTTAAAGGGATTTCTTTAAGCTGAAAAGATAGGATGATAATTAGTAACGTGAACATATATGAAAGAAGAAATCTAACTAGAAAGGTAAATATATAGTAAAGGTAGTGGATTAATCATTTAAAAGACTAGTTGGAAGGTTAAAAGAAAAAAATAGTAAAAATAACTAAGAATACAATAATTAGTTAAGGGAAAAACAAGATTAAAAGATGTAAAATGTGACATCAAAAACAAAATGTAAAGGAAGGGGGAGTAATAACGTTGAGCTTTACAATGGGATAAAATTTAAATTATCAACTTAAAAGATTGTTATAGATATAAGAAGTTGTTATATGTAAGCCTCATGGTAACCACAAAGCAAAAACCTATAGTAAATACACAAAAAATAAAGAGAAATGAACATAAGCATAACACGAAAGAAAGTCATCAACCCACAAAGGAAGACAGCAAAAGAAGGAGAAAGCAAAAGAGAGGGATTACAAAAATAGCCAGAAAACAGTTAACAAAATGTCAATAAGCACAAACCTATACATAATCACTTTAAAAATAAATCAACTAAATTCTCCAATCAAAAGAAATAGCATGGCTAGATAAATAAAAATACAAGACCCATCTATATGCTGTCTACAAAAGGCTCACTTTTGATATAAGAAAAACACAGACTGAAAGTAAGGGGATGGAAAAAGATGTTCCATGAAAATGGAAGCCAAAACAAAGCTAGTATATCAGAAAAAATAAACTTTAAAACAAAGACTGTAATAAGAGACAAAGAAGAACATTACCTAATAATAAAGGGGTCAATCCAACAAGAAGATTTAACACTTGTAGATATTTATTTAACCAATATAGGAACACCAAAATATATAAAGCAAATATTAACAGATCTAAAAAGAGAAAAAGACTGCAATGCAATTCCAAATCGGATGCCTTTTTTTTTTTTTTTTTTTTTTGCGGTACGCGGGCCTCTCACTGTTGTGGCCTCTCCTGTTGCAGAGCACAGGCTCCGGACATGCAGGCTCAGTGGCCATGGATCACGGGCCCAGCCATTTGTGCATCAAAAACCTTATCAACAGAGCAAAAATACAACTCACAGAATAGGAAAAGATATTTGCATATCATATATCTGATGTGGGATTAATATCCAGAATATAAAGGGAACTCCCAAAACTCAATGACAAAAACCAAACAACTCAATTCATAAATGGACAAAGAACTTGCATAGACATGTCTCCAAATCAATACTGGAGAAAACCAGCAAATTTTACTAATATGTGGAAATTACATAATAAAGAAAACAACCAATGGGTCAAAGAGAAAATCAAATGCAAAATAAAAATATCCTAAACAAATATGGAAGCACAACATACTAAAATTTATGGGTTGTAGCAAACAGTACTGAGGGGAGTTCATTGTAATAAATGTCTACATTAAAATAAAAAAGAAGAAAGATCTCAAATAATGAACCTAAATTTATACCTCAAGTGACTACAAGAACAAACTAAGCCCAAAGTTAGCAGAAGGAAAGAGATAACAAAGATCAGAGTGGAAATAAAGACTAGAAAAATAATAAAAATAAAACTAAGAGTTGGTTTTTTGAAAATATAAACACAATTGTTTAATCTTCAGCCAGACTAACTAAGAACAAAAAGGAGAAAAGAATAAAATGATAAATGAAAGAGGAGACATAGTAATGAAATAATAATTATAAAACTGAATAATATAGAATGTGCAAAAAAATACTGGTGTTTTTAACAGCATTATGGAGGTAACAGATAAAAGACTCAATAAAATTGAAAATATAACAGTGAAATAATATAAAGAAGAGAGTAAAAATTATTTTAAAAATAAACATCTCCTCAGGAAGTATGGGCCAATATCAGAAAGTCTAACATATATAAAATTAAAATTCCAGGAGTAGAAGAGAGAGAGAAAGGGCAAGGAAACTACTGAAAATAATAAATACCAAACTTTCCCAAATTTGATAATAGAGATGAACTTAGAGATTCAAGAATTTCAGCAAGCCCCAACCATAGTAAATATAAAGACTATCATACCAATGCACACCATAGTCAAACTTCCAAAAGTCAAAGGTAAAAAAAAAATTTTCGGGTTCAATCCCTGGTCTGGGAAGATCCCATATACTGCGGAGCAACTAAGCCCATGTGCCACAACTACTGAGCCCTCATGCCACAACTACTGAAGTCCGTACACCTAGACCCCGTCTTCTGAAACAAGAGAAGCCACTGCAATGAGAAGCACGTGTGCCTCAATGAAGAATAGCCCCTGCTCACTGCAACTAGAGAAAGCCTGTGTGCAGCAATGAAGACCCCAAACAGCCAAAAATTAATTTAAAAAAGCAAAAATTGTGAAAGCAGTTGGAGAAAAATGACATATTACATTCAGAGAAGCAACATTTTTAATGACAGTTGATCTTTCCATCAGAAACTATAGACATCAAAATACAGTTCAATGACATCTTTAAATGAGTAAAATAATAAACAGTAGCCATAATTCTGTATCTGCTGCAAAAATTTTCTTCAAGAATGAAGACAAGAGTTTTGAGTGTACAAAATGGCATGGATCCACTTTTCCATACTCCTCCTTGCAAAGCAAATCTATAAACACTGGAAGTAATGCAAAGGACATCAAAAACTTTGCAAGATTGTAAGAAAAATGCAGACTGGTTTGAAATCTGCAGACTGGACAAACTGCACAGTGGCAGGACATTTTGCATCATTCACTCAACAGCGGATAGCCACCCTGATCTGGCATTTCCTGATCACTGAGCTAGCAATAGAAAGTGCCCCAGATATGTTCATTCTTTTCCTGGACCAAATGAAATTTCCTCTGACAGTATCAGGTGATCCAGAATCACTGGCATGGAGAATGAATGGAAGCCCCACTAGAAATAAACAACCAGGGGAAACACCCTCCTGTATCCCTTTACCAAGAGATACCAAGGCAAATGGGCAGTGCCTGCAGTGAGGGATTTAGCTATAACAGGCAGCTACATTTAGGAAATCCTCTTTATCCCAAATGACCATCAACTCTACTCCTATAAGAGACACCAAAGTAAACAGGTGAAACCAGAAAACAGCCTTTTCTGGGACAGGAGGACAAGGACTCTCCTTTTGCACCCAGTGATACCCAGGCATGTAGGCAGCCCTGGTAAGGAGATATCATCACACCACTCCACTTGTGAGATACAACCAGTGGCCCAAGATGTGGAAACCCAACATCCACTCAGGTGACAGTAGCCAGGACAGGAAGGAGTCCTAGTGGCCCCACATAAACTAAGCAGAGCAAAATAACACAAAGACTCTGGGACTTAAACTGCCTTGGGAAATAAAGATGACAGATGAAGGAGATTATCTGTGCACTAAACCTAAACAGAGTGACTACCTATTAAAATAAGTGATTTCATAGGGCCTACATTCTCCCAAGAGAGTAGAAAAAAATCCCAGGATACAATAGGGAATCACCTATCTTAATAAGAGCAAAGACTAAAACTGAATGAAGAAAGACAATATGAAAAAGATTTTAAGCAGACATTATAAAATTGATTCAACACTCATTTCCATTATTGAAACAAATGAAAAAAATTAAAATCACAGGAGACAACTGGATGTTATTTGAAAGAATCAAATAGCAACTATAGAACTGAAAACTTTAGTAACAGAATTTTAAAAAACCCTCACTAGATGAGTTCAATAGTAAAGTGGAGATGAATTATAAAATATGGTAGAACTAGTGAACTTGAGGAAAAAGCAGTAGAAATCATCCAATATGAATAGCAATGAGAAAATAGACCAGGGTAAAAAATAAGCCTAAGTGACCTGTGAACCAGTAATGAAAGACTGAACATTTCGATTGTCAAAGTCCCAGAAAAAGAAGAAAAAAAGAGGGGCTGAAACCTTACCAACTTTGGTGAAAGATGCAAACCTACAACTCCAAGAAGTTGAGTGAAGTCCAAACAAGATAACCCTAAGAAGCCCATGCCAAAAACACATAATAATTATACATTTGAAAACTAAAGTTAAAGAAAAACATTTTGAAAGCAGCCAGAGAGAAATGACACATTATATATAGGGAAACATGGACGTGAATAGCAGCAACATAGGAAACAATAGAGTCCAGGAGAAAGTGATTCTATTTTTCAAGTACTGAAGGTAAACAATTAACCAAAAATTATATATACAATGATGCTAACCTTCAGGAATGAAAGAATTTATTGCCTATAGACCTACTCTTAAGGAATGGCCAAAGAAAATACTTCAAACAGAAAATGAATGATAAAAGAAGAAATTTTAGAGCAAATAAAACTAAAAATAAGCAAAAGAAAGGGAAAAGTAATGATAAAAAGTGAAATTGATTAAGCGAAAAACAGAAAAAAGTAGAGAGAATCAATGAAATCAAAAGATTTTTATAAAGATCTATAAAATGCATAAATATTATATTGATCAAGACAGAAGATAATACAAATTATCTATAGCAGTAATAAAATAAAGGACATCACTACAAATCATAAGTCATTAAAAAGGTATGAATTTAATTATAGTCAATAAGAAAACTTAGATGCCATAGGTATATTCCTTGAGAGACACAAATTACTCAAGAAGAAAGAGGTAACCTTAATAATCTTATATCTATTGGAAAAAAATAGTTAAAACCTTTCTCACAAAGAAAATTTCTGACCCAGAAATCTTCACTGTTGAATTCAATCAAATACTTAATAAAACTACAATTTCTACACTCTTCCATAAAATAGTAAAAATAGGAAAAATTTCCAAATGATTTTATGAGGACAGCATTACATGCTGCCAAATTGAAACCAAGAAGAGATATTCCTACCAGAAAAAAGCTAAAAATAAAACTACATCAGAGGCTCACCTAGGGATTGAATGCCCTATTACTCTGTAAGCAGAAATACCAGATTACTTAAATGCCATTTTACCTTGTTAGAATTCAAGCCTCATTGGGCATCCAGCCTGTGCTCAGGGCCAACCTAAGCTGGTAAGTAGCTGTGTTATTGCCTAGCCCCATCTTCCTGGGTGGGATGGCTAATTTAGGTAGAAGCATGCTTTGAAGGCCTCAAGAGTGACTCATTTAGGACATTTACTACTAGGAACACCTCAGGATGTCATTTAGCTCCACTTGTCTGTTAAGACATTCCTGGGAAAAATGAATAAGTAAAGGTCCTCTCGAGCATTCTGGGAGTCCACAGCTATCTCAGAGTGACACAGCAGGAAGGGGAAGAAACAAAAAGACTACTTCAAATTTCAGTGGAGAATCTTAACTGGGTAGCCATTTTTATTACATGATTTGGAGATTAACTTCCTAGAAGTAAGTTATCCACGAGGCATTACTATTCCAAAAGAGGTAAATGAGAGGAGCCTTCATAGAATCCCAAGCCTGCAGTCATGGAGGGCAAGACCAATCTTTTTTCATCTGTGTGACACCAACTTGTCCTCCTGAGTGATGCTCATTGTCTGCAGAGCTCCCAGAATGGCAGGGCCTTGGAGATATTTTAAATGAGTTCTTAGAACAGTACATGACATTAAAAAGTTGTTCAAATATTGTTGTGACTTGAGCATCTGGACATCCATCCTATCTCATCTCCTGACTAGTCTCCATTATCCACTCAGTGGCCAGAGTTAGCAGCTGGAGTTGCTGCCCTGATCCCTTGTGGCTGACAGTCCAGAACTCGAATACCCCTGGGCCGGGTCGTCCTAGGGGCAAACTGAGCTTCCAATCCCACCCAGTGACAAAAATAAGATTTAAAATATGATATTATTGGGTTCCCTTCAGTGGTCTACACTTACCATCAAACCATTCATATCAACACCAGCCTCATACACAGAAAGCATATGTTAGATGTTATACCTATGCAATCTGGCACACATCATCGTGTTACCAACCAGAGTTCTTGGCCTTCTTAATCAATAGAAATTGATAAGAGGCCAGACGAGAAATTCAGGCAAGGCTTTAATGGGGCTCCTGAGCGAAAACAAGTAACAAGTTTCTCTGCTCATTCACTGAGGTGGGGCAGGCTGTTTCCTTATATGGGGTGAGGGTAGGGGTGGGTCCAGGTGTTGGGTCTGGAGGGGTGGCTGAGGTGCTCTTCCCACCCCTTTGGTGGTGTTGTGTGCAGGTGCATGCGCAGTGCTCTGATTTTGTTCTGGACCCCCTGCTTTTGCTCCCAGCTCTTCAGAAGTGGCAGATGATGGGTTTTTGGTCTTTTTGTATCTTGTTGTCCATAATTTGCCCCAACTGTGCATGCATGCACTTATTTTTAGTCCCTTATAGTTTCTTTGAATTTTATTGTTCACGGAGACGTTTGTCCAGGTGCAAGCATTGCAGCAAAGGGTCCCAGTTCCCAGCCTGTCTCAATCCCTTCCTTCTGAAAAGTCTCCCCTGTCTTCTCTGTTTAGAACATCCGTCCTTCAGATTAAACTCATGTGTCACTGTATGCAATAAGTTCTCTGTGTTTCTCCTGGGCTGAGTGAGGTGTGGCCCTACCCGTGCTTGCTCAGGCCCTCACAGATTTATCATGGAATGATATAGTGTACTGTCTTGTATTCTGATTGCCTTTTACCCTGTGTCTCCACCACCACAAGTCAGTTCAGTGAGGCAGGGCTGGGTCTGATGTGTCTCTTCATCATCCAGGACTGAGCACAGGGAAGACCCCCAATAAATGGCAGCCTATAGAATGAAAAATCCCCGGGAGCAGGAATCATTGTTGGTTCACTGATGTATCCTCACTGCTACTGGGCTTTCAGTACATGCTCAGTAAATATTTGTTAAATGAACACATGACTGTCTGGAGGGAAAAGTCGATATATATTGAGGAAAGGATTATAAAGAGGAAGAAAAAGAAGCTGAGGGGAGGTTATGTTGTTTTCATTTAGACCCTGTAAAGAAATCCTGCTGAAAAGCAGCTTCTTTCATGCTCTTTGATCTCCCACAGTTCTCAGAAACCCTCTGCCCCACCACAGACAATTATAATTGCTGCACGTTGCAAACTGCCAGAATAAGGCTATATTCCCCCACTCTATCTTTTACAGAATCAAATAACCTATTATTTTTCTGCACAGCGTCAATAACCCCAATGGATCTAATAAGAAATTTGTGAATTTTATCAATGGATTTCTAAACTGTACATACCCTGAGCTGTGAAATGCCAATTTCATACTTTAGAACAGAAGTCAAATAGAATGATGAGTAAATCACATGCATCATTTTCCAGACCTCAGCAACCTTGGGGTTGGAAAGGTTGGTTAGAAATGTGACCTTCCCACCCATAAAGACCAGGTTGCATGTGTGCTCGTCTTTTATAAGGGCCTGGGTGTGGGAGTTGTGCTCCCAGGGCCTGGGATAAGAACAGAAATGCTTGACCTGTGATTGCAGGAAGGATGAACCAAGCAAATTTTGTTGCAAAAGCTTAGACCCAAGTACTGGAGAGAGCATTCTCACTCAACACCCATTCAGGTACCCCACAAGCACTTATTAAGAACCTACTAAGTGCCAGGCCTCTGATGGGCATTTAATGCATGTGGGCTGCAAATTCTGACAGGTTAAAGACTGAAATAGAGGTTGAAGTTGGTAGGCAGAATAAAATCCTCCAGAAATGCTCATCCTCTAATCTCTGTGAATATGATACCTTAGGTGACAAAGAGACTTTGCAGATGTGATTAAGGTTATAGACCTTCAGATGCTGAGATTATCCTGGGTCACCCAGATGGGCCCAGTCTAATCACATGGGTTCTTAAAAGATGAGAAACTTTCCTGGCTGGGATCAGAGAGATGCCACGTGACAAGGACTCAGCCTTCTGTTGATGGCTTTGAGGATGAAGGAAGGAACCACAAGCCAAAGAATGCTGGTGACTTCTAGAACTTAGAATGGCCCTCATTTTACAGCCAGCAAGAAAATGGAGGCCTCAGTTTTTTGTTTTTTTTGTTTTGTTTTGTTTTTGTTTTTTGAGGCCTCAGTTTTATAACACAAGGAACTGAATTCTGCTAACAACTCAAATGATCAAGGAAATACATCAACCCCTAGAACCTCCACAAAGGAATACAGCTCTGATGATATCTTCGTATTAGCTTGATGTGATGTGATGTAATGGTCAGTGTTGGACTCCTGACCTACAGGACTGTAAGATAATAAATTTGTGTTACTTTAAGTCATTACTTTGGTGATAATTTGTTACAGAAGAAATAGAAAGCTAACACAGCAACAAGAGCTCAAAGATAAGTATAAACAAAATCAAAGCAAAAGCAAGTTCACAATTTATAGGTCAAGAGCCTTCTTAAACATTGCCTGGGACTGGAAACTCACTGTCCTTGGGTGCTGGTGCATGGTGTAGACATGCATGCAGCTGACACAGAGACTTGGATACTGGGTAGACCAATATACCTGTCAAATTTTTTATCTGTTCCCAATATCTCAGGGCCCAGTTCTTTGTTATGATTGAAGAGGAGCAGAGCAGGAAAAAATGGTGGAGTTAATAGGATATGGAGAACAAAATGGGTGTAGAATTTGCAAAAACCAACAGAGATCAAATCCAAACAATGATGAGGCAAAACCAGCCTTTCTCCAAAAAATGCAAATTAGAAACACCCGTTGAGCTTAAAAAAATTTTAAAAAAAAACCCTGATGATGCTGCTGTATTTCTAAGGGACTGAGACTTGGGCTGGCCTGTGGCTCACTAATGAGTGTTTTTAAAAAAACTTTTTCATCAATGTTTATGTATAGTCAGGGTAGAGAAATCTTGGTTTAAGGGATGACTGATCCTTGGGCTTTTTAAAAGATTTCATATTAACGTAGATGAAGGTCAATGTAGGACATCTGGAGAAGACATGATTGACTGGAGAGAGGTCTCAGACCAGGGAAGATGAGGCTGGAAGTATTAATACAAGGGCAAGAAAACAAGGGGCAGATGGGAAAATGGATCAAGCAGATTTTTACCGTAGATCAGCCTGCTCTTTGGACACACACCAGCATATCATGCCAATGTAAACAGCAGAAGCAGACACCAGCCTTGTCTCCTGAAATGTCCCCAATGGCCTTTCCTTTCCCAGTTTCATCCTCCCCTCAGAGCTCTCTCTTTCTGGCTGTGACTTGCTCTTGGCCACTCCTAAGATAATCTTGATTTGAGTTTGACCCCTTGCCTGACCTTGACACACCTCTCACATCCTCCAGAGACATGAGGATTTCAGCAGCAGTCTCCCTACAGGAGAAAATTAGGCCCTGGGCACAGTTTTCCTAATGTATTTGTGGGAAAAAATCAAATTATGTGCTCCTGATGGGTGCAAAATTTTTTGGAAAAATGTGAAAATGAATGAAGCTCCCAGTTCTCTTACCCACCTGATATGATCAAGGAAGGCACAGTATCAATTGCTTCTGAGTCCTGTAGCTGCTTAGAGGCAGATATGCAGTCACCTTTACTCACTCACTCCCTCACCACAGGAGTGTCCAAGGAACTAATATGTGCCAGGCATGTCACCATGTGCTGCTGACTCAGTGCTGGTGGACCAGACAAACATGGAACTTGTACTGGAGAAAATGACAAACATGTGATTCTCAGTTACTGTGGTGAATTTTAAGCCAGATTGGCAAAAATATTGTGGAAGAACATCTCCAAAACACTACTGTGGGGGCAAGTTTAATACTGATTTGAGGTTAGACTGGACCTAGGACTGCTGGATAAAAATAAACCTTGATAAATTACCCTATACATCTAATTTTATATATATATATATATATATATATATATAAGGAATTTCAAGTTCAGAGAGGGGATGTTGCCCAGGGTGCCTCAGAAAGTTAGGAAGCTCTAAGCCCATGATGTTTCCACCATATCATAAGATTTCTCTTGTGGTTCCACTTCTGGGAACATTTCATTCAGCATTTCCTAATCTGCCCTTGTCCCCCATACACAGTGCCATTTTTTGGCCAGTGGGAAGTAGGGCAAAGCAGGGTGTGTGAGACCAATTTCCTGACCCCACTTAGCTTTAGCTGGGTCTTGTATTAAGGGCCTGGAAACAAATTTAGGTCAGAATAATTTCAATAGGCCTTCTTTTCCACTAGCAGTTCCTTCCATTCATATTGAAACACTAGAACCTTTAAATACATATTCCCAAAGACTTTGCATATTAAAAATGAAATCTGGAAAGGCATTGTTTAGCCTAAAAGTTTGAACCCCTGACTGTTGAAATTATATGCTGCTTATTCATTATTCTTTTAGACATTTTTTGTTGCCAGAAGACATTCAGTTTCCTAAACACTATCATTACCTATATATAAGCACTACAAGATCATCATCATTCAACACAGACTCCCCCAATTATTCATGCCCTGGTTAGACCATAAAGGATCATTTGGCCTGATTATCTATTCTCAGCTTCCAGTTAATTAGCTGAGTAATCTCAGTTCGTCTTATTTTATTAGTGTTCTGCACAGACCCAGAGGAAAGTGCTCCAGGAAGGACACTCTGGCTTCTTTTGCATTCATACAGCAGCCGGTAGAGCATAGTTAATAAAATTTGCAGCTATTCAACTCCCTCAACCTTTCAAAGTTCATCTGTGATAGATCTGTGCTATCTATGATCCTGCTCAAATTAAGGCAAGAGAAAGATATATTCTGCATTTCATTTATCTAAAAATTAACACTTCATTAGAGCAAATAAAGCTACTTTCTACATCCCTGTGGAAAATGAAAGTGCAAGGCAATTAGTAACAGGTCACAAATCCACTGGGGTATGATGAATCCTGGATTACAGTCCCTGCAGTGTCTGATGCACCCAATTTCCCACAAGTTCCACCGAGAAATGATAATGAGGTCATTTTGGATAAAGATGTTGGATATTCAAGTCCCAAACCAAAATAATTTCATGTTAGAAGAAAAATGAAGAATTAGAAAATAGTCATTGTAGGATTAATTTTACTTTCTAATCCCAAACCTACTTGTCAATTTAAGGCAGTTACCTAGGAAAAACTCACTGCTGTCGTCTACTCACACTCAACACTTCTGACACCAGATGTGAGGGTCTATTCCCACACCAGTCAATTCTATGACATCAGCTCAGTACCCTACAATTCAATTCACTTAGATACTATCCACCTTGAGTTAGTGTCAGATCCCACAAGCTAAGAGCTCAGTCCCACAAGACTGTCCCCAATTCAGATGTCAATTGCAAGTCCAAGGTTACCCCTGGAACTTCTGACTGACTGCCTATAAACTGAGGTTCCCACAACCACCTTGTTTTAAACAATTTGCTAGAATGGTGCACAGAACTCAGGGAAACACTTATATTTACTGATGTATTATAAAGGATATAATAAAAAATGAAGATGAAGAGATACATAGGCTGAGGTGTGGGGAAAGGGTATAGAGCATCCTTACCCTTTCTGGGTGAACTAGCCTTCCAGCACCTCCATGTGTTTTGCAACCTGGAAGATCCCTGAACCCTGTACTTTTGGAATTTTTATGGAGGCTTCATCACATATGCATAATTGATCATTAACTCAATCTCCCTCCCAGAGGAGGGGAGTGGGCAGAAAGTTCTAAGCTTCTAATCATGACTTAGTCTTTCTGGTAACTAGCCCTCATTCTAAAGCTATACAGTAGCTTACCAAGAATCAATTCCTTAGAACAAAAGATCTATAACTCAGAAAATTCCAAGGGATTTAAGATCTCTGTGTCAGAAAGCAGGGTCGAAGACCAAATATCAAAGCAAAAGATGTTCCTAGTACTCTTATCACTTAAACAATTCCAAAGGTTTTAGAAATTCTGTCCCAGGAAATTATGCATATATATATATATTTTTTTCCTCACTGTATCATTGCTGACCTTGTAACCTAGTTATCCCAGTTTCCAGAGTCCATTGTAGAAAATATGAGGACAATGACATATATATATGTAGGTGTTTTTGCAAACAATAAACAAAATTTATAAATACTTAAATATATAAAAATAGAGAAATGTTTGAAAATGAAAGATTAAAGATCTCAGAAAATATGCACCCCCTTATAAAGGCAATGAAAAAGATGGAAAATTTGTAAAAATCAACTTTATTCAGAGCTCTGGAAGTCAACCAAGGCTTAGAGCAACACAAGGAGTGTTTACACAAGAAAAACAGATAAATCTTGGTGATCTTGATGGTGTTTTAAGTTACACTATTCCTATCACCCACTTCCCAGCTCAGTAGTAGCCTTGAAGATAATAGCCTTTATTCCTGGTACAAGAGGGAGCAAAAGAAATTTTATTTCCAAAGAATTTTTATTTTTTGATCTATCTAATATTTTCCTGGAATACCTGACCTGAAAGTCTTTAATTTATTGGTGATCCAATGTTAAAATCATTTTCCTGAGGGACCGTGTGCTTGTTGAAATATTTACTGGCAAGCATTTAAAGGTATAGCTAAATTTAATAATAGCTAATTCTATTGATTTGAGTCTTCTCCCTTTTATTTTTGATGAGTCCGGCTAATGGTTTATCAATTTTGTTTATCTTCTCAAAGAACCTGCTTTCAGTTTTATTGATCTTTGCTATTGTTTCTTTCATTTCTTTTTCATTTATTTCTGATCTGATCTTTATGATTTCTTTCCTTCTGCTAAGTTTGGGGGTTTTTTTGTTCTTCTTTCTCTAATTGCTTTAGGTGCAAGGTTAGGTTGTTTATTCAAGATGTTTCCTGTTTCTTAAGGTAGGATTGTATTGCTATAAACTTCCCTTTTAGAACTGCTTTTGCTGCATCCCATAGGTTTTGGGTGGTCATGTCTCCATTGTCATTTGTTTCTAGGTATTTTTAAATTTCCTCTTTGATT
>NC_041215.1:37010700-37051429 GCF_002837175.3 Physeter macrocephalus | reverse complement strand
TATATGTATAACTGATTCACTTTGTTATAAAGCAGAAACTAACACACCATTGTAAAGCAATTATACTCCAATAAAGATGTTAAAAAATAATAATAAGAGCTAATAGCTGGGACAAACAATAGACTAACCTAAATCCTCAAGAGGAAAAGCTAAGATGTGAGATGTCCAAAGGACTTTGAAAAGCTCCAACAAATTCCTGGAAGTGTAGAATGCCATGCACAAATGCAGGGCTGTGCATATGATCAGGAAAACCTGAAAATTCCCCAAGCTCTTGCCTCTGGGTGAACTTGAAGCTCTGCACAAGCAGGAAGTGAAGGCTAAGGCAGAGTGATAAGTTGCCTGTTTGGGTTTGAAAGTATACCCCAACATGTACACAGGTCCCCTGGGATAGACAGAGAGATATGTTGGTGCCAGGAATTTAAGGAAAAGTCTGTCTATCATTAGGTGATCACTAAACCAAGCAGAGAAGTCAGTGGCCACATACAACAAAGAATGCAGACTATACAGAATTAGTTCAGAATTCATTAAACAAACACCAACAACTACAACCAGCAGCAGCAACAACAAACTCTGGGGAGGGAGGCAAATCTTACTTCCAGAGTTGCCACATTATATTATTGGAAATTCCACTTTTCAACAATAACAACAGAAAAATCAAGATATGAAAAAAATTTAAGTATAGCCCATACACAGGAAAACAAAACAAAACAATTAATTGAAACAGTCCCTGAGGAAGACCAGATTTTGGACTTACCAGACAAAGATATTAAAATATTAAATCAGATATTCAAAATATGTTAAAAGACCCAAAGGAGACCATGTTTAAAGAAATAAAAGAAAGTATGACAATAATGTTTCCCTAAGTATGCAATATTAATAAAGAGAAATTATTAAAAGAAACCAAATAGAAATTCTGGAAATGAAAATACAAAAAATGAAAATTTTATTAGAGGGGCTCAACAAGAGTTTCAAAGTAGGGAACACCACCAAGCCATCAGGATTTGAATGATCAAATGATCACCAAGTTTGAAGAAGGAAAACACATCAGGGCCTCAAATTTGCAGTGGCATTTTACCCTAGAGCATTTGCTAATTTTTAGCATGGGAAATACAGACTAAACAGAAAGCATTATGCTTAGCTCTTTCAGCAGTCTTACTGGGACAGAGAGCCACAACTTGGAGTTTATGGCTACCAACATAACCACAACATCAGAGCCCTACCAAACCTGATCTACGTAGCCATTTCAGTGATCTCAAAGCCTAGAATAACAGCAAAAGAAAAGTAGAAGAAAAAAATAAAGATGAGAGCAAAAAAAAAAAAAGGAAAACAAATATAAAATATAAATAATCTACAAAGCAAAAATGTTTTTAAAAAGACTAATGAAGGTGATAAATCTTTAAAGAGATACAGAGAGACAGAAGCGGAGAGAGAGTGAGAGAAGGAGGGAGGGAGGGAGAGGGAAAGAGAAAGAGAAGATACAGAGACAGAAATCAGGAAATTAATGAGAACATCATTATGGATTCTTTAGACATAAAAAAATCATTGAAAGGTATTATGAACATTTTGTGTGAAATTTCAAATATTCAGGTGAAACAGAAAAACTCATTAATAAATGTTTTATCAGTGGTTACCAAGAAGAAATAAAGTATATAAATATTTCTATATGCATTAAATAAATTTAATCCATAATTTAAGAAACTTATCCACAAAAGAAATTTCAGGCCCAGATGGCTGAATGGTGAATTCTTCCAAACGCTTAAAGAAAAAATATTAGTTTTACACAAACTCTACAAGAAAATTTAAAAAAGAAAAATCACTTCCATGCTCAATGTATGGAACCATCAAAACATGAATATCAAAATCTGACAAAGATATAAGGAAAAATTTACATATGAATCTCTCATTAAACTTCTTATGAATGTAGATGCAAAAATCTTAAACAAAATATGCACAAACTGAATATATATGTAAAAATATATAATCCATAGCAATCAAGTTGGATTTATTCCAGAAATGAGTCTATGTTAACATTAAGAAAATAATCAATTTAGCTCATCACATTTATTAAAAAAGGATAAAAATATATAATTATCCAAACAGCTACAGAAAAAGCATTTCATAAAATTCAACCCTTGTTTGCAATTAACAACAGCAACAAACCAAAAACAAAAGTTATACTTACAGATGAAATATGGAAAGATTTACCCCTGAGATAAGGCACAAAACAAAGGTGTCCACTTCTATTCAACAATTATGTTGTCCAAGACAGTATAACAAGGGAAGAAGAAGAATAAAATTTACATGGATTTGAAAGGAAAAAAATAAAATATCATTATTTGAAGATGATACAACTGTGCATACAGAGAATCCAAAAGGATATGCATATAGATTACTTGAAGTAATAAGCAAATTTAGCACCTGTGTAAATTAAACATATTTAGCAATTAGTTGCTTCTTCTGCTCACATCCTGGGAAGAAGCAGACCTGCCTACCTCACTGATGTTGAACATGGCCATAGGACTTGCTTTGGCCAGTGGAAAGTGGACATAAATGAGTGTACTTAGGCTTTGGGGGTTTTATGATTGAGCCCTCTGAGAGTTTTCCACCTCCTCCTATCAAAGGACACATAGCAGGTATGTCAACCTGTCTGGTACCCGGGAATGAGAAATATCAAGTAGAGCTGTTGCAAACAGCTCCCAGATTCTCATTCAGAGGCAGAACAGCCCCAGCTAATTCTCAGGAACACTCTCACTCAGATCTTCACCAGTTTACCCAATATCACTGAACTTTGGGGTGACTTCTTCTGCAGCATTCTTGTACTGATAGATGATTATTGCAAAAAGACGCTGGATACAATGTCAGTATGTAACATTAAATTCCAATTTGATAGTCTAACAAAAAACAATGTTAAAAGAACATTTTAAAACATGACATAATTTATAAAAGCATAGAACCCAAATTCTTAGGAATAAATTTAACAAAAGATGTGTGACAACTCTACAGAGAAAACTAAAAATACTGAGAGAAAAAAAAAACAAACTTGAATAAATGGAGTAGTAAGCCATGTTTGTTTATTGAAAGACAACACCAAAAGATGTCAATTCTCACTCCTACTGATTTATAGACTTTTAATAATTTACAGTTAAGATTTTTAATAACTTACAGTAATTTATACAGTGCAGTATTAGTGCAGTGAGGAACATGTAGATCAACAGAACAAACCTACATATCCACCAAGAACACAATAACAAATGCTGTCACACACAATCTCCTCACTTAAAGAACAAAGGCGGCAATGTAATGCAGTAGAGAAATCATGGCCTTTTCAAATGGGTTGACTGGATATTCATATGGGAAACAATATTGATCTACACTTACCTCAAGAACAAAAACAAATTCCTGATGGGTCACATACATGTTTATGAAAGGTAAATATATAAAGCTTCTAATATAAGGAAATACAGGAGAATATTTAAGGACTTGGCAAAATGTGCTTAAATGGGACAAATAAGTCCCTGACCACAAAAAGATTGATACATTTGATATCAAGAACTTCTGTTTGTTAAAACAACACTAAGAAAGCAAAAAAAGCAAGCCAAATCTGGATATCCCCCACCAGTATGTTAATAAAATAGAGGATGATCGTATAGAAAACAAAAAGAATACCTGCAAATCATTAAAAAGGAGTCAGACCATCTACAAAAATTGGCAAACGTCTTTGAACAGACACTTCAGAAATGGCTAATGGGCAAATGAGACTGGTGCTAAATATAATTAATCATCGAGGAAATTCTAATTAAAACCACAATGAGATACAAGTACACACTCAAGCAAAATTTCTAAAATGTTTTGTAAAATGGCAATACCAAATAATATCAAAAATATGGAAGAACTGAAAGTCTCCTTCTCTGCTGGGGGAATATATGTAGAGGAACTACTTTGGAAAACTGTGTAGCAGTACTTATTAATGGTAAATACACACAAATCCTATGACCCAGAAATTCCTCACTCCTAGATATGGGAGAGCAGGTCAGCTTCAGGGAAGGGATGCATCTTTATGGGCAGTAAAGACACTATTTGCAGATATCTTAAAGGTATGCATCACATGTGTTCACCAAAACACGTGTGTGAGAATGTCCATAGTGGTTCTATTTATAGTAGCAAGCAGGGTATCTAGTTATAGCCATTGTGGAATTGCTGGTATCAAATAAATTATTGTGCTCTAAACAGGAATTAGATAAAATACATGACAACAACTTGTAGACAGAGAACAATGACTAAATCAGGGCTATTATCCTTGGGAGAAGGGAAGCACATGAGAAGAATTTCATATTCATCCTAGCTTTCTCCCTAGATTCATTTTTCCAAACCAGAGCATAAGGAAATAGAATCCAGGCAAAGAGCAGCAGTCTCACAGGGCATTAAAATTAGAGATCAGGCTGCTGAAGCTGCTGTGATATGCAAGACTTGGTATCAGAGGAGAGTCACAGTAAAGGATTCCCAGCATTCATATAAAAATTCCCATTGAGGGGCTTCCCTGGTGGCGCAGTGGTTGCGCGTCCGCCTGCCGATGCATAAGACTCCGTACTCCTGGGTTTCCCTGGTGGCGCAGTGGTTGAGAGTCCGCCTGCCAGTGCAGGGAATGCGGGTTCTTGCCCCGGTCTAGGAAGATCCCACATGCCGCGGAGCGGCTGGGCCCATGAGCCCTGGCCGCTGAGCCTGCTCGTCCGGAGCCTGTGCTCTGCAACGGGAGAGGCCGCAGCAGAGGGACGCCCGCGTACCACAAAAAAAAAAAAAAAAAAAAAAAAAAATTCCCATTGAGTTCTTGACCTCAAGATAGATTGCTCATGTGTATGATAGTAGTCTGGAAGGCCTAGCAGAGAAGATTTACTTGGAGGATGGAGATTTGTGCAGATATTTTAGAGACTATACAGTGCTAGGAATTTGTTGAGTTCAGTGCACTCAAGATGATAAGTGAGGGTCCAGAAATGTCACAATATAAAAACAAGGAATGCCCTCTAGACATAAGGGAAAAAGTGAAACATTCCTGCCTCAACAAACCCTAATGCCAAATCTCAACAAAATCAAGGTGATCTACTGGTTATTTAATTGCCTTCCAGAAAAATGTTAACATTTAACATACTTTGGAAGAGGACTATACAATCCAGAACTTCTAATATGTATCATCCATATGAATGACCTATGATAAAAATGCACTAGATGCTAGATATATGAATAAGCGGGCAAAATGATTGGAAATCAGTAGTTGAAATAGTCAATAGAAGCAGATCTGGAGATGATCCAGGTATTAAAAATAGCAAAGACTGACATATTAAATAAAAATAAAGCAAAAGATGGACAAGGATAAAAAATAAAGCACATCAACAGATAATATGAATCTATAAAAGTTAAATACATATCCTGCAGCTAAGAAAATACAATATCTGAAACTATGAACTCTCTGGAAGGATTTAATAGAAACTAACAACAGTAGAAGACAGAATTAGTAAATACAAACACAGGTCAGTAAAGCATATTCAAAGTGAAGCACAAAAAGATAAAGAATAGAAATGAGGAATAAATAAGTAATGCATGATATTCACAATGGTATGTTATATATCACTTTAAGTGAATAAAATATAGATATAAATAATGTTGAACAGATCTCAACAATACAATTATGACTGATAAAAACAACAGTGGGATGCTGTTTGAATAAATGTAAGCACACACACACACAACAGTTCTATATAACTTTTAGTAATATATACAGAATAAGAGTAAGAGAAAGTATATATTGTAAAGATATTTAGCAAATAGTTTATGACAGTGAAGAGAAAATAAGTAGGTTGAGATTGGGGAATAAATCAAAGGATACTTAAATGTACTGTTTTATTCATTTTATTAAAAAGAAAATCTGTATAGAAAATATGACAATATAAAAAAAAATTCTGTGTGGTGGACACACATTGTTAATGTACCTTCATACTTTCCTAAATCTTTCTTTTTTTCTAAATTAAAAACAAAATTAGTGAATGTACTATGCCCATAGAAAAATATTCAAACAATGTAAAGCATGTAATTCCCCTTTGCCATCAGAGCTCCTTGCATTTCACTCCACAAAGATACAAAATGTTAGCTCTGTAACCCCTTCCCATGAAGTTAAAGGAGGCTGTGTTGCTCCAAAATGGGAGAATAAACCAAAAAAGAGGGGACACATAATACAAGAGATCCAACACAGTCAAAGGGAATTCCCAGAATCATGGTGAATGCAGATCCTAGGATAACAGCTATGTACAACCATAGAAAAAAGGAAGCCATACTGCAGAATATCAGAAGACTTCTGGAGAGATTTCTTCAAGAAGATGGATGGAAATCAGAGAAAAACTGATGCTTCAAAGTGGACTGAGTCTCACGCAGTTTTTCTCTGAGTGGACAATTGGCAGAGTTTGGGGCTGAATTAGAAATAAGTACATTTAAAAAAAGCAATCAAATAAAAGTTAAGAATTATTAATGTCAGGAAAAGCAATATTTTATGTAAACAAAAATAATAATAGAATACCATAATACTCAACTGCATATGCCATTTTATGTCTATAATTTTCTAAATGCTGAATATTAATCTACTAAAAATTATAATACAACTATACTGGGATATCAAGGACATGAGGAAATTCCAATTATGGAATGAAATGAAGTAGATATAAATCATGTTTAATAGTAGGAAGTTAACACATAGTATCTGAAACAAACAAAAACAAGAAAAAAGAAATCAGGTGATTGGTGTTTTCCATAACAGAATTATGTGACTATTTTAAATCCATGTAGAAATAACTGGAAAAAATAGATATTTTTAAAAAGTGATTAAA
Source organism: Physeter macrocephalus (assembly GCF_002837175.3). Classification (NCBI taxonomy): domain Eukaryota; kingdom Metazoa; phylum Chordata; class Mammalia; order Artiodactyla; family Physeteridae; genus Physeter; species Physeter macrocephalus. The sequence continues at coordinate 37,044,560 of NC_041215.1, read as the reverse complement.
GATATAAATATATTTATTTTCCTTTTCTATAACACTATCATCAGTCATCTTCTCCCTATCTTTTATGCTACTGTTGTGCTGTGTTTTCATTCTGTCTTCATTTTTAAATTTCAAATTATATTATTGTTGTTATTACTATTATTATTGCCTTATACAATGGCTTTTTTACATTTGCTTTATTTTATCATTTTTTTCTTGCTTTTCACATATTCCTTATGATATCATTTTCCTTCTTTTACACATTTAGAATTTCAGTTAGCAAGAGTTTGTTGGTATAAACTCAGGTTTATTTTTGGAAACTTCTTTATTTTGCCTCTATTATAGAAAAGTATGATTGTTTTGTCTATAAATCTATGTTGTCAGTATCTCATCACTTTGAAAATAGCATTTCACTAACTATAGGTATAGGTATGGGTTCATTTTTCATTATCTTGCCTAGAGCTATTTCCTGGTATCTTTTACCAATTCTGGTAATTTCTTAAACTTTATCTTCTAAAGTACTCCCTTTCCCTCACTCTGTTTTTTTCTCCTCTGGATCTCTGGTAAGATTCATTTATATTAAGGACTTACTCTCTATCACCAATGTTTCTTAAATTCTATTAATTCTTTATATCTCTTGTCTTTCTGTGCTGTGTTCTGCAAAATTTTCTCAAATCTCTCTTCCGGGTTTTTTTGTTTTTTTTTTTTTTTTTTTTTATTAATTCTTTATATCTCTTGTCTTTCTGTGCTGTGTTCTGCAAAATTTTCTCAAATCTCTCTTCCGGGTTTTTTTGTTTTTTTTTTTTATGTTTTATCTGCTGTTTAACTTAAATATTGAATTATTTCAATTATTATGACTTTTAACTTCTAAAAGTTCTAATTGTTCTGTTCAAACTTCCCTGGTCAATTCTGTAGTCTCTTACTCCTTACACGTATTTTTGCTACCTTCCTATGTACTTACTTTACATCCTATATCAAATAATTCAAATATCTAGAGTTTTGTGGGTCTGATTCTTCTGTCTGTTGTTTCTTTTGACACTCATAGTGTTTTATTTCCTATGTCTCAGGTGATTTTATTTAATTATTTTTATAAAATCATGTCTCAATATATTACTTGTGAGAATTCTTTGGAGCCCCAGTTTAAATAGTTTTCTACCTAGGAGAATTTCTTTTTATTTCTATCAGAGCCAGGGAACCACCACCATCAGCACAGCAGAAATTGTTCCTTTCCATAGGACAGGTGCAGCTTCATTTGTTTACCTCTATGGATTTGTTGTTTTGTTTTGGTTTGTTTCTATCTTTGTCTTTTTCCTTTTGCATGGGGATATTTGGTGCCTTGGAGAATTTCCCCGTATTCTCTTGCTTGTTCCGTTGTTTTAAAATTATTTTAAAATATTTTATACATCACTAGTTTTAGTACTGAATTATTGCGGATACCTAAACTTCCACAGTGAAAAACATTTATAAAAATACCATAAGGAAATCTTTCAATTCAGTCATGCTCACTTCGTGGTGTGGCACTATTGAAGTAATACCCTTTGTTATCCAGTCATCTGGGAGTTTTGCTTGCATCACAAGTAGATGGGAGTGAAGGCAGACAGTTGTTGTTTAGTAAGTGAACTATGGATACCAAGTACGTAAGCTCCTCTTCTCTGCTGTGGAATTCTTCCCATCCAAGATGGCCAATACAATATACATGATACTTCCCTGTTTATATTTTATTTGTTTAAAAAATAATTACTGTAATAAGAAGTACATTCACATGTTTCAAAATTCAGGTGGTACAAAACAGTATACAGTAAAAATTCTCACATCATATATTGATAATGAAGGAGGTTATGTACGTGTGTTCAACAGGACATATCTGGGAAATCTCCATACCTTCCATGTGATTTTGCTATGAATCTAAAACTGCTCTAAAAATTAAAGTCTATAAAAATTCCCCCACCTATTTTCCTGTAAACACTCATTTCTTCTCTACTGATCATCCATATTAGTTTGCATTTTTTTAATATGGAAGCTTTAACATCTCTCAGTACTTAGATACTTGTTTTAGAGGAACAAAGCTTTCATGAGCATCTAGTTTATATAAGGATCTATCCCATTGAATTACCACCAAAGTTTAGCTACAACGTTTAAATTGATAGATTAACAAATACTGTATGTGAGACACCACAAAAGTTTTAAATGGCAAAGCAAGGGTTCACACTAAGCCCTGTATGATTTCAAAGCCCATACTCTTCCTATTTCCCTACCTTGCCCATACATGGGTGTTTCTTGATCACCATTTGATGAAGCAGAAATGAAAGCCCTATTTGAAATTTGCAGACATGGATTCTCCTGCCATACCTTTAATTCAGCAGGAACATAAGTGTTAAATGCAATACAGAACTGTTCTCCTCTTTTGTTATGCGCTTTAGTACAATCTTGAAGAGGTGAAGCAGATCTCTCATAGCTGCACTTGCTGTCTCATGAGGATCTCCCAGGGCAAGTGCACTGTTTGTCAGGTTCATAGCAAGGCATGACATTAAAGGAAGAAAGAGGTTGGCTAAGCTCTCTTGGGATGGCTGCCTAGAATCATTCAAATTACGGGGTAAGTTGGAGGTGGTCTTGTAAGAAGCACCCAACTTGCTGGACTTCATTTCCACCCTGAAGCGCTGGACCAGTTGACATCCACAGTTTCCCCTAGGTCACATTTTATACAGCAGGAGAGTAAAGAATCATGTTGAGCGCTCTCCAGTCCAGAAAGCACAGAGTCTCCCAACAAGGAAACATCTAGGACAGGGCTGCCTTCCTTTCACTGAATAAAGCTGAGCACCCAGGATATTGGCAGAGACCATGCCAGGGGTCTCTATTAGGATTTAGTTTGTCTGAAAATTAACTTTTCAGGGGATAGTAAGCCAAGTGTTCAAGTCCATATTGCCTGGTTGCACCTGTTTTTTTGTTTTTTTTGTTTTTGAAGTGATACCATGTGGCAGCTTAGAGGGAGGTTTAAGAATCAGACCTGAATTCAGGTCCTGGCTCCACCACACCCTCCCCATGTGACCTCTCCCAGTATCAGCTATCTCAGCTGAAAACAAGAAATTGGTAAGCCTCCTAGTGTTTATTGGGCTAAGGGAGTAAAGCCTTTGTTAACTGTGTGCCTCCAGTATCTATTACACTCTCTTCCTCCAGTGCACACTCTGCTCCCATAGACTCTCCCTCAGGTGTGCTGCACCCACTCACACTGCCTCTCTGGTTTTATTCACACTGCTTCCATTTGTGCACATGCTGGGAATGAATAACCTTTCCTAACATATAAGATAGTAATTCTCAACACTGGCTGTCCCTAGAACCAACCACCTGGGGAGCTGTTAATAAGCATAGATACCTGGGCTCCACCTCCAAAAATTCTGATTTAATTGCTCCCGCACTGGGAACCTGCTATAGACTGGATGTTTGCATCCCCCCAAATTCATATGTTGAAGCCCTAACCCCCCACAGTGATGATATTAGGAAATGAGGTCCTTGGGAGATAATTATGTGAAGATGAGGTTATGATGGAGGAGCTCTCATGATGGGATTAGTGCCCTTATAAGAAGAGAAAGATGCACCAGAGTTCTCTGCCAAATCTTTGAAACTTGGTATATTATGGAAAGAAAGATAAATATTTTCTGCAACTAGTAACACCAGAGATTTGGACTGACATTTCCAATTTTCTCAGCAAGTATAAGGGCGCCTACAAACTGTTCACATTCAAGACTCACATAGTTTTCTTTGCTTTTGAGATAAACAGATCACTACAGACTGTTTCTGTATATTCAAACATGCACCCAGGACTCCACTCAGTCTGAATGTGGTGTGTTTCAAGATCCAGTTCATTTCATGTCCTAATTTCCGTAGGAAGTCTTTCTTGATTTTTTTTCAACCCACTTAATACTTTTCATTATTCTATAGCTTTTAGTGATGGCATGCTGAATATGAAAATGGGCAATGGCCAGACCATACATGACAGTAGAATTCTAACCCACAACCTCTACAGTAAGCAGCCCCAAATAGTTAGTGATCTCGGATGGCCTCAGCCAGCAGTGGCTTGAAGCTGGATTTCAGTTCCCCAACTAGAAATTGAAGCCAGGCCACAGCAGTGAGAGCACTGAATCCTAGCCACTAGACCATGAGGTCCAGTGGCTAGTGACAAGGCCCTGGTTTGTCTGCTTTGTAGAAATGAATTTCAACAAAAAGACAGAAAGTAGTGAAACAAGTAAAGTGTTTATTAAGAGGGAAAAAAAATGTACGTGTGAATTAGGCACTCATGGGCAGGCTCAGAGAGAGTCGCCCCTTGTGATAGTTTAAATCACTTATATGGGGCATTTCTTCCAGGTTTCCTCTGGCCAATCATCTTGCTTTGCCTGGCTCTGAGTCCATATATGATATAACTCAGAGTTCTCCCCTGTGTGTGCATGCGTATCTCTTAGTCAAGATGGATGCAGAGGCCTGTGGGAAGGTTGACATCACCTACAATGGGATGGTGCCTCCCTCCCTTTTTGACCCTTGAGGAGCCATTATGTGCATGTGTAGCCTTTCTGTGCATGTGTATACAGGAAGGTCTCCTTGACCTCGAGAATGAGAAATATGTGGTCTCTTTATCTCTTAGCTGAGCAGGACTCAGCTCCTCTCTGCCCCTGCTCTTATCTTTATAAGTATCTGTCCACAGGGGACAGACTCTAGCTGCTCAGTCTTTGACCTATCTATCTAGTGCCTCATTAGAACTTGATTAATAATTGACAATTTCCCTAATTTTTGCCCGTGCCTCCAACTTAGGACCAGCCAATCACATGGAGTGTCCTGCTTCTAGTTACCTTGCTTGCAGCTTCCCCAGGCCCAGAATCTCTAGTCAGGGCACACCTGAAGCCTTCTCTGTTCTCCACTATAAAGTTTTTCCACTCCTCTGCCTGCCTTTGAGTCTCTGACAAAATGTAAGTGATGTAGTAAGCTCTGAATAAATACTTAGTTCTCATTGACTTCAACAATGATTTCAACCACACAGCAATGTTAATTATGCAGGGTATCTTAATACACTTGGCAACTGGGAGGTTGGACTTTTGTTTTCTCATTCTGACTCTTAGAATTCCCTTAACTGACCACACACCTGGCTGGGAAAGGAGCAGGGATGAGAGAGCACGTCCATTGTGTCAGAAGTCTCCGCCGCAACTAAATTTTATCATGTGAAAAATCAATGGAAGGAGAGTGAGCTTTGAAGCTAGTCAAGCTTGGATAGATGGCTAACACTGACACTCACTAGCTGTGTGACATTGGATCCAGGACTTACACTTCAGGGCCTCCAACTTTTCACCTATTGAATGGGCAAGAGAAACACCTACCCCCTAGGGCTGTTGGAAAGAACACAACATAGTCATAAAATCAAGTGGCCAACATGCTTGCCCCAGCAGGAGCTTAAATAATGCCAGTCCCTCATATTCTTCCTTTCCTGGATATTTCTATTTAAATTAGTATCTCATATGAACTTGATTTGTTATTACTCACTTCAAATCAAAGAGTAACTTGCTACTCATGTGGCCCTTTAATACTAAAGGGTCTTAATACTTATTAACACAGATTATTCCCCCAGAACTTTTTTCTACCAGTCAATTGTCTCGATATTGAGAGAACAGCAATGCCTAAGCCATGCTTCCTGTTTGCTCACAGTTTATTTGAGGAGAAATTGAGAAGAAAAGTCATCACTCAAACAATTAAAGTAGATGATGTTATACGATATGCCCGACTAGTGACAAAGGTGACAACTGTTACTAGAGTTCATAGGGAGGGACATCAGGTATGTGGTGACCTGAAAATGATGTGCAGTCAAGTTGGAGTACATCTGGGTACTGAAACACACATAGAATTGGCTAAAAATCACAAGTGCAGTTTTTAAAATACCATTGTGAAAATAATACATCCTTGTTGTATTGAAATTTTGGAAGACACAAAAAAGTTAAAAAGAGAAATTATCCATAACCCACATTCTGGAGATAATCACTTGTAATATTTTAATATATTTACTCTTAATCTTTTTTACTATACATAGTTTTAAAATAATTTGTTAAACAGAGTTATAAAGATTAAATAAATGCACACATATATACATATATATTGTTTCAGTATGATTTTTCTCAAATAATTCATCACGGGCATTTTCCTATATTATCAGAAGCTTCTGTACTTAGAAATTTGAACAGGTGTAATATTCCTCAAAGTTTATGAAGTGGGGTTTAAATATCTTCTATTATTCATGTAATCAAATTGTTGTTTATGTTATCCATTATTATGTATATTTCCATTTTTCAATATTACAAATAAAGCTGATAAATAAGGCAGCACTGTGGATCTTTTCACACAAACTATTTTTCTGAAGTTTGGATTATATCTTTAGATTCCCAAAAATGGGATCACTAGGTCAAAGAGCAAGAGCATCTTTGAACTTGGTACATATTGGAAAAGGTTTTTCATAGGGTCAGACACATGCCATCTCAGGATTTCAAGAGAAGGGGGCCACAAGAAAGAGGGGAAGCCATCCCTTGTTACAGAAACAGAATGAGTGAGTAGGCGGGTTTTTTTATGGGGAAGAGGCTGTATCATCAGCAAGACCTAGCCCAGTCCTTGGCATTGAGTATTGGTCCAGTAATTGCTTAATGAGTAAATGAAAGCTGTGAAGAGGAAGAATTGTGGACAAGTTGGGAAAAGCAGAATGGAAACATTATTTTGGAGGAGGTGAAGTCTTTGATAAACATTGTGAGACAAGTTGGGAGAGGGCTGTGGAGGGTCTTCAATACCTGAGTGAGGACTTTGGATTTGACTCCATAAACCAACGGGAGCCACAGAAGAACTTTGCAAGGAAACAACATGATAAGAATAATGAATTTTGCAAATAACCCTCAGGGTATTTGTGTGAGGGTTAGGAAAGACTGGGTGCAAACAAATAAACCACTGGTGAGCTTATAGGAGTCAAGATTCTCCGTATTTAATTATCTATTTCAATTATCTAAATGTAAAGTAAGACTATTTGGGATAAGGGAGTGGGGACAGGAACAGAAAAGAGGTTGTGAGAAAATAGTGCAGGAGGATTCCCTGGCAGTCCAGTGGTTAGGACTCAGTGCTTTCACTGCCCAGGGCCCGGGTTCAATCCCTGGTCAGGGAACTAAGATCCTGCAAACTGTGTGGTGCAGCCATAAATAAATAAATAAATGAATAAATAAATGAATGAATGAATAAATAAATTAATTAATTAAAAGTGGAGTTGATAAGTTACTAGAGATGGGGAGAGGGAGTGTGGGAGGAGCCTAAATGACCTCTACTGGAACACTAGGACCCTCTTCATAGGCATGGGGGCTCCAGGAGGGAGCCGGTTTGGACAGATTGATGTTATATGAACACCTGGCATCTGAATCTCAAGAGAGATGGGAAACAGACCCAAGGATGTGGACGGTCATCTATGGAAGAGCAATAGGTGCAGGTCTAGAAAACTCTAAGATTTTGGTTAATAACGGATGCAGGAGGGCTGAGGTCTGATTAAATTAGAGGGACAGTTTTTATGACTCAAAAGATATCAAAGAAACAAAGGAATAAGTCATAGGATGTTTACACAAATAATTATTGTGAGGTCAGTGACTACAAACAGCAGGGTTTTATTTACTAGTGAAAAGGCTTAGGGTTAGCTATCATAAAAAGAAAGAGAATAATAGAACCTAAAAATACAGAAACAAAAAGTCTTTCTACTGCTGGGCCATCCCAAGCCATAAGAAATTCACTTCATTATTGATTTCCAATCTATGCTCACAGCCACTATGCCAAAGGAGGTTAAAGGGCTAGAGGACTGATGGGAAAGTTGGCTCCAGGATCACAAATAATCTATGAAGTATAGGAAAATCCATCCAATCAGCAAGCAGTCTGGAAATCCATGAAGCAAACAGACACCAAAGGACTAAAGCATCAAGAGGTCAGAGGGTTAAGAGGAGAAATACACACATGGGTCATCGTTGGGGTCACTTAGCAACCATACCAGACCATTACAGCAATTAGGCATTCTCCTAGCCCTACTGCAGGCATGGTTGTGATGATTCCTCATGGGAGTATAGAGCACCACCTCCTGTGGGAGGCATGGAGACCACCTTGGCAGTGTCCCAAAGCTGCCCAGGCCAACATCTCATGCACCACATCCTTGCTTGCTAATCTGGTATCAGAAGGGCTGTTCAGCTCCCTTAGGAGGTCATCTTGGTGCAGGAGAACTGCCACGCTCATAGATGTTCTGGCAGGATGGCTGCAGTGACTGCAGGACACTCATATCCAACTCAGATGAACAATGTGTCCTTACAAAGAAAATGCAGTCACAGAAAGTGAAAAATGAACAGAGCAAACCAAGGATGGCAAGGAGGGGCTTGTGGGAGTCTGAAGCAAGTCAAGGCAATAACAGTAAAAGGCTGTGTACTGAGAACTTGCTTGGGCACTTGTCTCATGCCAGCCACTTCACATATATGATCTCAACCAATTCACAGAGCTGCCCCACCCTGCAAATGGGGAAAATGAAGCATTAAATAGATGGCTTTAGCCATCTATTTTGGGGTCTGTGGGGTCCCTAGCATGAACATTCAGCCCTCCTCAGACCTCTCCCCAATGTTGTGGCTCTGTCTGTGTATCTGAGGCTGAAACAGAGGTGGGCAGAGGACTTTGGTCAGTGTTTCCTTCTAGCAATATTCCAATTCTAATTTAAAATTAGCCTACTGTTAGGAGACTTGCCCTCAGCCCAGGCACTGCCCTTCACTTCTCTGTGGTCTTGGGAAATTCACTCTGCCCCTGGGACACTGGTAGCAGGAGAAGGAATCCTGGTGGGAAGAAAGCCTGGCATTCAGTCTGGTTAGAAGATGCATGATAGGGCTGGGATTCTGCTCCTGTGTCCTAGGACTTGGGTAAGGACCTGACCACCTGGGTCTGGCAATGCCCCTCATCTGTACATTGGATTAGAATACCCACCTCCTGGAGGAGTTGTATGGATCAAATGTGAATTATATAGGAAAGTGCTTTATAAACTCTCAAGGGCTATCCAGGTGTGAAATAAGTACTTTTCTAAATGAATAATAAGTAACACATATATCACATCTTGGGCATAAGTGCTTGCATGGTTCCATCCCAGGATAACAACTTGGGGGACTGCACACTCATCCTAATGACATAATCTGTCCTTGGGTCTTCCTAGCTGGCCTCAGTCTTCCTAGGCCAGCTAGGAAGTGAAGACTCTGAGCTCCATTTGATTCCTAAGGGATGAAAAGCCAGAAGCACAGCAGTGGGAGATGTAAAAGAACTATAAGTGGGAGGCAGAGGAAATAAAGAGCAGGAAGAGCCAGGCTCTGGGGACAGCTATGTCAGGACAGCTATGTCAGATCTCTGCCACTTCGCTGCACCTGCCCCAACAAATAACCAAGGACCAAGCCTCTCTGGGCATCCTTGTCTTCATTGGTCGATGAGACAACAGCGTCTTAATTGCAGACTCACATCAAAATGAACTTGGGTAATGTCTCTAACTGCCCTGCAAGACATGGAAACCATGTAACTGAACAGTGGCAAATAAACCAGGAAGAATGTTCTGAGGCTTTCAATCTTCCCAATAAGTCCTTGTGGACCAGTAGGTCAGTCTCCACTGGCCCCTGGGGACTCCACTTCATCTTGTCCTATGTCAGATCTGCCTTTGGGTTAGAGTTCAAAGATGAAGAAAGGTAGGAACAGGGAGGTTATTGATCAGTGGGGTTATTCTTTCAAGATGGTTTCAGAGTCAAATTAAAAAGCACTGAAAGAAATGTGTTTCATCCTTTGATGACTAGACCTCATTTTTGACCAAATGCACAGTGTCCAGTTGAGGTAACTCCTCAGTGACCAGATCAGGGATGCTAGGATTATTATGTGAGATGATGTAAACAGAAGCACATCTCACTTGTGGTCAATCTACTTGTTTAAATTTGAGCAATAATAAGTTCTTTGCAATTGAATTGGCTTTATTGAAAAGGTATCCTGTATAAGAACTGACTAACTTACTGTGTAGCTGGATGGAAGAGAAGAAATATCTATTCTACTGTTTTCATTTTGAGGATGTTACCAGAGAGGCACCAAAACTTCCTTAAGGACGTACAATAAATTCAGGATGAACCAGAACTTGAACACTGGTCTACAGAAATCTTACCAGGAAGATTCTTCTATTTTTCCCAATTAAACATGAGAGAATAAGGCTCAGAGAAGTTAAGTAGGTTGTCCAAGGTGACATAGCTCATAAATGACGGGGCCAGAATTCAAACTCAGACAGTGTCAGACATAAGGCTATACTGCCTCTGAGTCAAGGCTGCCTGGAGGTTAAGTACTGAAATGAAATGGGGCTGGCTTCAAACACCAGTGGAAAAGTCATGAAATTGGCTTTTTTTGTCTTAGATGCAGACTGCAGTTCCAGGGCCAGTATCCAGGTGGTGCTTCCATGGGTTTGCATGTCCCATGGAGCTGTCCTCTCCAAGCAGACCTCTGAATGAGCTGTGCACGTGTCCACCTCAAGCTCAAATCATCTCTTCTCTTAGTGGTCAGGGAGGGCCTGGCTATTTGTCTTATCACACTGTTCAGAGAGGCCTCTGTCTCTTGCTAGAAAATTTGGGATGAATTTGATAGCTCTGGGGCCTCATGAGGCTGAATGATCTGAAGTTTAAAGTTCTGTTAATGTGAGTAACTGAGCAAAGTGTGAGAAGGGGTGATGAGGGATGAGGAGTTGGACCTGGGAGTAAAGACAGGTCAATTGAGAAATGGACCTGTCAATTACTTAAACTCTCTTCACACGTGGACATTGCAAAGAGATGGGTGACTAGGTTTTGACTGGACTATCCACTTGTCCGATGAGTAAAATCTGTTAAAAAAAAAAACCGAAAAACAAACAAACAAACAAAAAAACTGCAGGGCACACACGGTAGAGAATTTTTTTTCAAAGTCATTTAGATTTCCACATGTGAAAAATTAAGACATTTCTAAATGCCGAGGGCCTGGAAAGTGAGTGGGCAGAGCTGGCAGCAGAAATGGGACCCTCCCCAGCCCCTCATGCTGCTCTGCACATCCTTTCATGTGCTCGAGGGCTAAGGCCAGTGGGCCAGTGATTTCCACTATATTCTTTCCAAAACACGTACACATTCTCATCTCACAAATCTCTGAGCCACAGGTGCTCCCCCTCCCACCCAATCCCCCAACAGAAGAAGCAGAAGCTCAGCAATGTCATCGTGAGGAGGGTTGGCAGAAGAACAAGAACAAGAACACCTGTCTTCTGACTAGAGGGTCAAAGTTCTTTCCAGGACATCCTACAGATCTGAGCATGCACAAGAGAACCCCAGGCACTGCGGTGCATTGTCTGGGCTGGGTTCACAGTCCAGCTCCATCTGATACCAGCATTGGGAGCCTGGAGAACACCCAGGTACTCTGGCCTGCTTCTCATATGTGTAAGGGGCTGATGGTCCCCACCTGTAGATGTGCGTGAACAAGCAGGTGAGATGATGAGGGCAGTGACCCAGCACCTGGCAGGTGTGCAACATTCGGTAGTTCCCATTCATGCAACTGATATTTCCCAGCAATCCCAATATTCCAGTTTCCACAGTAAGTTCTGGGATACCAAAGATGGTCAAGAAGAGCTCCAGCTTCCAAAGAGCTGCCAACATACAGGAAAGCCAGGGAAGTAGGCAGCTGTGTATTACAGGTGCTCTACCAAGGTCCCGGGGAAAATGGGTCAGGAAAGGTTGTGAAGAGAGGAAATGCCATATTGGTGCATAAAGCATGGATGCCTCCACACCTGCAGGTCTCACTATTCTCCCCAGCTTCACTCTTAGGAACAGGAAGAGGCTGTCGGTGTGGAGTGACCTCAAGGTGGCCCGGAAGCTGACTCCTGAACCATAAAAGTTCTCTCACAACTCAACAAGACCAGCTGGTGGATATGTATCCTCTGGTGGGTTGAGAAATATGAGTAAGACTGTGTTTTATTTGAAGAAATGCCACCTTACACTATCAGTTATTGACACCTTACTGCAGATTATTTAATCAAGGTGTTTCATTGATAGAGCAGTACATCACAGTTCACATTTTACCAGCTCGGGAAGCTTTCACTGACTATTCTCTTTGGAAGGGTTCAAAGTTCATATTTATATCAGTGAGATTCATCATCCTCTTTGAAGAGCAATCCCAGATCCATTTTTTTTTGCATGTGTCCTTGAAATAGCTCTTCAAGACAGATACCGGGGTGGTAATTTCAAACACAGTATAAATGATGCCATAACTGTGAGGGCTCAAGCCTTCAGAGCCTCAAGTAGAAGTAAACCAAGCAAGAGGTTGGTCAACCCCTGGAGGGAAAATAAATAAAACTGCAATCTTGGTACACATTCAAATCTCTGACTGATTTGTAAGCTTTCAGCTGAAAACTTAGGGAAGTGTGTGTGTGTGTGTGTGTGTGTGTGTGTGTGTATACACTCATCTTCCCAGCTGTATCAATGTCACTAGATACCAATGGTGATGAGTCTCAAAAGTGAATTATCTGTAAGATGAGGAAATAGCAAATGACTTTCAAATAAAATATAACTTATTTATTGGATAGATTTAAATGAATACAATATATTATCTTTTTTAACCTCTTTATTGGAGTATAATTGCTTTACAATGGTGTGTTAGTTTCTGCTTTATAGCAAAGTGAATGAGCTATACATATACATATAGCCCCATATCCCCTCCCTCTTGCATCTCCCTCCCACCCTCCCTATCCCACCCCTCTAGGTGGTCACAAACCACCTAGCTGATCTCCCTGTGCCACGCGGCTGCTTCCCCCTAGCTATCCACCTTACGTTTGGTAGTGTATACATGTCCATGCCACTCTCTCACCTTGTCCCAGCTTCCCCTTCCCCCATCCCCGTGTCCTCAAGTCCATTCTCTAGTAGGTCTGCGTCTTTATTCCCGTCCTGTCCCTAGGTTCTTCATGACCAATATTATTACTATTTTATTTTTAGATTCCATATATATGCTTTAGCATATGGTATTTGTTTTTCTCTTTCTGACTTACTTCACTCTGTATGACAGACTCTAAGTCCATATACCTCACTACAAATAACTCAATTTCATTTATTTTTATGGCTGAGCAACATTCCATTGTATACATGTGCCACATCTTCTTTAACCATTCATCTGTCGATGGACACTTAGGTTGCTTCCATGTCCTGGCTCTTGTAAATAGTGCTGCAATGAACATTGTGGTACATGACGTTTTTTGAATTATGGTTTTCTCAGGATATATACCCAGTAGTGGGATTGCTGGGTCTTATGGTAGTTCTATTTTTAGTTTTTTAAAGAGCCTCCATACTGTTCTCCGTAGTGGCTGTATGAATTTACATTCCCACCAACAATGCAAGAGGATTCCCTTTTCTCCAGACCCTCTCCAGCATTTGTTGTTTGTGGATCTTTTGATGATAGCCATTCCGACTGGTGTGAGGTGATATTGCATTGTAATTTTGATTGGCATTTCTCTAATGATTAATGATGTTGAGCTTTCTTTCACCTGGCTCTTGGCAATCTGTATATCTTCTTTGGAGAAATGTCTATTTAGGTCTTCTGCCCATTTTTGGACTGAGTTTTCGGTTTTTTGATATGGAGCTGCATGAGCTGCTTGTAAATTTTGGAGATTAATCCTTTGTCACTTGCTTCATTTGCAAATATTTTCTCCCATTCTGAGGGTTGTCTTTTGGTCTTGTTTATGGTTTCCTTTGCTGTGCCGAAGCTTTTAAGATTCATTAGGTCCCATTTGTTTATTTTTGTTTTTATTTCCATTTCTCTAGGAGGTGGGAAAAAAGGATCTTGCTGTAATTTATGTCAAAGTTTTCTGCCTATGTTTTCCTCTAAGAGTTTTATAGTGTCGGCCTTACACTTAGGTCTTTAATCCATTTGGAGTTTATTTTTGTGTATGGTATTAGGGATGTTCTAATTTCATTATTTTACATGTAAATGTCCAGTTTTCCCAGCACCACTTATTGAAGAATCTGTCTTTTCTCCATTGTATATTCTTGCCTCCTTAGTCAAAGACAAGGTGACCATATGTGTGTGAGTTTATCTCTGGGCTTTCTATCCTGTTCTATTGATCTATATTTCTGGTTTTGTGTCAGTACCAAACTGTATTGATTACTGTAGGTATGTAGTATAATCTGAACTCCAGGAGCCTGATTCCTCCAGCTCCGTTTTTCTTTCTCAAGATTGCTTTGGCTATTCGGGGCTTTTTGTGTTTCCATACAAATTGTGAAATTTTTTGTTCTACTTCTGTGAAAAATGCCATTGGTACTTTGATAGGGGTTGCATTGAATCTGTAGATTGCTTTGGGTAGTAGAGTCATTTTCACAATGTTGATTCTTCCAATCCAAGAACATGGTATATCTCTCCATCTGTTGGTATCATCTTTAATTTCTTTCATCAGTGTCTTATAGTTTTCTGCATACAGGTCTTTTGTCTCCTTAGGTACGTTTATTCCTATGTATTTTATTCTTTTTGTTGCAATGGTAAAAGGAAGTGTTTCCTTAATTTACTTTCAGATTTTTCATCATTAGTGTATAGGAATGCAAGAGATTTCTGTGCATTAATTTTGTATCCTATTACTGTACCAGATTCATTGATTAGGTCTAGTAGTTTTCTGGTAGCATCTTTAGGATTCTCTATGTATAGTATCATGTCATCTGCAAACAGGGAGAGCTTTACTTCTTCTTTTCCGATTTGGCTTCCTTTTATTTATTTTTCTTCTCTGAATGCTGTGGCTAAAACTTCCAAAACAATGTTGAATAATAGTGGTGAGAGTGGGCAACCTTGTCTTGTTCCTGATCTTAGTGGAAATGGTTTCAGTTTTTCACCATTGAGGACGATGTTGGCTGTGTGTTTGTCATATATGGCCTTTATTTTGTTGAGGTAACTTCCCTCCATGCCTGCTTTTTGGAGGGTTTTTAACATAAATGGGTGTTGAACTTTGTCGAAGCATTTTTGGCATCTATTGAGATGATCATAAGGTTTGTATTATTCAATTTGTTAATATGATGTATCACATTGATTGATTTGTCTATATTGAAGAATCCTTGCATTCCTGGGATAAACCCCACTTGATCATGGTGTCTGATCCTTTTAATGTGCTGTTGGATTCTGTTTGCTAGTATTTTGTTGAGGATATTTGCATCTATGTTCATCAGTGATATTGACCTGTAGTTTTCTTTCTTTGTGACATCTTTGTCTCGTTTTGGTAGCAGGGTAATGGTGGCCTCGTAGAATGAGTTTGGGAGTGTTCTTCCCTCTGCTATATTTTGGAAGAGTTTGAGAAGTATAGGTGTTAGCTCTTCTCTAAATATTTGATAGAATTTGCCTGTGAGGCCATCTGGTCCTGGGCTTTTGTGTGTTGGAAGATTTTTAATCACAGTTTCAATTACAGTGCTTGTGATTGGTCTGTTTATAAATCTATTTCTTCTTGGTTCAGTCTCAGAAGATTGTGCTTTTCTAAGAATTTGTCCAGTTCTTCCAGATTGTCCAATTTATTGGCATATAGTTGCTTGTAGTAATCTCTCATGATCTGGATCTTTGCTATTGTTTCCTTCATTTCTTTTTCATTTATTTCTGATCTGATCTTTATGATTTCTTTCCTTCTGCTAACTTTGGGGTTTTTTTTGTTCTTCTATCTATAACTGCTTTAGGTGTAATGTTAGGTTGTTTATTTGAGATTTTTCATGTTTCTTAAGATAGTATTGTATTGCTATAAACTTCCCTCTTAGAACTGCTTTTGCGGTATCCCATAGATTTTGGGATGTCATGTTTTCATTGTCATTTGTTTCTAGGTATTTTTTGATTGCCTCTTTGATTTCTTCATTGATCTCTTGGTTATTAAGTAGTGTATTTTTTAGCCTCCTTGTGTTTGTATTTTTTACAGATTTTTTCCTTTTATTGATATCTAGTCTCATAGTGTTGTGGTTGGAAAGATACTTGATATGATTTCAATTTTCTTAAATTTACCAAGGCTTGATTTGTGATGCAAGATATGATCTATCCTAGAGAATGTTCTATGAGCACTTGAGAAGAAACTGTATTCTGTTGTTTTTGCATGCAATGTCCTTTAAGTATCAATAAAGTCCATCTTGTTTAATGTATCATTGAAAGCTGTGTTTCCTTACTTATCTTCATTTTGGATGATCTGTCCATTGGTGAAAGTGGGGTGTTAAAGTCCTCTACTATTATTGCATTGTTGTTGATTTCCCTTTTTATGGCTGTTAGCATTTGTCTTATGTATTCAAGTGCTCCTATGTTGCATGCATAAATATTACAATTGTTATATCTTCTTGGATTGATCCCTTGATCATTATGTAGTGTCATTCTTTGTCTCTTGCAATAGTCTTTGTTTTAAAGTCTATTTTGTCTGATATGAGAATGGCTACTCCGTAGTGTCCTTCTTTGTCTCTTGTAATAGTCTTTGTTTTAAAGTCTATTTTGTCTGATATGAGAATGGCTACTCCAGCTTTCTTTTGATTTCCATTTGCATGGAATGTATTTTTCCATTCCCTAACTTTCAGTCTGTATGTTTCCCTACGTCAGAAGTGGGCCTCTTATAGACAGAATATATAAGAGTCTTGTTTTTGTATCCATTCAGCCAGTCTATGTCTTTTGGTTGGAGCATTTAATCCATTTACATTTGAGGTAGTTATCTATATGTATGTTCCTATTCCCATTTTCTTAATTGTTTTGGGTTTGTTATTGTAGGTCTTTTCCTTCTCTTGTGTTTCCTGCCTAGAGAAGTTCCTTTAACATTTGTTGTAAAGCTGATTTGGTGGTGCTGAATCCTCCTAGCTTTTGCTTGTCTGTAAAGGTTTTAATTTCTCCACCTAATCTGAATGAGATCCTTGCTGGGTAGAGTCATCTTGCATGTAGGTTTTTGCCTTTCATCACTTTAAATATGTCTTGCCACTCCCTTCTGGCTTGCAGAGTCTCTGCTGAAAGATCAGCTGTTAACCTTATGGAGATTCCCTTGTATGTTATTTGTTGCTTTTCCCTTGCTGCTTTTAATATTTTTTCTTTGTATTTAATTTGTGATAGTTTGATTAATATGTGTCTTGTTGTTTTTCTCCGTGGATTTATCCTGTCTGGGACTTCTGTGCTTCCTGGATTTCATTAACTAATCTTTTTCCCATATTAGGGAAGTTTTCAACTATAATCTCTTCAAATATTTCCTCAGTCTCTTTCTTTCTGTCTTCTTCTTCTGGGACCACTATACTTTGAATGTGGTGTGTTTAATGTTGTCCCAGAGGTCTCTGAGACTGTCCTCAATTCTTTTCATTCTTTTTTCTTTACTCTGCACTGCAGTAGTTTTTTTCCATTATTTTATCTTCCAGGGCACTTATCCATTTTTCTTCTTCAGTTATTCTGCTAATGATCCATTCTAGAGAATTTTAAATTTCATTTATTTTGTTGTTCATCATTGTTTGTTTGCTCTTTAGTTCTTCTAGGTCCTTGTTAAACGTTTCTTGTATTTTCTCCATTCTATTTCCAAGATTTTGGATCATTTTTACTATCATTATTCTGAATTCTTTTTCAGGTAGACTGCCTATTTGTTTGGTCTTGTGGGTTTTTACCTTGTTCCTTCATCGCTGTGTGTTTCTGTGTCTTCTCATTTTGCTTAACTTCCTGTGTTTGGGGTCTCCTTTTCGCAGACTGCAGGTTTGTAGTTCCTGTTGTTTTGGTGTCTGCCTCCAGTGCCTAAGGTTGGTCAGTGGGTTGTGTAGGCTTCTTGTTGGAGGAGACTAGTGCTGGTGTTCTGGTGGATTAGGCTGGATCCTGTCTTTCTGGTGGAGGTCCAAAACTGGTGGTGTGTTTTGTGGTGTCTGTGACCTTATTATGATTTTAGGCAGCCTCTCTGCTAGTGGATGGGGTCGTGTTTCTATCTTGCTAGTTGTTTAGCATAGGGTGTCCAGCACTGTAGCTTGCTGGTCGTTGAGTGGAGCTGGGTTTTGGCATTGAGTTGGAGATCTCTGGGAGATTTTCACCATTTGATATTACATGGAGCTGGGAGGTCTCTGGTGGACCAATGTCCTGAACTCGGCTCTCCCACCTCAGAGGCACAGGCCTGATGCCCTGCCGGAGCATCAACACACTGTCATCCACACTGCTCAGAATTAAAGGGAGAAAAAAAGAAAGAAAGAAAGAAAAAATTAAATTAAAAAGTTATTAAAATAAATAATAAAAATAATTATTAAAATTTAAAAATTAAACAGTAATTAAATAAAAGAACAAAAGAAAGAAGAGAGCAACCAAACCAAAAAACAAATCCACCAATGTTAAGATGTGCTAAAAACTATACTAAAAAAAAAAAAAAAAAAAGACAGAACCCTAGGACAAATGGTAAAAGCAAAGCTATACAGACAAAATCACAAACAAAAGCATACACGTACACACTCACAAAAAAGAGAAAAATGAATAAATATATATATTTATATAAATAAATATATTGCTCCCAAAGTCCACCGCCTCACTTTTGGGATTATTCATTGTCTATTCAAGTATTCCACAGAGCATCAACACACTGTCATCCACACTGCTCAGAATTAAAGGGAGAAAAAAAGAAAGAAAGAAAGAAAAAATTAAATTAAAAAGTTATTAAAATAAATAATAAAAATAATTATTAAAATTTAAAAATTAAACAGTAATTAAATAAAAGAACAAAAGAAAGAAGAGAGCAACCAAACCAAAAAACAAATCCACCAATGTTAAGATGTGCTAAAAACTATACTAAAAAAAAAAAAAAAAAAAGACAGAACCCTAGGACAAATGGTAAAAGCAAAGCTATACAGACAAAATCACAAACAAAAGCATACACGTACACACTCACAAAAAAGAGAAAAATGAATAAATATATATATTTATATAAATAAATATATTGCTCCCAAAGTCCACCGCCTCACTTTTGGGATTATTCATTGTCTATTCAAGTATTCCACAGATGCAGAGTACATCAAGTTGATTGTGGGGATTTAATCCGCTGCTCCTGAGGCAGCTGGGAGAGATTTCACTTTCACTTCTTTTTTTGCACAGCTCCTGGGGTTCAGCTTTGGATTTGGACCCGCCTCTGTGTGTAGGTCCTCTGAGGGCATCTGTTCTTCTCTCAGACAGGACGGGGTTAAAGGAGCCGCTGATTCGGGGGCTCTGGCTCACTCAGGCCGGGGGGAGGGAGGGGCACGGAGGCGGGGCGAGCCTGTGGCGGCAGAGGCCGGCATGACGTTGTACCCGCCCTGAGGCTCGCCGTGCGTTCTCCCGGGGAAGTTGTCCCTGGATCCCGGGACCCCGGCGGTGGCGGGCTGCACAGGCTCCCGGGAGGGGAGGTGTGGACAGTGACCTGTGCTCGCACACAGGCTTCTTGGTGGCGGCCGCAGCAGCCTTAAAGTCTCATGCCCGTCTCTGGGGTCCGCGCTGATAGCCTCGGCTCGCGCCCGTCTCTGGAGCTCCTTTAAGCGGCGCGCTTAATCCCCTCTCCTCACGCACCAGGAAGCAAAGAGGGAAGAAAAGGTCTCTTGCCTCTTCGGCAGCTCCAGACTTTTCCCGGACTCTCTCCCGACCAGCCGTGGCGCACTAGCCCCCTTCAGGCTGTGTTCACGCCGCCAACCCCAGTCCTCTCCCTGCATCCGACGGAAGCCCGAGCCTCAGCTCCCAGCCCCCGCCCGCCCCGGCGGGTGAGCAGACAAGCCTCTCGGGCTGGTGAGTGCTGGTCGGCACCGATGCTCTGTGCGGGAATCTCTCCACTTTGCCCTCCGTACCCCTGTTACTGCGCTCTCCTCCTCGGCTCCGAAGCTCCCCCCACCCCCGCCACCCGCAGTCTCCGCCCGCGAAGGGGCTTCTAGTGTGTGGGAACCTTTCCTCCTTCACAGCTCCCTCCCACTGGTGCAGGTCCCGTCCCTATTCTTTTGTCTCTGTTTTTTCTTTTGCCCTACCCAGGTACGTGGGGAGTTTCTTGCCTTTTGGGAGGTCTGAGGTCTTCTGCCAGCGTTCAGTAGGTGTTCTGTAAGAGTTGTTCCACGTGTAGCTGTATTTCTGATGTATTTGTGGGAAGGAAGGTGATCTCCCCTTCTTACTCTTCTGCCATCTTGAAGGTCCTCCCCTCTATTCTCTTTTATATGTCATCAGTTGAACTATGTACTCTTTTAAACCATTTTATCTGTAATAAAAATACATTTAAAAACTGACATAGCAAGCAATTTATCTTTGTTTTCAGAGAGAGTTTGGTGGTTTGCTTCTTTGAGGAATTAGTGCAATAATAATTTTTGATTTTTGTTTTGCAACTTGGCACTTCTGTCGTTAAGACTTATAAGAGCAGGCAGTGAACCACAGCCTCCAAGGACAAATCTGCAATCCTTCTCTCTCATGAGTGCCTGGCAACCTGGCTGGTACTGCTCCCATATCTGCAACAAGTAGAGATGCAAAAGAATCACACACACACACACCCCCCCCTTGCAAACCCTCTGCTGTCCAGAGTACACTTCTCCCCTCCGATTTGCCTGGGGATTCATTTCTAGTTGTCTTTAAGCTCCAGTGTAAGTACAGCCTTCCCTGGGGGTGTCATTCCCAACCCAACTTGGGCTTAATACCTGTCCCCTGCTCCCCCTGGTCCCTACACAGACTGCTGCATGAATGTTCTCTTTTTACTGCTGTTTCCCTCACTGGGCCTCGCTCATTCTTATACCTCGAGGGTTGGCACTCACTGACTGGCCAGGCCGGCCACACAGACTAGATGCCTGGGGCCAACTGTCTAGAATCAGATTCTATACCAATCCTTATTTAGCCTAACTCCCCCTTCATACCGCACTGACCCAACCTCTAACCCTCTGCTTCATGTTTGATTTGACTAATAACTGTGTTACATAGGACTTTATAGTTTACAGAGCATTCATGTGTTTGTCATTTGGTTTCATGCCCTAGATAATATCATGACTTTGTGCCTCCAGGGAAAGCTGAGGCTTAAGGAGACAGTCACTCTGTAGAGCCCAGGCCTCTGGACACCAATTTCACTGTTCTTCCAGCAGGAGTGCCCAGTGCTGCCTCTCTAGACCCTGAGAGCAGAATGCTCCCACCCTGGTCAGGTTCCTCCGGGCCCAGCATCCAGCAAGATCCCCCTTCCTTCAACCCTGGTGCTCACAGGACAATACTTGTCCCTTCTGCTGGTAATTTTTATGGTGACAGCTGCTCCTGTAATAGTGGCCTTTGGGTGATGTGTCAATCTCCAAATACACTCCCCCCCCACAGATACATACACTGCTCCACACACATATCTACCTAGTCATACACACACATACACCCACACACATATAACCACATATGTATATATCTACCCACACATACGTACACATATGCATATATGCACACACACACATACACATCCCTAGCTCTTTGACTTTGAGATACTTGTTTCCTGTTCTTATAATGCACCAAGAACTTAATATGAAACCAGCCATATGGGAGGTGCAAAGTGAAGATCGGGTCTGTTATGTTTGATTTCTAGGGCAGCACATATTTCCAGGACAGAATATCCAGCTCAGTGGTGCCTCAGTGCCCACACAAGCCCACCTGGACCCTAATAAGTCAGGTTCTTTCCTTTCATGGCTGCCCTTCAAAGAAATTCTCCTGAAAATTTTCTTTGTGGTGCTGCCCTTAATCAGAAAGTCAGGATCAGAGTCAACAGGAGGTTTAACTGTGTCCCTATGAGAAAGAGATCCATTCATTTTTCATTCCCTGTGGAGTCTGCATCATTTAGAAGGTAATTGAAACCACGGTGGATACATATCATTATACATTTATCCACACCCATAGACTGTGAAACACCAAGAGTGAACCCTAATGTAAACTGGGGACTCCGGGTGACAATGACGTGTCAGTGTAGAATCATCAATTGTAACAAACACACCACTGTGGTAGGAATGTTGATAATAAAGAGACTGTGCTTGTGTGTGGACAGGGGGTAAATTGGAAATCTCTGTTCCTTCTGCTAAATTTTGCTGTGAATCTCAAACTGCTCTAAAACATAAAGTCTATTTTAATAATTATAATTGAAACCAAGGCTGGAGAAGTACACAAATTGTTTACCCAGTACTAAAATGTGTGTCAGCTGACTCCCCCTGTTTATCAAGAAAGAACTGTCCACAGAAGGTATACACAGCATAGAGAAGCCACAGGCAAAGCCAAGGAGGAAGATTGCCTTGTGACATTAGGAATCTGGGACACAGTGAAATAGGACTGCCATTGTATCTCTGTGGGAAGTGCTCTCATGGGGGCTCAGAGTGGCATGGACAAGGATGTTTACTTCAGCATTCAGCAAGCAACCTAAATCCCCTTCAGTACTGGAGAGCAGTGAATGAACTATGATGCATCCATACCAGGGAAAACTATGCAACATTATAAAATGTGTCTTAGAGATGATCTCTAATTAATTATTGATTAAAAAAATAGAACCATAAGTAAGAAGGACCGTATTTATAATACACACACACACACACACACACACACACACACACTCGTTGCATATTTAATGTCAATCTAGATACCTGTGGGGTAAAGTTGTATTGGGAGTTTGCAGTGAAGAAGGATAGCTTGCACATTTTCTGTGTGTTTTGGTCTCTTGTAACAATAACACATTCATAATTTATTTATGGGAATTATGAAAGGAATAAATTGTTTACTGTGGATAAAAATTTCACAAATTTTTTTTTATTATCTACTGCGTTTGAGGGACTGAATATAAGTTTTTGCTGATTTTCATACATAATCAGGCAAAGCAAAAAACTGTCATCTCATTTCTCTTGTGAGGGATTTGAGGCACACAAGGTTAAAGGTGTTTGCTCAAGTTCATGAGACCAGGAGCAGCATCTAGGGCTGCCAGCTCTTTTTGCACTGTGTCTGCAATTCTTCAGCCAAATACACCATCTTTGAGGTGCAGATATTGTCATAAACTTCAAGCTCTAAAGCTCACAATTGAGTATGAGGTTTCAAGGTGGACACAGGAGGGCTGGTCAGTGCAAAGGTAGGAAATCATACAAAATTAATCCTGGACTCTTCCCATTTTTATTTTAGACACTCTGCTACAATCCTCTTAAACTCCTGGCTCCCCCAAGTTTCTATTTCATACCCCTACCCAGAAGGTTTAAAGAAGAGTCTCACCCATTGCCCAGGTTAAAATGTTCTTACACAGAGTATTGATTTATTAAATATTTGTCAGATTTCTCCTTCCTCAACTCTGCCAGTATTTACTAAGTTCTTCTATTCTGGGCACTACGCTAGTTAATGGGCCCAATATAAAGGAGATACAGACCTTACCTTTAACGAGTTTAATGTGCATTGGGAAACAGTCTAGGCTTCATTAAGTTAAAAATGTATTCATTCATATACTATAAATGCAACTATGTGAATATGCTAGGAATAGGGCCACATTAAAAGAGAAAGAACATTTTTATGCTAAAGGAGCTTAGAATAAAACAAAAAGTAATTGAACCTCAATAACTTCAGGTATTGTATTACTTAGTGAAGCAGCAGTTGAGGAGAACTTACTCTGTGAGGCACACTTTGCCAAGTGCCTGAGAAGCTGGTGTGCACCATGCAGTCCTTGCCCCCCAGGTGATTAGAGTCTGGTTGGGACAGGAATGCCAGCTGACAATGGCAGCAGTGCAATTCTTACTCAGGGCTCAGAGATGCATGCTTCAGCTTCCCCTGGAGTAGATCACCTGTTAAGAAGGTAATGTAACTACTGAGAGAGGCAGACATTGAAGAACCATATACTACAGCCCACATGTACACCAAGCCAGCTCCCATTAGACCTGGTCTTCACCCTCCTCTTCCTCCTGTCAGGATTTATCTTAACACCTGCCCCAGTGCTCTAAAGATTGATCCCCCACTGCCTTGAAGTCCTCAGGGTCCAAATGATCTCTACTCTGTTCAAAATCCTGTCCTCCCTCCAGCTGTTGCAGGATCCAACATTCCTGGGTATGAGCCTAAATATCCTCCTCATCTATGGTTTGAAGTCTTTCTTCAGCTGTTCTGTCTAGTTTAAGCTGAATAAGCAAAACTACCTCCTGGTCCAGCAGACACCAGAACATATTCATTTTACCCAGCCCCAAGAATAAGACTCAGTATCAAATTCTTGCCATGGTAGAATTCTCTGTCAGCTGTTTCTCCTCATCACATCCTTTCGAGTTCATTGCACAATTCTTCATGTGGATCCCCACATTTATCTGCCTGATATGTCATCATGTTGGAATGTGATTCTTTACAGAGACTGAACACCCAGTATGAGGGAGGCTGCTATGGATACCTCATGAAGTGCTTGCCCCCTTTTTAATGAACCCAGTTTCATAATGTTTAATAAGATTACTATCTTGCTCTACTGCAGAGTCTTGTCAACATGAAAAAATGGTCTTCACTAACAGCATGAAGTATCTCAGATAACCAACATGAAGAATGCCTTGTAACAAAGGCACAAAATAACAAAATAATCAGTTTTTCCACTCAGATGTCTTCTAATATCTCTCACACTTTTATAAGAGCAGCAACAACCATAATAAATAATGCAGAGGCTTGGTGTGTCCCAAGATCTCTGTCACCAGCCAGGACTGAATTGTGGAATGAAAATACTTCATTTGTACACAACCATATATTTGTCAATGTTTTTAAAACTCTTAAGACTTCGTGAATATAATCAGCCCTGTATCCTTTCACAGACTGAGGACATCCAAATATATGTAAAAAGACAGGTCTGATGATGCTCTCATTCCCCTTATTGCAGTGGCAACATCGTTAAGGGTTTGCATGCAGTTTTATTGGGTAGTACTGCTATAGGATTTTATCAGTTGGCTATGAAAAAAAAAAGTTCTTTTGGAATAAAACTTATACTGGGATACGTTTTTAAAACTATAATTTTTTTTAAAACTATTTTATGTATCCATTTGAAAAATGACAGCATTTTGTGGTTTCTAAAAACTATTACGTCCATTAGGTTACACTGTTGCAAGAGGTTATAAACCACTTCTCTTCCCCCAAAATAAGTAATGAAACAGCAAAAACAACCCTCCCAGCCCCTTCTTCACATGGAGATGTCCCAATTCACTCTCAGAAAAACACTGAAACTTAGGACTGGGAGAAAACAGAAATATTCTTCTTATCCATTTCCTTGCTTTGGGTTGCAGAAAAATATTACTTAGTCAAGTGAGGTGAAAACCTAGTTTTAAAATCATTAAAAGGGAATAAAAAATCCTTATCCATCTCCTGTCACCAGTTCTAACTGTTCATACTCAGTGTCAAGAAATATTTTTCTCCTATTTAAACTCTGCCAATGTCATGGTCCTCTGGGCTCCACTTCATCAGCCAACCCAACAGGAGGCTCCCAGAAGTGACTCTGAAACACCCAGTGCTCATTCATCAGCTGGTACCACCAGACTTCCAGATGGATGGTTGCATGGATGGATGGATGAATGGATGGATGGATGTGTAGATGGATGGGTAGATGGGTAGATGGATGGGTGGATAAATGGGTGGATGAATGATGGATGGAAGGATTGGTGGATGGTTGGATGGCTGGGTAGGAGGGTGAGTGGACAGGTGAGTGAGTGGATGATGGATGGATAGATGAGTGTGTGCTCAGAAGCTGGGGCTTTGAAGTAAGTCAGACAAGTTTGACTTTGGGCAAGCCAACTTTCACTTTCATGTGCTGAGCCAGCCCCCTCCAGGAGACACAGCCTATAATTCCTGTGTCACAGACTAGCTGTGCCAGTTTAACAAGATAATGCATGCATGGGGTGTGCTAACAATGGGCCTAGCTCATCACAGGTCTCAGGGTATGAGGACTGCTGCTGTCTAATTACCATGGTTACTATGATGAGTGCATTACATTCTTTTCTCCTCTGGGTATCAATCTTTCCTAAGCTTCAACACGTCTATGCAAAGCATCTTGTTCTTTCTGTCAACTAAAATTATTATTGTTTCTGGTGCTTTTATCTTCTTTTCTAAACTTCTCCTCACATTCTCCTTAAATACCAAGGTTCTACTTATCTCTCTTCCCTTAGGCAGACCAGGACTCACTAAGTGAGGCCTCAGCTTCCCAGCAGGCTTTCCTGGTAGCCTGCTGAGTCACAGCTTTCTGGTGCATCCATGACTCAGCATCAAATTAGATTTTATCTTAAATGTGCATTTGTTGAGCACCTGACCTACATTCTAGGCCTCAGGTCTGTTTAGACTTCTCATGACCAGCCCAGAAAGCAAGGCTGAAGCAAACTACATTTATCTTCTGGAGTCATGTTAATGCACAGGCAAGACATGGTTTTGCTAGATTGGTTTGTGTTTGTGGTTATTATCATACTTGGCTTGGAAAGTTGGTATAAACTGAAGAATTTCCCTGCCTCTTAGATCACCTAATATACAATGTAGGGACTTTATGTGTTTCAGTCTTTATCTGGGTCATGTATGTGAATAGATTCCAACTATATCAGAAGGGGACTTTTAGGATATATCACTACCAAGAAAATGGGACTTTTCTAAATTTGATCAAATGCATTTTTCTAACCATACTGGTGTGAAATTAGAAATCATTTACAAGAAGAAAATGGAAAAATTAATAAATATGTGAAGATTAAACAACATGCTACTGAACAACCAATGGGTCAGGGAAGAAATTTTTTTAAAAAGAAATTTTAAAAAAAGATAAATGAAAATAAAAATGCAACATGACAAACTTATGGAATGCAGCATAAGCAGTTTTAAGAGGGAAGCTCATAACAATAAATGTTACTTCAACAAACAAGAAAAATGTCAAATAGACAAATTAATACTAAATCACAAAGAACAAGAAAAATAAGAAGAAATAAAGCTCAAAGTTGGTAGAAGAAAAGACATAACAAAGACTGGAACAGAAATAAATAAAATAGAGATAAAAAATGATAGTAAACATCAATGAACGTAAGAACTGGTTCTTTGAAAAGATAAACAAAAGGAGAAAACCTTTAGTTAGACTCACCAAGATAAAAAGAGACAAGACTCAAATGAAATCATAAATGAAAGAGGAAATATTACAACTGATACCAAAAAAATGCAAAAGATCATAAGAGGGTAATATGTACATGAATAAATTGTACAACCTAGAAGAAATGGATAAATTCCTAGAAACACACAAACTACCAAGACTGATTCATGAAGAAATAGAAAATCTGAGCAGATCAATCACTAGTAAGGAGATTGAACCTGTAATTAAAAACCTCCCAATAAACAAAAGTCCAGGACAAGACAGCAAGGACACCACAAGTTACAAAAAAAAATTATAGGTCATTACGCCTGATAAAATAGATGTAAAAGTTAAATGATGCAAAAACCCTCAACAAAATATTAGCAAACCAAATTCAACAATGTATTAAAAAGATCATATACCATGATTGTGTGGGATTTATTCCAAGCATGTAAAGATGGTTCAACATTCACAAATCAATCAATGTACTATAACATATTAAAAATAGAGTATAAATCATATGATCATCTTAATAGACAAAATTCAAAAATGATAAAAAAAACTCTCAACAAAGTGGGTGTAGAGGGATATATCTCACACAATAAAGGCCATATATGACAAGCCCACAGCTAACATAATACTCAATGGTGAAAAGCTGAAAGCTTTTCCTCCAAGATCAGGAAAAAGACAAGGTTGCCCACTCTTGCCACTTTTATTCAACATAGTTTTGAAGTCCTAGCTAGAGCAATTAAGTAAGAAAAAGAAATAAAAGCCATCCCAATTGAAAAAGGAAGAAGTAAAACCATCACTCTTTGCAGATGCCATGATATTATAGATAGAAAACCCTAAAGATTTCATAAAAAATCTGTTAGAATTAGTAAATTCAGTAAAAGTGCAGGATACAAAATCAATACACAAAAAAAACTGTTGTGTTTCTTTACATTAATATTAAACAGTCAGAAAAAGAAATTAAGAAAACAATCCCATTTACAATTGCATCAACAAGAATAAAATATGTAGTAATAAATTTAATCAAGCAGGTGAAAGACCTGTACACTGAAAACTATAAGACATGGATGAAAGAAATTAAAGAAGACAGAAAAAATGAAAAGATAGTCTGTGTTAATGGATTGAAGGAATTAATATTATTAAAATGTCCACATGCAAATCTACAGAATGCCCAAAGCAATCTACAGTTCAGTGCAATTTCTATCAAAATTCCAGTGGCATATTTCACAGAAATAAAACAAACAATCTTAAAATTTTCATGGACCCACAAAAGGTCCCAAATAGCCAAAGAAATCTTGAGGAAGAAGACCGAAGTGGGAAGCATCACATTCTTTGATTTCAAGCTACACTACAAGGCTATAGTAATCAAAAGAGTATGGTACCAGCACAAAAAGAGGCACAGATCAATGGAACAGAATAAAAAGCCCAGAATAAACCTACACATATATGGTCAACAAGTATACAACAAAGGAGCCAAGAATATATACTGGGGAAAGGACAGTCTCTTTTATAAAACTGGATGGCCACATGCAAAAGAATGAAACTGGACCCACTATCTTACACCATACATAGAAATAAACTCAAAATGGTTTAAAGACTTGAATGTAAGAATTGAAACCACAAAACTCCTAGAAGTAAATATAGGCAGTAAGCTCCTTGATATGGGTCTTGACAATGACTTTCTGAATTTCACACGAAAAACAAAGGCAACAAAAGCAAAAACAAATGAAAGTACATCAAAGTAAAAAGCTTCTGCACATCAACAAAATGAAAAAACAACTTACTGAATGGAAGAAAATATTTGCAAATCAAATATCTGATAACAGGTTAATATCCAAAATATATTCAGAAGTTATACAAGTCAAGAGCAAAAAAAAAAAAGATCCAATTTAAAAAATGGGAGGAGGATGTAAATAGACAGTTTTCCAAAGAAGACATACACATGGCCACAGGTACATTAAAAGGTGCTCAACATCACTAATCATCAGGGAAATGCAAATCCAAATCACAATAAGGCATCACCTCATACTTATTAGAATCGTTATTACCAAAAAGACAAGAAGTAAAAAATGTTGGTGAAGATGTGGAGAAAAGGGGATTCCCTGTTGGTGGGAATATAAATTGGTGCAGCTTCTATGAAAAACAGTATGTAGGTTCTTCAAAAAATTAAAAACAGACCTACCATATAATCCAGCAATTCCACTTCCAAGTATATATCCAAATAAATCAAAAGAACGAATTCGAGGGCTTCCCTGGTGGCGCAGTGGTTGAGAGTCTGCCTGCCAATGCAGGGGATATGGGTGTGCCCCGGTCCGGGAAGATCCCACATGCCGCAGAGCGGCTGAGCCCGTGAGCAATGGCTGCTGAACATGCGCATCCGGAGCCTGTGCTCTGCAAAGGGAGAGGCCACAACAGTGAGAGGCCTGTGTACAGCAAAAAAAAAAAAAAAAAAAAAAAAAAATGAATTCGAAAAGATATATGCATCCCCCATGTTCACTGCAGCATAATTTAAAATAGCCAAGATACAGAAGCAACCTAAGTGTCCCTTGATGGATGAATGGATAAAGAAAATGTGATATATATATATATATATATATATATATATACATATATGATATTATTCAGTCATAAAAAAACAGGAAATATTGCCATTTGCAGCAACATGGATGGACCTTGAGGGAATTGTGTTAAGTGAAATAAGTTAGGCAAAGAAAGGTAAATACTGTATGATATCACTTATACGTGGAATCGAAAAATAAAACAAACAAACAGAAACTCAGCTCACAGATACAAAGAGCAGATTGGTGGCTGCCAGAGGGGTGAGAAACTGTGAGGGGAGGGATTAAATGAGTGAAGGGGGTCAAAAGGCACAAACTTCCAGTTATAAAATAATAAGTGCTGGGGATGTAACGTAAAGCATGGTGACTATAGTTAGTAACACTGTATTGTATATTTGAAAGTTGCTAAGAGAGTAGATCTTAAAAGTTCTCATCACAAGAAAAAGATTTGTAACTCTATATGGTGATAAATATTAACCAGACTCACTGCAGTGATCATTTAACAATATACACAAATATGAAATCACTATGCTGTATACATGAAACTAATATAATGCTATATAGAAATTATACTCCAATTAAAAAATGTGTATGGGCTTCTAAATAATTCAATGTAAGAGGAAGGACCATGGCTAATTTGGCTTTAAATGACATCTTTGTATAATTCCAGGCACATAGTATCTACTCAAACATTTTGATGCATGAACCAGGGAATAAACAGCAAACTTTTTTTCTGGCTCAGTTCTGTGAATTAAATTTGGGGTCCAACATAATAAATTTCAATAGGCCACAAGCCCAGTACAGCTTAAGGCACCCTGAATCCAGCTTCTTTGCATTTCTGCACTCACCTATTTGTGCTTCTACCATGAAGCCAGGACTGTAAATCCCATTTCCTAGCAAAGTAGATGAAAAGTCAGTAGCTACTCTAATGACCATCTTGAATGTGGGCCAAATCAGGTGAGGCCAGGTGGGATAAATAGGCTGAGGCCATGGCCTCATATGTGCCTATGTCCTACAAGGGCAAGCTAGAGTCCTTCCAGCCTCTGGAAGCAACCCTACCAAAAAACGGGAAGGAAGTCCTGCCACTCCAAACTCTGTGAATCTATGAAACTTCTCTGTGTGGACTCAAGATGATCTCACTGGTCCCAGCACACAGGATAATCCCTGTGATTCAGGAAGAGCCTCAGCTACCGGAATATAGCATCTGTGTGTCTGTGTGATGCACAGCCATCCTGCAATGAGATACATGAGTAAAGAGAACAGAGTACAGGGGATCAGACTCGAGGATTTCATGCAAAAGTAAAATAGATTACTCTGCTACAAGGGATTTTGAATCATCTTCTCTATTTAAAAACAGTGTTATA
The DNA here is from genome assembly GCF_002837175.3 of Physeter macrocephalus. Lineage (NCBI taxonomy): Eukaryota > Metazoa > Chordata > Mammalia > Artiodactyla > Physeteridae > Physeter > Physeter macrocephalus. The sequence continues at coordinate 37,013,595 of NC_041215.1, read as the reverse complement.
TGTGTTCATTAGCTGTGACAAATGTACCATGATAATGTAAGATGTTAACAATAGGGGAAAATTGGTTGGGGTATATGGAAACCCTGTACTATCTTAGCAAGTTTTCTGTAATTCCATTTTAAACATTTTTAAAGTTTATTTTTAAAAATAGTCTTACTCTGGGTCATATGGTAGTTCTACATTTAGCTTTTTAAGGAAAATCCATACTTTTCTCCATAGTGACTGTATCAATTTACATTCCCACGAACAGTGCAAGAGGGTTTTCTTTTCTCCACATCGTCTTCAGCATTTATTGTTTCTAGATTTTTGATGATGGCCATTCTGACCAGGGTGAGGTGACATCTCACTGTAGTTTTGATTTGAATTTCTCTAATGTTACTGATGTTGAGCATCCTTTCATGTGTTTGTTGGCAATCTGTATGTCTCCTCTGGAGAAATGTTTATTTAGGTCTTCTACCCATTTTTTGATAGGGTTTGTTTGTTTGTTTTGGTGAATGAGAATAGCCTTTTAAGGGTCATGGATAATCCCTGTGATTCAGGAAGAGCCTCAGCTACCGGAATATAGCATCTGTGTGTCTGTGTGATGCACAGCCATCCTGCAATGAGATACATGAGTAAAGAGAACAGAGTACAGGGGATCAGACTCGAGGATTTCATGCAAAAGTAAAATAGATTACTCTGCTACAAGGGATTTTGAATCATCTTCTCTATTTAAAAACAGTGTTATATGTGTTCATTAGCTGTGACAAATGTACCATGATAATGTAAGATGTTAACAATAGGGGAAAATTGGTTGGGGTATATGGAAACCCTGTACTATCTTAGCAAGTTTTCTGTAATTCCATTTTAAACATTTTTAAAGTTTATTTTTAAAAATAGTCTTACTCTGGGTCATATGGTAGTTCTACATTTAGCTTTTTAAGGAAAATCCATACTTTTCTCCATAGTGACTGTATCAATTTACATTCCCACGAACAGTGCAAGAGGGTTTTCTTTTCTCCACATCGTCTTCAGCATTTATTGTTTCTAGATTTTTGATGATGGCCATTCTGACCAGGGTGAGGTGACATCTCACTGTAGTTTTGATTTGAATTTCTCTAATGTTACTGATGTTGAGCATCCTTTCATGTGTTTGTTGGCAATCTGTATGTCTCCTCTGGAGAAATGTTTATTTAGGTCTTCTACCCATTTTTTGATAGGGTTTGTTTGTTTGTTTTGGTGAATGAGAATAGCCTTTTAAGGGTCATTTATTTTTTTATTTTATTTTATTTTGAATTTTTGAATTTTATTTTATTTTATTTTTTATACAGCAGGTTCTCATTAGGCATCAATTTTATACACATCAGTGTATACATATCAATCCCAATCGCCCAATTCATCACACCACCACTCCCATCCCCCCACCGCTTCCACCCCTGCTTGGTGTCCATACGTATGTTGTCTACATCTCTGTCTCAATTTCTGCCCTGCAAACCGGTTCATCGGCACCATTTTTCTAGGTTTCACATATATGCGTTAATATACAATATTTGTTTTTCTATTTCTGACTTACTTCACTCTGTATGATAGCCTCTAGATCCATCCACGTCTCAACAAATGACCCAATTTCGTTCCTTTTTATGGCTGAGTAATATTCCATTCTATATATGTACCATGTCTTCTTTATCCATTCACCTATCGAAGGGCATTTAGGTTGCTTCCATGACCTGGCTATTGTAAGAAGTGCAGCAATGAACTTTGGGGTGCATGTGTCTTTTTGAATTATGGTTTTCTCTGGTCATATGTCCAGGAGTGGGATTGTTGGATCATACAGTAATTCTATTTTTAGTTTTTTAAGGAATCTCCATACCGTTCTCCATAGTAGCTGTATCATCTACATTCCCACCAACAGTGCAAGAGGGTTCCCTTTTCTCCACACCCTCTCCAGCATTTGTTGTTTGTAGATTTTCTGATGATGCCCATTGTAACTGGTGTGAGGTGACACTTCATTGTAGTCTTGATTTACATTTCTCTAATAATTAGTGATGTTGAGCAGCTTTTCATGTGCTTCTCGGCCACCTGTATGTCTTCTCTGGAGAAATGTCTATTTAGGTCTTCTGCCCATTTTTGGATTGGGCTGTTTGTTTTTTTAATTTTGAGCTACATGAGCTGTTTATATATTTTGGAGATTAATCCTTTGTCTGTTGATTCATTTGCAAATATTTTCTCCCATTCTGAGGGTTACCTTTTTGTCTTGTTTATGGTTTCCTTTGCTGTGCAAAAGTTTTGAAGTTTCATTAGGTCCCATTTGTTTATTTTTGTTTTTATTTCCGTAAGTCTAGGAGGTGGATCAAAAAAGATCTTGCTGTGATTTATGTCAAACAGTGTTCTTCTTATGTTGTTCTCTAAGAGTTTTATAGTGTCTGGTCTTACATTTAGGTTCCTAATCCATTTTGAGTTTATTTTTGTGCATGGTGTTAGGGAGTGTTCTAATTTCATTCTTTTACATGTAGCTGTCCAGATTTCCCAGCCCCACTTATTGAAGAGACTGTCTTTTCTCCATTGTATATCCTTGCCTCCTTTGTCATAGATTAGTTGACCATAGGTGTGTGAGTTTATCACTGGGCTTTCTATCTTGTTCCATTGATCTATGTTTCTGTTTTTGTGCCAGTACCATATTGTCTTGATTACTGTATCTTTGTAGTGTAGTCTGAACTCAGGGAGTCTGATTCCTCCAGCTCCGTTTTATTCCCTCAAGACTACTTTGGCTACTCGTGGTCTTTCGTGTCTCCATACAAATTTTAAGATGATTTGTTCTAGTTCCGTAAAAAATGCCATTGGTAATTTGATAGGGATTGCATTGAATCTGTAGATTGCTTTGGGTAGTTTAGTCATTTTCACAATATTGATTCTTCC
>NC_041215.1:36999689-37010677 GCF_002837175.3 Physeter macrocephalus | reverse complement strand
CATTCATTGATTAGCTCTAGTAGTTTTCTGATGGCATTTTTAGGATTCTCTATGTATAGTATCATGTCATCTGCAAACAGTGACAGTTTTCCTTCTTCTTTTCCAATTTGTATTCCTTTAATTTCATTTTCTTCTCTGATTGCCATGGTTAGGACTTCCAAAACTATGTTGAATAATAGTGGAGAGAGTGGACATCCTTGTCTCGTTCCTGATCTTAGAGGAAATGCTTTCAGTTTTTCACCATTGAGAATGATGTTTGCTGTGGGTTTGTCATATATGGCCTTTATCATGTTGAGGTAGGTTCCCTCTAGGCCGACTTTCTGGAGAGTTTTTATCATAAATAGGTGTTGAATTTTGTCAAAAGCTTTTTCTGCATCTATTGAAATGATCATATGGTTTTTATTCTTCAGTTTGTTAATACGGTGTGTCACATTGGTTGATTTGCATATATTGAAGAATCCTTGCATCCCTGGGATAAACCCCACTTGATTGTGGTGTATGATCCTTTTAATGTGTTGCTGAATTCTGTTTGTTAGTATTTTATTGAGGATTTTTGCATCTATATTCATCAGTGATATTTGTCTGTGATTTTCTTTTTTTTTGTAGTATCTTTGTCTCGTTTTGGTATCAGGGTGATAGTGGCCTCATAGAATGAGTTTGGGAATGTTTCTTCCTCTGCAATTTTTTGAAAGAGTTTGAGAAGGATGGGTGTTAGCTCTTCTCTAAATATTTGATAGGATTCACCTGTGAAGCCATCTTGTCCTGGACTTTTGTTTGTTGGAAGATTTTTAATCACAGTTTCAATTTCATTACTTGCGATTGGTCTGTTCATATTTTCTATTTCTTCCTGGTTCAGTCTTGGAAGGTTATACCTTTCTAAGAATTTTTACATTTCTTCCAGGTTGTCTATTTTATTGGCATAGAGTTGTTTGTAGTAGTCTCTTAGGATGTTTGTATTTCTGCAGTGTCTGTTGTAACTTCTCAATTTTATTGATTTGAGTCCTCTCCCTCTTTTTCTTGATGAGTCTGGCTAATGGTTTATCAATTTTGTTTATTTTCTCAAAGAACCACCTTTTAGTTTTATTGATCTTTGCTATTGTTTTCTTTGTTTCTTTTTCATTTATTTCTGCTCTGATCTTTATGATTTCTTTCCTACTGCTAACTTTGGGTTTTGTTTGTTCTTCTTTTTCTAGTTCCTTTAGGTGTAAGGTTAGATTGTTTATTTGAGATTTTTCTTGTTTCTTGAGGTAGGCTTGTATAGCTATAAACTTCCCTGTTAGAACTGCTTTTGCTTTATCCCATAGGTTTTGGATCATCGTGTTTTCATTGCCATTTGTCTCTAGGTATTTTTTGATTTCCTCTTTGATTTCTTCAGTGATCTATTCGTTATTTAGCAATGTATTGTTTAGCCTCCATATGTTTGCATTTTTTACATTTTGTTCCCTGTAATTGTTTTTTAATCTCATAGTGTTGTGGTCAGAAAAGATGCTTGATATGATTTCAATTTTCTTAAATTTACTGAGGCTTGATTTGTGACCCAAGATGTGATCTATCCTGGAAAATGTTCCATGCGCATTTGAGAAGCAAGTGTAATCTGCTGTTTTTGGATAGAATGTCCTATAAGTATCAATTAAATATAACTGGTCTATTGTGTCATTTAAAGCTTCTGTTTCCTTATTTATTTTCATTTTGGATGATCTGTGCATTGGTGAAAGTGAGGTGTTAAATTCCCCCACTATTATTTTGTTACTGTCAATTTCCTCTCTTATAGCTGTGTGCAGTTGCCTTATGTATTGAGGTGCTCCTATGTTGGGTGTATATATATTTATAATTGTTATATCTTCTTCTTGGATTGATCCTTTGATCATTATGTTGTGTCCTTCCTTGTCTCTTGTAACATTCTTTATTTTCAAGTCTATTTTATCTGATATGAGTATTGCTACTCCCACTTTCTTTTTATTTCCTTTTGCATGGAATATCTTTTTCCATCCCCTTACTTTCAGTCTGTATGTGTCTCTAGGTCTGAAGTGAGTCTCTTGTAGATAGCATATATATGGTTCTTCTTTTTGTATCCATTCAGCAAGCCTGTGTCTTTTTGTTGGAGCATTTAATCCATTCATGGTTAAGGTAATTATCGATATGTAAGTTCTTATGACCATTTTCTTAATAGTTTTGGGTTTGTTTTTGTAGGTCTTTTTCTCCTCTTGTGTTTCCCACTTAGTGAAGTTCCTTTAGCATTTGTTGTAGAGATGGTTTGGTGGTGCTGAATTCTTTAAGCTTTTGCTTGTCTCTGAAGCTTTTGATTTCTCCATTGAATCTGAATGAGATCCTTGCTGGGTAGAGTCTTCTTAGTTGTAGGTTCTTCCCTTTCTTCACTTTAAGTATATCATGCCACTCCCTTCTAGTTTGTAGAGTTTCTGCTGAGAAATTAGCTGTTAACCTTATGGGAGTTCCCTTGTATATTATTTGTCATTTTTCCTTTTCTGCTTTCAATAATTTTTCTTTGTCTTTAATATTTGCCAATTCGATTACTATGTGTCTCAGAGTGTTTCTCCTTGGGTTTATCCTGTATGGGACTTGCTGCGCTTCCTGGACTTGGGTGGCTATTTCCTTTCCTATGTTTGGGAAGTTTTCAACTGTAATCTCTTCAAATATTTTCTCAGGTCCTTTCTCTCTCTCTTCTACTCCTGGGACCCCTAAAATGTGAATGTTGTTGCATTTAATGTTGTCCCAGAGGTCTCTTAGGCTGTCTTCATTTCTTTTCATTCATTTTTCTTTATTCTGTTCCACAGCAGTGAATTCCACCATTCTGTCTTCCAGGTCAGTTATCCGTTCTTCTGCCTCAGTTATTCTGCTATTGATTCCTTCTAGTGTAGTGTTCATTTCAGTTATTGTATTGTTCATCTCTGTTTATTTGTTCTTTAATTCTTCTAGGTCTTTGTTAAACATTTCTTGCATCTTCTCAATCTTTGCCTCCATTGTTTTTCCGAAGTCCTGGATCATCTTCACTATCATTATTCTGAATTCTTTTTCTGGAAGGTTGCCTATCTCCACTTCATTTAGTTGTTTTTCTGGGGTTTTATCTTGTTCCCTCATCTGGTACATAGCCCTCTGCCTTTTCATCTTGTCTATCTTTCTGTGAATGTGGTTTTTGTTCCTCAGGCTGCAGGATTGTAGCTCTTCTTCCTTCTGCTGTCTGCCCTCTGGTAGACTAGGTTATCTAAGAGGCTTTGTTTGTTTTTTTGATATTGAGTCTATGTGCTGTTTGTATATTTTGGAGATTAATCCATTGTCAGTCGCTTTGTTTGCAACTATTTTCACTACCATACGACCCAGCAATCCCACTGCTATACATATACCCAGAGAAAACCATAATTCCAAAAGATACATGCACATAATCATCATTGTGGCACTACTTACAATAGCCGGAACATGGAAGCAACCTAAATGTCTATAAAACAGAGAAATAGATAAAGAAGATGTGGTACATATATACGATAGAATATTACTCAGCCATAACAAGGAATGAAATGGTACCATTTGCAGAGATGTGGATGGAACTAGAGACTGTCATACAGAGTGAAGTTAGTTAGAAAGAGAAAAACACATATTGTATATCAACGCATATATGTGGAATCTAGAAAAATGGTACAGAGGAACCTATTTGCAAAGCAGAAATAGAGACACAGATGTAGAGAACAAAAGTTTGGACACCAAGCAGGGAAACAGAGGGTGGGATGAATTGGGAGATGGGGATTGACATATATACACTACTATGTATAAAATACATAACTAATGAGAACCTACTGTATAGCACAGGGAGCTCTACTCAATGCTCTGTGGTGGCCTAAATAGGAAGAAAATCTAAAAAAAGAATGGATATATGTTCTCCTCCAACACCCCGCTCCCACGCAGGCACACAGGGATCGTAGGGCTACGGTTGGAGGCCTGCGGGTCCTAAGGAGTCTGAGGGCCAGCTTGGTCCTGGGTGCCTTGTTCTCTCCCTGATGATGGCAGGGCAGATTCTGGCGACCTGTCCCTGAAGGTGCCACCAGCAGAGATCCATCTCCTCAGCCGGGCCTGGGCACTAGTGGGAGGACCCAGTCTGGACAACCACTCGGGGCAGCGTGATCACTCGGTGCAAGGACACCCCCCCACCCCACCCCCGCTTAGCAAGAACCTGGCCCTCAGAGGGCAAAAAGACCTTGAACAAGTAAAATGAGGGTTTATCATTTCAGGAGTCTCCATAATAAGAGTAGCAAGGCATCCATCTCAATGTTTGCTTACATGTGCTATGATCACAAACATCTTATGCATAATTGTTGCAATTATTGTGATAGTTTTAACAGTAATGGAGTTGTCTTCTTTTGAGTCTGTGTTATATAGGAATTATGGACAAGCGAAACTCAGGAGAGAAATTTCATATGTTTTACTGGGCTTCTACCCCTTGGAATTGTGTACTGCATTCACATATACAATCTTCAGCTGTGTTGGTTTGTGTTGCAAAAATGATGCTCAGATGCTGTTACAGAGGAAGCTGAGAGTGTTTTTTAAAAACCTTAGAAATGTGAGAATTTTCCTGGTGTGGACCTAATGATATATCTGTGTAACAAAGCTGCTACATAGTCCACAGATTTTGTGCAAAAGAAAATACAAAACAAGTTGAATTTTTCTTTTCAATATTTAAGAAAATTCTTCACACATATTTTTGTAGGCTCCAGTTGAAAAGCTTTTCCCTAATTAAATATGATATTATTACAAGAATTTATTTTCTAGGTACTCTGAACAGCTGTCAACTCTTCCTAATGGAGCTTTTGTAAGACACCGTAAAAAAAGATTTGCGATTGTCTCTAGAGCACAATCTACACAAACTTGGAGCATGATATTGTGTAATTCTCAGGAGAATTTCAAATAATTTATGTCTCTACAAGTAAAGAATATATTTCAGTCTGAGTTCTTCTACCTGAGCTAGCTACCTGAACAAAGTATGAATAAAATGAATTCAATTATTCCCTTCATTGACTGCTCCTCTCCTCATTAAAGTTCCTTTCTGCCCTGAAAAAAAAAAAAAAAAAAGGAAAGGATATATGTATACGTACAACTGATTCAGTTTGCTGTACAGCAGAAACTGACACAATATTGTAAAGCAACTATACTCCAATAAAATTTTTTTTAAAATAGTCTTAATCCATTTTCTCCCAGGGTTTTGTTAATGCAATTTTTATTTGTTTCTCAAAATTTAAAGAGTATTGCATCTATAATTTTGAGTCCTATCTTTTCAACTTGTATACTAAAGTAAGCACTTTCATGTTGTTATAAAAGATTTGTGAACATTATTTTTAATGGCCTCATCATGATCATTAAACAGATGTATAATAGTTTAATTACACACTTTCCTATGTTGAATACTTAAAAAGAAAAACCACTAACAATGCTTCCCAGGAAAGCTTTGGTTGTATAAAGAGCAACACTGTGCCCAAATCTTCTCCTTCCTCCCTTGTCTGATGCTTTGAGGTACATAGCCTTTCTGGGCTAGATTACTGGTGGTAAGTTTGGCCTGGTTTTCACTATATGGGTTAATTTCTTTATGATGTGTGGATGAGAGATTCTGTGATCTGGCTTGTCTCTCAGAAGTTTTTGCCTGTCACATAAACCACAGGACATGTAAGACTTACTCAAAGGCACTTTTGACAATTGCCCTATTATATCCATTAAGCCCAGTCGTCATCCCAGATACTGCGTTAGCATCAGTCTCCCAACACAGTAGACCTGGAAACTGAGGCGAGCCTCCCACAGGCAGCTGAGAAAGGGAAATCAGACACCAAGGCTCTGCTGAGAGATGACCTTGACCCCAAAGACTCCAATCAGGTTATCTGTTTCTCATGAATGGCTCTTGTATGCAAGGCTACCACTCAATGGGGCTTTGGCTACTGCCCACTGAAATCATGGGATAAAATCAGTCTTCCAGTCCCTAGCAAACCAGGTGAGAAGTGAAACCAGCCACTGGCTGGATTCAGGAAACAGGGCTGCTGCCACTGAACTTTGATTGTCATCAAGAGACGCCATGGCATGTCACAGGGAACACAGCTGATATGCATCAGCCAGGCAACAGAAAAGCCCAAGAGAACAGTATACTCTCTCTCCCGCTGAGGCATTTCCACAAGATGGTTTGGTCTTGGTACTGGAATCAGTTTCCTGGTGGTGACAGCTCCCTTCCCCTTTCCAAGTTAAGTATACTGTCCTGGCTACTTAAAATTATTACTGCCAGTTTTTCTTTTATAACAGGCTTCATAGATATTCTGTTCCAGTCTTGGGTACAATTTTTGAGTGATAAAAACTGTATTAGTGGGCTCCTCTTGAGAGCCCATTTTGTGCTCTGCTAGCGAAGGATTAATGGAGAGATGTGACTTGCCTCGTTAATTAGCCCACCTTCAGTTCCTTTCCCCATTCAACCCCATCTCCCTCAAAGAGTTTCATGGGTATAATGCCAACGAACTGTAGTTCTTGATGCTCATTTATTTTCCTGGTCATTCCAAATCTGTACAGGGTAGAGACTGTTTCCCATTTTAAGTTATAATCTACTGTAACTGTTCCCTGACAAGAGCCTTTTAAGTGGAATTGCTCTTGTTACGGCTCTATTAAAATCCATCAAGAAGATGAAAAGCCAGCCATTATGGGCTCATGTCTTTTTCTTCTCAGGTGAGATTCTTACACATAGAAAGTTTTATAGCACATTAACATTTTTAATGTTATCCCAGGTTTGCAATCTGAATAGCCAGAAGAGCTCTTGAAACCCCAAATGGAGAGCCCTGCAGCTGAAACTGAGCTGACTCCAGGCCAGGCTCCCTGTGCCGCAGGCATGCAGAGCGCTGTGGTCCTGGAGGAGCTGCTTTCCTTCCTTCCTTCAGTGCCTCCTGGATTTCCCTGAGGCTCAGCCAGGAATCTAGTCTTCCCAAGGCATTCCTAAGCCTGTTGAGGGGTGACTGAGGAAGAAGGGGGAAAACCTGCCAAACAAAGGTTGGGCTGGGAAACTCTTGGACAAAGATGTCAAGGATGTATGTGTAATTGATTTAGAGTGATTGACTATATCATTGCATCTCAAAGAAAAATTCTGTTCTTCATCTGTGCTCAGCATAAAAAAGAGCCACGTGTGCCATGCATGTAGGTGTGAGGGAGGGAGGAGTCGAGGTACACGTGCTTCTCAGCCTTGTCTCTGCCCTCCCTGATCCAGGAAGGCAGACTGAACATTACTTACCCTGCACACACACAAAGACAGAAAGACAGGCAAACATCAGCCAATACAGAAAAATGAGCCTGCTCTATGTAATAACAGGAACTGTGACAGGCCTCATCTGTGATTAAAGGCTGGGATTATCACCAATGACACCAAGATGCTGCTGAGTATGCCTTCCAGTGGGAAGAGCAGCCCTGGGATGGGGGCGAGGAGGCCCGAATTCTCATTCCCTTATCCTTTCCCTTTAATCAGTGATGACTCAGTGAACATCTTCTCTGTGCCGTGCAATGTGCTAGACATAACTGTAGACAGGAAGACACAAAAAGTAGTCAGGCTGATTTTATCTTCATTCTTCTTTATCACCAGCCTTTTACATTTTTGCTGAGATGAATCAGAAGGAAATCCACTCAGCAGGAACATATTGTGGACCAATGAGTCAAGCACTACGCCAGGAATGGGAGACCCAGAGTGAATGGAGCAAGGTAGCACCCTGGCCTCCCAGCACTTGGAGTGGGAAAGCAGGGAGAGGTGTGACCTTGGAGATGCTCCTGGAGGGTTCTGCAGTGAGACATGGAAACAGAGGTGGGGGCATGCCTGCCTGGCAAGAGAGTTGGGATAGTGTTCAAGAAAGACTTTGCAGGTACCAGTACCCACCAGGTAGGAAAGGGTATTGTCGGTAAGAAGAAAGGTTTAAGCAAAGGTCCAAAGGTGAGAAAATGCACCAGGCAATGTGCCATCTCACAAATAGCTTTGTACTTCTGGTTGTGAGCTGCCGAAATGAAGAGAAGAGCCTGGAGAGCTGGGAGGGTCAGACCTGGGAGCATCTTGCTCCAAGCTCAGAGTGTCAACTTCATCCTAAAGGGCAGAGTGCAGCCACATTTTGTCTTGGAAAGCATTTTTACTCACAGCATGGAAGAAGAAAGGCTGGAGGGTGGCACTGGAGGTAGGCAGGCCCAAGAGTCTCTGTCCATGGCTACAATCCAAGAGGGAGAGAACGAGGGCCACGCTCCTGCATCTGGCACAGGGCCTGGCACACACCAATGTAAATAGTTGCTGAGTTGATGGATTAGCGGAGAAAAAGTGGGTCTGTGAAGTGACACTGGCAGTAGAAATGGGGGAGTGGGCATTGACACTGTCAAGAGGGGAACAAGGGGACCATCACCAACTGGAGGGTGGAGTTTAGGAGGGAGGGACCATTAAGAAACCCTCCTTTCTCTAAGCTTTTCTTCCTTATTTGTGGGATAACAGGGCATGTCTACAATTTTCTGTTGTTCTCGCAGATCTGATGACTGTCACTTGGTAAACAGCAAGTCAGTCGTCTATATGAATTAGCAGAAGTGATTTGGCTGACAGCAACTCTGCCAGCACTCAAGACAAGAAAATAAGCTAAGTCACTATCTCTCAAACTTACATGCCAGAAAACCACACAGATTCCTGGGACCGACATCAGGGCAGGTCTGCGATGACCTGGAGAACATGTGTGTCTGACGTAGCCCAGGCCACATGATACCAATTGTCCCCTCCTTCAAGGAGCACTGCTCCAAATGGTAGAACCCCAGGTTCTGGAATAAGCTGGGGGGACAGGACTGAGGAAAGTTGGACAATTTCTCCCTCAGGTTTAAACTTTCAGATTCGGAATTCTCCAAGGCCTCTGAGCCTGAGTCAGGAGCTAGAGATCAGATCCCAGGGGCAGAAAGTCTTCAGAGTCTGAAAAATTTCTCACTCCCTCTTCTGTATGTGCGTTTTGTTAAGTTCTTGTCCATTTTGCTTCAGGAATAAGTAGGAGTAAGCAGCAAAACCCTTAAAGCATAAAAGTCCTATGCACTTGGCTCAGAGGGAAAAGGGGGATTGGGGAAACCACACCTTCTGCAGCCAGGGTTCCAAATAGAGGAACCTGGTTTTTTTTAAGGAGAGATGGACCAGCACATTGCACAAAGGAGGCCAGTGAGACCAGAGATTGGGACCAGGGATGTAGACCAGAGCTACTGTGAGCAGGACCTAGGGAAGGAAAGGTGCCTGTCTGTGATGCCTCAGTGGGTTTGTGTTCTCTGTGGATAGACCAGGGCCCCTGGTGTGAGCCTTGAAGAACAGGGGTTTCATGCATGAACAACTTTTTCTCAAGGACATTCTTCCTTGAATTCCTTCCTCTGAGATTTTTTAACTTACTTTCTTCTTCAGTAAGTCTGCCCTCTGCTAGGACATCTACCATCATGTGGTCCCGGACAGTGGTGCTGGATTTGGTGAGTGAGCTGAAGTTTCATGCAAACCCAATGCCCCTTGGAACATGGTTTCTGTTTAAGGAAGGTTTTTTCTGTCAGTCCAGGCACAGGTCCCAAGGATGCTCTCCAGTTAATTCCCAGACTACTTTCTTGGCCAAAACTTACAACATGACAGCATGCTTTGTGGTCAGCAGTCCTCTCACCCATTCTTATCGGGCACCTTAAGAAGCTCAAACTCACCAAGTCTTTTCAGCCTTGCACATAACATACCCTATACCCTGGATTTCTGAATCAACCTGACACACCTGGAACACCTATACATCGTTCTCACCACTGAACCTGTGCCCTCACCCAGCTCCAGGGCAGAATTCCTCTCCTGCCCTCTCCTCAGTGAGCTGAAGACAAAATGTTGTAGGAAAAAATAAGGCATGAGAGAATGGACACGTCCCAGATCTTGGGTGAGTCCCTGGGACGGTGTTAAGTGAGGGTCCTTGGCTTCACACAGGAAAGAATTCAAGATCAAGGCAGAGAAAAGTGAAAGCACATTTATTTATAGAGATACACAATCCTTAGACAGAACGTGGGCCATCTCAAAAGGCGAGAGGTGGCGCCAGGGTATGGGGCCGTCTCGGAAGACAAGAGAGGCGCTGCAAGAAATACACCCCACAGACAGAGTGTGGACCATCTCAGAAGGCAAGAGTGGCCCTGAGGTGTGGAGGTAGTTAGCTTTTATGGGCTGGTTAATTTCATAGGCTAACAAATGGGAGTATTATTCCAACTGTTTTGGAGAAGGGGCAGAGATTTCCAGGAATTGGGACACCACCCACTTTTTGGCTTTTTATGGTCGATCATGGTGCCTGTGGGTGTGTCATAAAGTAATGTATTACAATGAGCACATAATGAGACTCAAGGTCCACTAGAAGTCAAATCTTCCGCCATGTTAGACCTAGTTGGTTCTAACAACTTTATGTTGTATCTTTTTTTTTATTATTAATTTTTATTGGAGTATAGTTGCTTTACAATGTTGTGTTAGTTTCTGCTGTATAGCAAAGTGAATCAGCTATACGTATACATATATCCCCTCTTTTTTGGATTTCCTTCCCATTCAGGTTACCACAGAGCACTGAGTAGAGTTCCCTGTGCTATACAGTAGTACTACTATGTATAAAATAGATAACTAATGTCGTATCATGTTGTTAATGGTTGTACTCTGTCCCCTTCCTTCCTGTCTCAAAAGTATCAGACTCTCTTCTCTGTAGAGACCTCAGAGTTTGGTTGGGGAAAAAGCAAATGCACACAAAAGGCTAAGGGAGGGGATACCTGACTGGGGTCTACCCATGTGCGTACCTTGCACGCCTGCGAGATGGGAATTATCATGGACCTTTTCAAAGATGCAGAGGTTACGAGGTGGATAGACCTGGAGTCTGTCATACAGAGTGAAGTAAGTCAGAAGGAGAAAAACAAATACCGTATGCTAACACATATATATGGAATCTAAAAAAAAAAATGTCATGAAGAGATTAGTGGTAGGATGG
>NC_041215.1:36984874-36999555 GCF_002837175.3 Physeter macrocephalus | reverse complement strand
GCAAGAGGGAAGAGATATGGGAACATATGTATATGTATAACTGATTCACTTTGTTGTAAAGCAGAAAATAACACACCATTGTAAAACAGTTATACTCCAATAAAGATGTTAAAAAAAAAAAAAAGATGCAGAGGTTCAGTCCACTAGATAATTTGCCTAAGATCACACAGGAAGTACAGAGCCTTGGTTTAAATGCTGGGCTTAAGGGTCTGCCCCTCCCCCATCACCTCCCATTACTGACAACAGGAACTCCCCCAGGGGCAGGCAGAAGGAAAGGACGACCCAGGTACAGAGGAGCACAGACTGGAATTCCACCTGTAGTCCCAAGGAATAAGACTTCTTAACCTGTCCACCAAATTCCCTGGGGCAAGTAGCCTCTGAGGTTCTGACCTTAGAGAGCCCAGCTGCCCAGCCCCTGCTGACAGCTGCTTATCTCCCCATCAAAGGCCTGGGCATGCCTTCTAAGTAAGGGGTCATGCACTTCTGTTCACCCAAGACAATTGATCCAGCATAATTATTAACAGCACATCCTTTCGTGCCCAAAAATGTCCTGGTTTGAATGATAAATTACAGGTTTATCCTACTTAAGGGGAAAGTGACCACCAGTCAACCTGCCTTCCTGCTGGTGGTCTTGCCTCCCAGAGGCTGGGGCTCCTTCTCTCCATGACAGGTGTGTCCACCTCTGTCCTGTGTCCACACCAGGAGCAGTAGTACGTGGTCTCCCCAGGCTTTCAGAGGCACAGGTTGTGTTCCAGTGGGTCAGATTCCTCTTTCGCCCTAAAGCAAGCCTTCCCACTCATCACCTGGTGAGTTGTCCTCAAAGGCCCTTGCGCTCCCACCACGTTTGCCATTTTGGGGTCACGTCTCCCTTAGTAGGACTCACCCTGTTGGTTGTGATGCATTTATGAAGGGACCACAGCTGCTTCCCTCATCACTGTGTCCCCAAATCTCACCCAGGCTCTGACACAAGAGAAGAGAACAGTGAAGTCTTCTTGAGCAGATAAATGCATTAATGTTGCCTTGTGTCTTCCGTCCTTCAATGCTGGGACCATTTCTCTCTGCTTTTGGTCCCCAGTACCCACACAAGTGGCTAAGACAGGGTGTGCAGCCAGTAGACACCTGCTGAATTGGCTGACACCAAACTTGGGAAATGGCATTGCACCATGACCTGAGCCAGGAACACACTGTCTGCTGTTTGTTTCTCAAGACTACCTGCAGGAGGAAGCTTCTTCCTTGGGCCAGAACCAGGCTGGTTTCATAAGCAGAGCATCACTTATCATCAGCAGTCAGAAAACTAGGGTTTAAGGATTTTCCCTGACACTTGGGAGCTGTGCGACTTAGTAACAATCACTTAAATGTTCTAGACCTCAGCTGTAAAAACTGAGGGAAATGACTGGATTTACTCCAGGATGATTAAAGAATCATGCCTTCCCCTCCGCCACCCCAAATCTCCCATCCCTTCCTGTTGCTCATAAGGTCAGTTGGCACAAAAGTTCAAGTGCAAGAATCCATGGGTCCTGACTTTTCCACCATTGCCCTCAGCTCACATGGCTCCTACCAGGGGCTTCTTCTCTTCCATACCTGAAGCCAGCCCCCTGCATCCCTCAGTGCTTGGCCTCCACCCCGCTGTTCTCTGAGGAGGTGAACTTCTTCCCCTGCAACCGTGTGCCCTTCACGCCTGTACAGCTCACCATGCATCACTACACCACACATCTCCCTTTGTAGGCTCCTCAGGGAGGTGGCCACGGGCCATGTGCAGGTTCATAGGCCCCACAATGCACAGAGGGCCCTGGGCATGGCAGGCCTTCACTAGGTTCTTGCCGACTGGAGTCTCCTGCTGAGTTCCATGTGCCGTGGTTTTAGCTCATTTCCTCCAGCCCTGTGATCAAGAACAGGGAGTCTCCGAGCAGGCACGGCCTTGAGTCCGCCAGTCTGCCTGCTGCACTCAGATAGGGCAGGGCTGGCCCTAAATCACACGTGAGTCCCGAGGGCAGGGGCCACACCCAGGAGTCCCCACACTTCAGTCTCTTTCTCATTCACCACGGGGCCTTTGTTCTCAGTAAAAAATGGAATATTATTGATCAAAGCCTTCTGGACAATTATTCTTGTTGTGGCTTTTCATGAGACATGGCTTGTTTTTTTCTGTTTTTGTTTTTCTCATCTTCTGACTTCTGGTTCAATTTCATAAATGGATTATTTGTTAAGAAAAAATAAACTTTGTACAACATGAACTGCAAAGCAGCACTGTGGTTTATAAGGAGAAAAAGCACTTTGAGCAACTCTGGCTTCCTTGAGCGATAGGTCTCCAACACTCCCAGTGAAGGAGGGCATGAGAAAGTCAGGTGGAGTGTCACCGGCCCCCTGGCGGCACCCCGGGAGCGCTGTCCCCTGCAGGCGTGGGGCAGGGGCTCCAGGTGCTCAGCTTCTGCCGAGTACTGTGTCTGCTGCTTTCACAGATGATAAGACTGGGGCTCAAGGAGGGTTGGGAGCTCCCCAAGGTCACCTAAGGGTGAGTGCGAACCAGAGGCCATGTGTTCTCTGTGACACTGGGGGACACTGAGTGACATGTGGAAGGGCTTCCACCCTGGGTGCGGCCCCCTGAGTGTCCCAAACTCCTGCAGCATGCACCAGGTCACAGCTGAGTAGCGCCCCTGAAATGAGATGCAGAGGATGACTTGGATCAAAGACAGCAAGGCCAGGCCAGGCTCCATGCTGCACCCTCCCTGTCCACGTGGGGCCTCTACACAGGCCTTAAAAAGGAGGCCTTGTGGAGCCCCAGGGGGTGGCTGGAGAAGTCAATCCCTGGAAGTGTTTAAACCCATGTTGTCATGTTCTCCACCCCCACCAAGGCAGTGGAGAAAGTACTGCCAAGTGTTTCAGGCTGGGAAGGCAATACTTGAAACTTCAGGGTGATTTCTTCATCACTCAAGATAAGGAAGCATCCCACAGACCCAGGGAGGACAGCAGGGGTAACCCTACTGCAGAAAGAAGAACTGCCAGGCTGGCACAGCCCACACATGCTGGGCCAAACATGGACCAGGTCACCTAGCTGCCGCACCTGGCCCTGGGCCTGCCTCGGGCCCCTGTGGGATGCTGTCACTGACACAGATGTCTACTCCCCCGGCTTACCTCCACCTCCCTACCCTCTGGCTTTGCATTTCCGATCTTCTCCTTAGCACTGCTGGGCATCTGCTCTTCCACAGCCTGTGTAGGAGGACGCGGAGCTCTCCCCGGGCACAGTGGAGGCTGCAGCAAAGGGAGCAGCAGAGCAGGGGCTTTGGAGATGGAATCCAGTGGGCCTGGTTCATAGGCCCCTTCTCTGCCCCTCTCCTTTCATCCTCCTTACCCCTTTGCAAGCCCAAACCTTCCTGAGGATGACTGTCTGGTTCTCATCAAACTCCAGGACCACTGGCAGACAAAGTGAATCAGAATTTCCAGGAGAGTGTTCCAGAGTATTAACAAGGATTCCAGGTGATTCTGAAGGTCAAACGGTGGCTCACATTCCAGATTCAGGCTGGGCCATGTACCTGTGGATGGAAACAGCTGTGCTTTGGGAGTCCTTGCATCCAGGTGTGAATACGGCTGTCCTGCCTTCCCCTCTCTGCGCTGGGACTTGAGGGCTGGGAGCAGCCCCCATGCAGGATGAGGCCTGCTGTGGTCCTCTCTTTTGCTCCACCAGCTGGAGCTAGGGCTGGGCTGGACTTTGCCCTGGGCCAGCTTTCACCTGGCTCTGTGTATCCACCCTGCAACTCTCCTCCCCTCAAGGTGAGATTTGGATCTGGCAGATGGGGGCATGCGAGGGTGATATTGGGGCTCACTGACAGAGCAGCTGGTCTGACAGACTTTGTTGGCCTGAAGCAATTTAGGCTGAACCAGCATAGGAAAAATGGCTTTCTCCACATGAATCCCCCTCCCCGGATGACCAATGTGTCAAAGCTCCAGGTAAAGGTAAGGGTTACTTGGTCTCCCCTGAGTCACTATTCCTGTGCCTTTATGGCTCTGTAGGAAAGAAGTGTGGTCTGGGGTAGATTCTGGCCTCCCTGGGCACCTTGGCTAACAGTACACAGGTACAATCCATCCTTCCAAGGGCACTTTGGGAATTAAATGAGTGTGCATATCTCAAACACCAGCATATACAGGTGCTATATAAATTATAGTTTCCTGAGCTGCACTGAAGGGAAAGAGCCATGTATTTTCCAAAATAGATTTCTAAGCAGTTTTTTAATTTGTTTTTGTCTTTTTTCGTTCCTGCCTAAGCCAGAGGTTCTCAGACTATAATGTACCTGTTAAGCTTGTGGAAAGTGCAGATTTTTAGTTCTCACCTGCAGATATCCTGAATGTTTAGATATGAGTGGAGCCTAGGAACATGCAGTTTTAACAAGTGATGCAGGTGATCTGGAAGTATCCTTAGGGAAGGACCATCCTTAGGGAAGCCAGATTGGAGCTGGGAAAGGCCACAGCTGCACCAGTCAGGGCTGGAGGTAGGAGCTGGGTCTGAAGCCCAAGCAAGGGGGCCCATGCATGGAGGGGTCAGGGATCACAGTCAAGGCTCTTAGCAAACTCCAGTGGTAAGGTTTAGTTTAAAGCATGGAGCAGGGTTAGCAGCTGGGCAGCCTGGAATTGGGCAAGCTGGAGGAGCCCAGGCTTTTGCTGACAAGTGAGCCTCTTGCCACCTGCCTCTGCTGGTGTGCATACTGCAGAGCTGAGGCCAGTTAAAGCAGATGGGCCAGGCGATGTCCCCAGCACCTAGAGCTCTGCCTGACACAGAAAAGGTGCTCACAATATATTTGTTGGTGAGAGGAAGGAATGAAAGAAGGAAGGAAAGAAAATTTTAAGTGTTCCAATGTAGCCACTGGACATTGTACATCACTTTATAATTGCCCTCTCCCTCAAAGTGCCTTGGTCCATGCTGCCCCAAAGCATGGGGTCCTGCACAGCTGTAGACGAAGCTGAATGTAGGGAGAAAGTGGCTCGAGAGGTGGGTCAGCTGAAGAGTCAGACAAGGCAGGTGGAGGGAGGAAAGGCCGTGAGAGACCACAGTCCATGGCCTACCACCACCCGGGAGGCCCTCAGACAAGAAGCTCAAATGGGACCACGGATGTGAAAGCATTTTCAAAACTGCCTTACCCTGTATATATGTGATGAAGTATTCAATTGTTTGATGACCAGAATATTGTCATGAATAAATAAAAGTTAAAATTAATTAATTAATTAAAATATTAAAAAGTCATTTGGGAGAATGCTTAAACTGAAAAGAATTATAACTGAATGTAATCATTGCCCCAAAAGTATTCCTTAATTGCCCCTGAAAGGCAGTTGAAAATGTATCTTTAGAAAGCCTATGTGCCTGCATCGTAAATAATATGGAAAAGGCCACAATGAAGCTATAACAAAGCCACCCAATTAAAAATATCAAACCAGGATCCAGGAAAGTTAGAATTCTCTGGTAACATAACCTCCCTCATAATAATTTTCCCTTGCAAAAATTGACTGACATAGATACTAAATTACAAAATTAACATATCTTTTTCAATATCAAATATGTTTCATTATGAGAAAAATCATCCTGTCTGTTTCTATAGTTTGTGTACTAAAATTTATAACTTCCTCAGTAAAGTTCCCTGTTTCATCACTCAGGGATTTGTTAAGATGTAATAAATATCTTTGCTGCCAAAACAGAAGAGTGAAAACTAAACACTGATCAAGGTGAGTTTGGTCAAGGATGTGCCAATCAGGGGAGAGCAAATATTAAGTGAGGCACTTGAGGGAGTTGAAAACCAGCTAAAGACTCTTTCAGGAAGCCAGGGCAGCTCCCAGACGGCACCAAGAAGATTTAGTTAGTGGCTTTGCAGACACGTCCTGAAATGGAAGGTCACTGGTGGCCCTGCTTCACAGGAAGTGCACTCTGATCTTCCTCACACGTCCATTTGTTGAGAAAGCAAAGAGGAATGATGACTGCAGTCAGCAGGAGGTGTTACAGATGGCCTGGGAGGGCCTGGTCTAGAGAGTGTGACCTCAGGACCTGTGCATCTCCCCTTAGTCCACCATCCTTCTTTCTTTCTTTCCAGCTTTGAGATAGAATTCACATACCATAAAATTTACCTAGTTAAATGTACAATTCAATGGGTTTTTGCATCTCTGCAGAGATGTGCAACCTCAGCACAATTCATTTTAGAATACTTTAATCATCCTGAAAATAAACCTGACACCCAGTAGCAGTCACTTCCAAATCTTCCCATCCCCAGGAAAATATCAGTCTACTTTCTGTCTCTATGGATTTGCCTATTTGAGACATTTCATGTGAATGGAATCATACAATATGTGGTCCTTTGTGACTGGCTTCTTCCATGGAGCATAATGTTTTCAAGGGACCATCCATGTTGTTCCTTTTTATGGCCAAATAATATTCAATTATATGGATATACCACATTTTATTTATCCGTTCATAAGTTGGACATTTGGATTTTTTCAATTTTCTAGGTATTATGAATAATGGTGCTATGAAAATTCATGTACAAAATTTTTATGTTTGTTTTTGGCCATGTGGTAATTCTATGTTTAACTTTTTGAGGAACTGCCAAACTATTTTTCACAATGGTTGAATCTTTTTACATCACCACTAGGAATGTCTGAGTGCTCCTACTTCTCCACATCCCTCACCAACACTTGTTATTTTCCAGTTTTTTTTAATAGCCATCCTGATTGGTATGATGTGGTATCTTATTCTGCTTTTGATTTGCATTTCCTTGATGACCAGTGATGTTGAACATCTTTTCATGAACTTACTGGCCATTTGTTTATCTTTTTTTGAGAAATATCTAAGTCATTTATCCATTTTTAAAAAATTGAGTTGTTTATCATTCTGTTGTTGAAGGGTAGAAGTTTGTTATATATTCTGGCTGTTAAACTTTTATCAGATACATGATATACAAGTATTTTCTCCCACTCTAGTTTGTCTTTTCACTTTCTTGATAATGTCCTTTAATACACAAAAGTTTTTAATTTTAATGAAGTTCAGTTTATCTATATTTTCCTTCGTTGCTCATGCTTTTGGTGTCAAATCTGAGAATCCATTGCCTAACCCAAAGTCACAAAGATTTCTTTATGATTTCTATAAGAGTTTTATAGTTTTAGCTTCTACATTTAGTTCCATAAGCTAATTTTTAAGTAATATGTGAGGAAGGGCTCTAACTTTATTCTTTTTTATTTGCAAATGGATATCCAATTATCCCAGTATCATTTTTTTCCCCATTGAATTGTTGGCACCCCCGTCAAAAATCTATTGACCGTAAATGTAAGGATTTATTTCTCGACCTCAACATATTTTCTTGATCTGCCACACCACACTGTCATGATTACTGTAGTTTTGTAATAAATTTTGAAATTGGGAAGTATGTGTCCTCCTTATGTACTTTTTCAAGACTATTTTTCCCTAGTCTGTGTCCCTTACAGTCTTGTATGAATTTTAGAATCAGTTTATCAACTTTTGTTTTAAAAAGCCAGCTAGAGTTTTGACAGGGATTGAGTTGAATCTGTAGCTCAGTTCAGGGAATGTTGCTGTCTAAACAATATTGTGTTCTGATCCATGAACATAGGATGTCTTTCTGTTTATTTAGATCTTTAATTTCAACAATGTTTTGAAGTTTTTTACAGACAAGTCTTGCACTTCTTTCATTAATATATTCCTTATTTTATTCTTTTTGATGCTGTGGTAAATAAAATTGTATTCTTAATCTCATTTTTGGATTGTTCATTGATCTTGTACATGTGAATTTTCTTGTACCAGGTGAATTGGCTCTATGAGATTCTTAGTGGAATCCTTAGGATTTTCTTTATGTAAGATCATGTCATATATGAGTAGAGATAATTTTACTTGTTCCTTTCCAGTCTGGATGCCCTTTGTTTCTTTTTTTTGCAACCACACCAACTTCCAATATATATTGGAAACTGCAGGAGAGCATTTTCCTCCTACCAGTACCCTCTACTGAAAAGCATAACATTGATATCACTGTGGAGGAGAAATGCTCAGTGAAATTTCATTGTTTATCACAGAGCATATACTGAAGGGTGCATTCAGAGCTGAGAGGCAATAAACTGATAACTGACACACTCCCACAAGTAAAATCCACAGCTCTTCTTCTAGGCAGTGGGGGAGTGAAAGAAATATTAATATTTGAAGAACACATGCAATTGTCTTATGTATTACAATTTTTAATTTTCACAACGCTTAAAAGATAGGCATGCATAGCCCCATTTTACACTTATGGAAATGGAAGCACAGAAGTATTACAATTATTATTCCAAAGTCATACACATCTAGCAGGGGTGACATCTCTTGTCACTGAGTCCTGTGTGTGATCTTGCCCTTGTATCACACTGTCTTCAGTCAATACCTGTTACAAAGACTAAATATTTTTGGAGGCTTCCAATCTAGTAGATGAAAGAAGTAGAAACACCTCTCCCAAATCTGATGGCAAAGGGATGAGAACATCCAATGTTTTCAATGCCCACATCAAACAAGAAATCAGTGACCAATGTGACAAATAAAACAATTCATTCACTATACCGAGAGTCATTGTGTTTTACTGTTAGAACTGGTGGAATGTAATTTAGATGATTTTCTGTGTGTCATATTGAATTTCTCATTTGGGCCAAATTTTAGGGCTGCTAACAAAAACAGATGGAAGATTCTACACTTTTTTATGCTACAGTGAGAAAATGTAAAAGTATGATATCACATAAAATAACAGATGCTCAATCTAATGAAAAAGTATAACCTGCTCCAACAGAAGCATAGCTACCCAAGAGTCTCTTCTTTGACTTTACCAATTTATAGTGTCATAGCCATTGCAGGAAGGTTTGCTCTTCTTCTCCAGTCTTCTGGGGGAGAATTTCAGAGATGTGGCACTAACAGCCAGACTGACACATTGGCTGAAGTATTTACTGGTAAGGACAGATCGTGTGTCAGATTCCAGTGGGTCAGAACTGAAATGATAGCCCTACCTCCTTACAGATTACCTTTTCCTCAACAAATAAATAGTTTCATCCATCTGGCAAATATCATTTGAGTGGGTAACACATGCAAAGCATTGGGAGAAACACTCAGGGGCTCTAAATTGAATCAGAAATCCTGTGCTCAAGAGCATACATTAAAGGTCTCCTACAAAGTAGGCAAATGGTAAATGTTTTATGCAAGCCCAAGGAAGGAAAGATTTGATCACATAGATACTTCCACTTCGTCATAGTTTCTAAAATAAAATGTAAGCTCAGGACCAAAAATCATGCAGCTATAGAAGGGGTATAGTAACTCACATCCTGTGCAGCTGCCAGGAGGCTAAAATAAGCTGGTCGACTTAAAGGGCCCAGTGCATAGTTGGGGACCAACACATCTCTACTCCCCTTTTCCCCTTCTACAACCCACAACTGGAAAATCCCAGAAGAGTCCAACTTCAGTTGAAATTTTAAACATGTTTATTACAAGCACAATGGGTTGTGCCACCTCAGCTCTCCCAGGCTGGGTGTTGAGGCAATGTGTTAACAGACCCACTGGGAGGACCCCAGCCCTGGGCATACAGAGGCCCAGGCTCACTCGAACTTACAATTTCAACCTTGGTTGCCTATAACCATTCTTAAATGACTACTATGAGAAATGATTATAATGAATTGGAAAAATTCTTAGTCATATGTATGTTCTTAATCACAGGTATGATTAAATAAACACTAAGATAATATTAAATAATATCTCCTAATAATTTTCTAACACAGAGGCAGGTGGCTGTCGCTAATTGACTGCTCCCTAAAGGCCCAGGCCCTGAGTAGCATGTTTTAGATAAGTTATTCCAACTAATTTAATCTTCAAAGCAGTCTACGAATAAGGTATTGTCTCATTTTTCTGATTGACAGAGGGAAATGGGAGTTCCTGGGTCTCCTGGCCGGTTATAAGATGTTTTTTTGTTTTTATTAGAGTAGAGTTGATTTACAATGTTGTGTTAGTTGCAGATGTACAGCAAAGTGAATCAGTTATACATATACATATATCCACTCTTTTTTTGGATTCTTTACCTATGTAGGTCATTACAGAGTATTGAGTAGACTTCTCTGTGCTACACAGTAGCTTTTAAGTGGTAAAGCTGAGACGGAAATCAGCTCTTATTGACCACAGAGTCTGTCTCCTCTGTTTTTACCACTGACCGATCTCTGTCAACAGCAACATTATACTTCCTGGCAGGAACCTGACAGGCATCTCGTGTCCTTCATAACTCAGCCATAACCCAGTTAAGGATATTTTACCTTAATTAGGCTAAATATATCATCTTTACATACTAATCAGCCTCCAGGCTACAGGGTGTGCTCCTGGAATACCATCTGTGGCCTCAGCAGGGGGCTGTGTGGGGGGAGGAGAAGGGCTGGAGCCAGAGGGTGGGCCTGGATTCGATGACTTCTCTCCTGCTAGCAGGGGCCTCATGCGACCCCCTTGGCTTCTCAGGGCTCTGTGACGACAATGGGCTCCCCACCTCACAGGGCTTTTGGGGGGTTGTGCTCACACCTTCTGAATAAAAAATCTCTCAACCAAGGGCTCTTGAGGGGAAGCAGCAAGTATCATTTGGGCCTGATTGTATAAGCAAGTCTTACCACAAAGTAGGTGCTCAAACACCTATTAAATTGAACTAAAGAACTAACAAATATAACATTATTATTAGTAAATAAGCATACAGTAAAACACTTATAATTTTGTGAAGTTTAATACTTGTATGATTAAAATGAACAGTGTAATTGGACTCCGAACAGTTCCAACAACCCAAATACCCATTTGTTCCATCTCTTTGAAGTCATATCCCCTTCCTCTCCCTAATCGCCAATCTGTTCTCTGTCACTATAGTTTTGTCTCTTCAAGGATGTAATAGCAATGATAGAATAGATAACCATCTGAGACTGGTTTCTTTCCCTCATCACAACGTCTCTGAAAGTCAACCAAATCACTGTGTGTAACAGTAGTTTATTCCTTTGTATTGCTGTGTAGTAGCCCATTGTGTGGATGTACTGCAATTGCTCAGCCAGTCACCAGGTAGAGTGCTTTTGGGTTGTCTTCAGTTGTTGGTGATTGAGAGGAGAGCTACTAAAACATCTGTTCACAGATACTTGTGTAAACTAAATTGTTAGTTCACTTGGGTAAATAGCAAGGAGTGTGATTATTGGGACCTATGATAAGTGTATGTTTTTCAGAGTGGCTATAATATTTTACATTTTCACAGCAACCTATCGTAATCTAGCTGCTACAAATCCTCACCTGCACTCAATATGGCCAGTATTTATTTTTAGTCATTCTGATAAGTGTGTGTTTGTATCTCATTGTCATTTTAATTTGCATTTCTATTATGATTGAACATCTTTTCTTGTACTACTTGCCATCTGTATATACTCTTTGATAAAATGTCTATTCAGATCTTTTGCCCACTTTTTAGTCGGGTAGTTTGTTTTCTTATTCTTGAGTTTTGAGAACTCTTTATATAATCTAGACACAAATCCTTTGCTGTATTTGTGATAGGCAAATATTTTCTCCCAATCTGCTATCTATCTTTTTAGTCTCTTAACTGTGTATTTTGCAGAACAAAAGTTGTTCTTTTTCTTGTTTGAATGAATTCCAATGAATTATTTTTTTTCTTCTATGGATTGTGTATTTATGTGCCATGTGTAAGTACTCACTGCCTAACCCCAGGTCAAGGAGATTTACTTCTATATTTCTTCTAAAATTGTATAGTTTTAAATTATATATTTAAATCTATAATGCATTTTTAGTTAAATTTTTTATGCATATGGTTGTACAATTGATCAAATATCACTTGTTGAATAAACTATCCTTTCCCATTCTGTTTCTGTACTCTTGTTAAAAAACAATTGGATGGGTCTACATGGACTTTCTATTTTATTCTATTGATTTGTATGTTTATCCTCTTGGAATTACCAACTGACTTCATTACTGTGGCTTTACAGTAAGTCTGAGCATTAGGTAATGTGATATCTCTGACTTTCTTCTTTTTTGCAAAATATTTGGGTTACTCTAGTTCTTTTGGCTTTCCACATAATTTTTATAATCAACTTGTATATATCTATAAATAATCCTGCCAGGATTTTGACTGGTATTATATTTAATCTATAAATCAATTTGGAGGGAAATGGCATCATTTTACTCTTACATTTTTCAGTCCATAAATATGGTATAACTCTCCATTTATTTAGGTATAAATAAGAAATCAGATATTTTTTTCATCAACATGTGGTAGTTACTAGCATTCAGATTCCCTACTTGTTCTGTTAGGTTTATACCTAGGAAGTATATTTGTTAGAGTTATTGTAAATGGTATTATTATTTAAATTTATTTTCCAATTGTACATTGCAGATAAATAGAAATATGATTGCTTTTTGCATATGACTTTGAAAACCACAACTTTTCTGATCCCACTTATTCGTTCTAGGAAGGGTGTTTGTGTGTGTGTGTGTCTGTGTTGTTAATTGAGATTTTCTACACAATCATGTCATCTGAGAATAGAAACAGTTTTATTTCTTCCATTCCAATCTGTATACCTTGTGTTTGTTTTTCTTATCTTATTGTAGTGACATAATTACTGCACAATGTTGATAGGAACTGTGAGCCCTGCTTTGTTCCTAATGTGGGGGACAAAACATTCCATCTTTCATCATTAAAACATATTGAGAGCTGAAGTTTTTTAGTAGAGTCCCTTTATCAGGTTGAGGAAGTTCCCATCTATCCTTAGTTTTCTTAGAGTTTTTATCATTAATGGAGGTTGCATTTTGTCCAGTGCGTATTCTGACAGTGATGTAATAATGTGTATTTCCTTCTTCAGACCGTTAATATCCTGGATTACAGATTTTAGAATATTGAACCAGCCTTGAATTCCCAGGATAAATCCCTATTTGTCTATGGTATTATTCTTTTATATATTGCTGGACGTTTATTTGTTAATATTTTGTTGTGGAGTTTATGTCAGTTTCTCATGAGGAATATCAATTGGTAATTTTTTCTTCTTGTGCTGCCTTTGCCTGGTTTCTGTATGAGAATAATTTCTAGCCTCATAAAACAAGATGGGAGGTTTTGCCTCCTCCTCAATTTTCTGGAAGAGGTGTGTTTAATTGGTTTGATTTTATCTTTAAATGTTTCATAAACACCTCCAGTAAAACTGTATGAGCTTGAAGATTTTTGTTATTGGAAGGTTTTTAACTAAAAATTCATGTCTTTCATCATTCTAGCACCATTTATCTATTTCGTCTTACATGAGTTTTGGTAGTTTGTAGATCTCCAGGAATTGGTCTTCTTTAACTCACTTATAGAATTTATGTGCCTAGAGTTATTCATAGGGTTCCTTATTAGCCTATAGGCACCCTTTTTAGGGGTCCTAGACAAACTCTGTAGAGATATCTCTTCTTTCATTCCTCATAGTGGTAATTTATGTCTTCTCTCCTTTCTGTTGGTTAGTCTTGCTACACACATCAATTTTCTTGCTTTTTCTAAGAACCAAATATGGATTTACTAACTTTTTTTCAGCTTTCAATTTCTTTTATTTCTGTTTTTATGGTTACTAATTCCTTATGTGTTCTTGCTTTGAGTTTTTTTAATTTGTTTTAATTTTTCTAGTTTATTGAGGTGCAGCTTAGATTCTTGACATGAGGATTTTTTTCTTTTTTAAATTGATGTATAATTGACATATAACACTGTATCAAGCAAACAACACAATGATTTCATGTTTGTATATATGGCAAAATGATCAACACAGTAAGTTTAGTTATCCATCACCATACATGTTACAAAAAAATTTTCTTCTGATGAGAATTTTGAAGATCAACTCTCAGAAACTTTCAAATATGTAATACAGTATTATTAACTATAATTACCATACTGTATATTATGTGCCATGACACGTTTATTTTATAACTGGACTCCCTTTGCCCATTTCATCCACACCTGTGTCTGGCAACCACCAACTTGTTCTCTGTATCTCTGAGCTAGGGGTTTGGTTGCTGTTAGATTTTACGTAAGTAGATCGTATGGTATTTGTCTTTCTCTGTTTGACTAATATCACTTAGCATAGTGCTCTCAAAATCCATCCACGTTGTCACAAATGGCAAAATTTCCTCATTTTTTTCCAGATATATCCCATATATGCAATAGGATAGTATTCAACCACAAAACATATAATATTATATATCATATATATCATATATAATTATGTATTAATATTATAAATACATTATATTTAATATATCATATATACTTATATATTAATATTATATATACATTATATATAACATATATGATTATATATTAATATATAAAAATATATATTATATTAAAAAGTATCATTTACAAATATATATTAGTATTACATGTAAGTAAATATATACATTATATACAATACATTCTATATAATTTATTATATATATTTATAATTATATATGTTCTATATTATTATATAATATATTATATATATTAGTATGTGTGTAATATATTAATTTTATATATCATATAATAAATATATATAATGTATTATACAATATATTGTATATTATTATACATAATACAAAATATTATTATGGTGTATTATATAATATATTATATAATTTAATATATTATAATATAATATTAATATAATATTATAATATATTA
>NC_041215.1:36980612-36984645 GCF_002837175.3 Physeter macrocephalus | reverse complement strand
TATATAAATTATATATTATATAATGTATATTATACATATATAAATATTATATATTATATAAATTTTATAATACATATGTATCATATATAATATATAATTATATATGATACATAATATATATTATATATTATTGTATTTATATTAATATATGTTAACGTATTATATATAATACTTTTTTTTTTTTTTTGCGATACACGGGCCTCTCACTGCTATGGCCTCCTCCGCCGCAGAGCATAGGCCCCGGACACGCAGGCCCAGTGGCCATGGCCCACGGGCCCAGCTGCGGCACATGGGATCCTCCCAGACTGGGGCACGAACCCACGTCCCCTGCATCAGCAGGCTGACCCTCAACCACTGCGCCACCAGGGAAGCCCGTTCAGCTCTATTATTAAACACCCAATGCTGGAGGAAAGCGTGCATGCAGTACCCCACTACCATAAATTATGCAGTCGAGTTTCCCCCATTTGGGGAAATCGCAGGCCTCAGCACACTCGCAGTGCAATGATTGAGCCTCGTCCTAGGAAAACCACCTTCATGATCATGGTATCTCCCCTGCCAAGTAAGTATTATATAATACGTTTTATACATATTATATAATACGTAATATTATTCTCCACACCCACACTGATACATGTTATTTCTTGTCCTTTTGAAAACAGACATTCTAACAGGTGTGAAGTGATATCTCATTGTGGTTTTGATTTGCATTTCCCTGATGATTAGTGAAGTTCTGACCTTTACGTGTACTTACTGGCCATGTTTATGTGTCCCCGGCATCGGCAGGCGGACTCTCAACCACTGTGCCACCAGGGAAGCCCTGCATTTTCATTTGTTAATTGTTTTCTCTGTTGTTCAGAAGCTTTTTAGTTTGATGTCATCCCACTGTTTATTTTTGCTTTTGTTGCCTTTGCTTTTGGTGTCAGAACCAAAACAATCATTGCCAGGTTCAAAGAGCTTATTGCCTATGTTTTCTTCTGGGAGTTTTATGGTTTCAGGTCTTATGATCATCCTTAATACATTTTGAGTTCATTTTTATATATGGTGTAAGACAGTGGTCCAGTTTCATTCTTTTGTCTGTAGCTGTCCAGTTTTTCCATCACCATTTATTTAAGAGACATCCTTTCCCTGTTATATATTATTGGACCCTTTGATATAAATTAAGTGATCATTTATGTGTGGGTTTATTTCTGGTCCCTTTATGCTCTTCCATTGATCTATGTGTCTGTTTTATGCCATAACCACACCATTTTGATTACTATAGTTTGTAACATAGTTTGACATCAGGGACTGTGATGCCTCCCACTTTGGTCTTCTTTCTCAAAATTGCTTTGGCTATTTGGGGCCTTTTGTGGGTCTATGCAAATTTTAGAATTGTTTGCTCTAATTCTGAGAAAAATGCCATTGGAATTTTATAGAGATTGCATTGAATCTGCAGATTTCTTTGGGCATTCTGTAGATGATTGACATATCAACATTTTAATAATATTAACTCCTTTAATCAATAAGCACTGAATATCTTTCGTTCATTTATGTCTTCTTCAGTTTTTTTCATCCATGTCTTGTAGTTTTCAGTGTACAGGACTTTCACCTGCTTGATTAAATTTATTACTAGGTATTTTATTCTTATCGATGTATTTGGGTTTTTTTTGTTTTTTGTGTGTTTTTTTGGATATGAATGTTTGCTGTTATTATTATTTTTTTACATCTTTATTGGAGTATAAATGCCTTACAATGTTGTGTTAGTTTCTGCTGTATAACAAAGTGAATCAGCTTTATGTATACATATATCCCCATAACTCCTCCCTCTTGCATCTCCCTCCCATCCTCCCTATCCCACCTCTCTAGATGGTCACAAAGCACCGAGCTGATCTCCCTGTGCTATGAGGCTGCTTCCCACTAGCTATCTATTTTACATTCGGTAGTGTATATATGTAAATACTACTCTATCACTTTGTCCCAGCTTACCCTTACCCCTCCCCATGTCTTCAAGTCCATTCTCACGTCTGTGTCTTTTTCCTGTCCTGCCCCTAAGTTCATCAGATCCTTTTTTTTTTTTTAGATTCCATATATATGTGTTAGCATATGGTATTTGTTTTCTCTTTCTGACTTATTTCACTCTGTATGACAGACTCCAGGTCCATCCACCTCACTACAAATAACTCAATTTCGTTTCTTTTTATGGCTGAGTAATATTCCATTGTATATGTGTACCACATATTCTTTAACCATTCATCTGTCAATGGACACTTAGGTTGCTTCCAAGTCCTGGCTCTTGTAAATAGTGCTGCAGTGAACGTTGTGGTACATGACTCTTTTTGAATTATGGTTTTCCCAGGGTATATGCCCAATAGTGGTATTCCTGGGTCATATGGTACTTCTATTTTTAGTGTTTTAAGTAACCTCCATATTGTTCTCCATAGTGGCTGTATCAGTGTACATTCCCACCAACAGTGCAAAAGGATTCACTTTTCTCGGCAACCTATCCAGCATTTCTTGTTTCTAGAATTTTTCCTGATGGCCATTCTGACCGGTGTGAGGTGATACCTCATTGTAGTTTTGATTTGCATTTCTCTAATAATTAGTGATGTGGAGCATCCTTTCATGTGTTTGTTGGCAATCTGTATATCTTTTTCAGAGAAATGTCGATTTATGTTTTCTGTCCATTTTTGGATTGGGTTTATTTTATTTTTTTTGATATTGAGCTGTATGGGCTGCTTGTAAATTTTGGAGATTAATCCTTTGTCACTTGCTTCATTTGCAAATATTTTCTCCCATTCAGAGAGTTGTCTTTTTGTCTTGTTTATGGTTTTCTTTGCTGTGGAAAAGCTTTTAAGTTTCATTAGGTCCCATTTGTTTATTTTGTTTTTATTTCCATTTCTGTAGGAGGTGAGTCAAAAAGGACTTTGCTGTGATTTATGTCATAGAGTGTTCTGCCTATGTTTTCCTCTAAGAGTTTTATAGTGTCTGGCCCTGCATTTAGGTCTTTAATACATTTTGAGTTTATTTTTGTGTGTTGTGTTAGGGAGAATTCTATTTTTAATCTTTTACATGTAGCTGTCCAGTTTTCCCAGCACCACTTATTGAAGAGGCTGTCTTCTCTCCATTGTATATTCTTATCTCCTTTATCAAAGGTAAGCTGACCGTATGTGTGTGGGTTTATCTCTGGGCTTTCTATCCTGTTCCATTGATCTATATTTCTGTTTTTGTGCCAGTGCCATACTGTCTTGATTACTGTAGGTTTGTCGTATAGTCTGAAGTCTGGGAGCCTGATTCCTCCAGCTCCATTTTTCTTTCTCAAGCGTGCTTTGGCTATTCGGGGGCTTTTGTGTTTCCATACAAATTGTGAAATTTTTTGTTCTAGTTCTGTGAAAAATGCCACTGGTAGTTTGATAGGGATTTCATTTAATCTGTAGATTGCTTTGTGTAGTATAGTCATTTTCACAATGTTGATTCTTCCAATCCAAGAATATGGTATATCTCTCCATCAGTTTGTATTGTCTTTAATTTCTTTCATCAGTCTTATAGTTTTCTACATACAGGTTTTATGTCTCCTTAGGTAAGTTTACTCCTAGGTATTTTATTATTTTTGTTGTAATGGTAAATGGGAGTGTTTCCTTAATTTCTCTTTCATATTTTTCATCATTAGTGTATAGGAATGTAACAGATTTCTGTGCATTAATTACGTATTCTACTACTTTACCAAATTCATTGCTTAGCTCTAGTAGGTTTCTGTTAGCATCTTTAGAATTCGCTATGTATAGTATCATGTCATCGGCAAACAGTGACAGTTTTACTTCTTCTTTTCTGATTTGGATTCCTTTTATTTCTTTTTCTGATCTGACTGCTGTGGCTAAAACTTCCAAAACTATGTTGAATAATAGTGGTGAGAGTGGGCAACCTTGCCTTGTTCCTGCTCTTAGTGGAAATGGTTTCATTAGAGTTCACTGAAGAAATCAAAAAGGAAATCAAAAAATACCTAGAAACAAATAACAATGAAAACTTGATGACCCAAAACCTATGGGATGCAGCAAAA
>NC_041215.1:36966148-36980523 GCF_002837175.3 Physeter macrocephalus | reverse complement strand
TTAGCAGAAGGAAAGAAATCATAAAGATCAGATCAGAAATCAGTGAAACCGAAATGGAGGAAACAATAGCAAAGATCAATAAAACTGAAAGCAGGTTCTTTGAGAAGATACACAAAATTGATAAACCATTAGCCAGACTAATCAAGAAAAAAAAGGGAGAAGACTTAAATCAATAGAATTAGAAATGAAAACAGAGAAGTAACAACTGACACTGCAGAAATACAAATGGTCATGAGAGATTACTACAAGCCATTATATGCCAATAAAATGGACAACCTGGAAGAAATGGAAAAATTCTTAGAAAAGCACAATTTTCTGAGACTGAACCAGGAAGAAAAAGAAAATATAAACAGAGCAATCACAAGCACTGTAATTGAAACTGTGATTAAAAATCTTCCAACAAACAAGCCCAGGACCAGATGGCCTCACAGGCGAATTCTATCAAATATTTAGAGAAGAGCTAACACTTCTCCTTCTCAAACTCTTCCAGAGACAGAAACACTCCCAAACTCATTCTACAAGGCCACCATCACCCTGAAACCAAAACCAGACAAAGATGTCACAAAGAAAGAAAACTACAAGCCAATATCACTGATGAACATGGATGCAAATATCCTCAACCAAATACTAGCAAGCATAATCCAACAGCACATTAAAAGTATCATACACCATGATGAAGTGGGATTTATCCCAGGAAGGAAAGGATTCTTTAGTATACACAAATCAATCAATGTGATACACCATATTAACAATTTGAAGGATAAAAACTATATGATCATCTCAATAGATTCAGTAAAAGCTTTCAGCAAAATTTAACACTGATTAATGATAAAAACTCTCCAGAAAGTAGGCATAGAGGGAACCTACCTCAACATAATAAAGGCCATATATGACAAACACACAGCCAACATCATTATCAATGCATTTGTAATTGCAATAGTTTTCATAAAATTTGCTCTTCTAAGTATTAATATTACAAATTTCTATCTATGCAGTGCTTTTGCTATATCCAGCAAATACTAATGTTTCACTTTCAGTTTTGCTCAGTTCAAAATATTTTCCTTTTTTTAGAAATGTTGGGTACCATTTATTTACGTCTAATATTCCTCTCTCTTCTAGTCCAATCTAGATAGATAGATATCTCATATTGTTTGTTGTTTTAACCTTTCCCAGAATCCAGCTTCTTTAGACATTTACCTTTTTTTTTATACAGCAGGTTCTTATTAGTCATCAATTTTATACACATCAGTGTATACATGTCCATCCCAATCGCCCAGTTCAGCACACCACCACCGCCACCTCCCCACGGCTTTCCCCCCTTGGTGTCCATACGTTTGTTCTCTACATCTGTGTCTCAATTTCTGCCCTGCAAACTGGTTCATCTGTACCATTTTTCTAGGTTCCACATATATGTGTTAATATACGATATTTGCTTTTCTCTTTCTGACTTACTTCACCCTGTATGACAGTCTCTAGATCCATCCACGTCTCAACAAATGACTCAGTTTCATTCCTTTTTATGGCTGAGTAATATTCCACTGTATATATGTACCACAACTTCTTTATCCATTCGTCTGTCGATGGGCATTTAGGTTGCGTCCATGACCTGGCTATTGTAAATATTGTAAATAGTGCTGCAATGAACATTGGGGTGCATGTGTCTTTTTTATTTGTGGTTTCCTCTGGGTATATGCCCAGTAGTGGGATTGCTGGATCATATGGTAATTCTATTTTTAATTTTTTAACAAACCTCCATACTGTTCTCCATAGTGGCTGTATCATTTTACATTCCTACCAAAAGTGCAAGAAGGTGCTGTTTTCTCCACACCCTCTCCAGCATTTGTTGTTTGTACATTTTCTGATGATGTCCATTCTAACTGGTGTGAGGTGATACCTTGTTGTAGTTTTGATTTGCGTTTCTCTAATAATTAGTGATGTTGAACAGCTATTCTTGTGCTTCCTGGCCATCTGTATAATTTCATTCTTTTACATGTAGCTGTCCAGTTTTCCCAGCACCACTTATTGAAGAGACTGTCTTTTCTCCATTGTATATCCTTGCCTCCTTTGTCATAGATTAGTTGACCACAGGTGTGTGGGTTTACCTCTGGGCTTTCTATCTTGTTCCATGATCTATGTTTCTGTTTTTGTGCTAGTACTATATTTTCTTGATTACTGTAACTTTGTAGTATAGTCTGAAGTCAGGGAGTCTGATTCCTCCAGCTCTGTTTTTTTCCCTCAAGACTGCTTTGGCTATTAAAAAAAGTTCCAATTTTTCTACATCCTTGTAGACACTCTTTTCTGTTTGTTTGTTTTTATATAGTAACCAACCTGTGTTTAATATACTCCATACATCTGTCTTATGTGTCCTCTCACTTCTCTGTATTCCCTTGTCTCCCTGCCTTACTAAACTGTATGGTTTCCACTCTGTCTTTCAGCATCTAGCACAGCACTTTCTATACAGTAGGAGTCAATGAATATTTGGTGAATATATGAATTGTTGAATAAATGAAAGCCTGTGAAAGTAAGTGGTGTAAGTAGTGTTTCTAGCTCATTGCTTTGCCACTCCATTTACCGTTTCCAGGTATGATTTTTGGTCCAACATGAGATCTGTATTGGTGAATTGTCCATGTGAGCTTGAGAAAATGTGCCTTCTGCTGTTGTTGAATGGTATGGTGTTCTACAAGTCAATTAGATCAAATTGATTGACAGTGGTGGA
The DNA here is from genome assembly GCF_002837175.3 of Physeter macrocephalus. Classification (NCBI taxonomy): domain Eukaryota; kingdom Metazoa; phylum Chordata; class Mammalia; order Artiodactyla; family Physeteridae; genus Physeter; species Physeter macrocephalus. Next base: position 36,977,807 of record NC_041215.1, on the reverse strand, counting down.
CAAAGCAACTGTATCATTACTGATTTCAACATTCTGGACCTGTCAATTACTAAAAGAGAGGTGCTGAAATCATCAACTGTAACAGTGGATTCATAGATTTATGATTTGGTTCTCTCTACTTTTACCTCACATATTTTAACACTGTTGTTAGATGCATGCACATTTAGAAAGATTTTATGTCTTCTTGGAGAATTGATGATTTTATCATTATGTAATTGTTCTCTATATGCCTGATAATTTTCCTTATTCTGAAGTCTGCTTTGTCTAGAATTTATATATATAAATTCTATATATATAGAATTGTCTAATATACATATTAGTTATATATATCTTATATATATATTAGTATATATATATAATATATATAATATATGTAATATATATATATACTCCAGGTGTTTATTAGTGTGAACATAGTATATTCCTTTTCATCCATTTACTTTTTTTAACCTATCTGATCCTTTACATTTATAGTGAATTTCTTTTAGACGATGGATAGTTGGATCTTGTTTATTTATTTATTTATTTATTTATTTATTTATTTTTTTTTTTTTTTTGTGGTATGCGGGCCTTCCTCTGTTGTGGCCGCACAGGCTTCGGACGCGCAGGCTCAGCGGCCATGGCTCACGGGCCCAGCCGCTCCGCGGCATGTGGGATCCTCCCATACCGGGGCACGAACCCGGTTCCCCTGCATCGGCAGGCGGACGCGCAACCACCGCGCCACCAGGGAAACCCGGATCTTGTTTATTTTTTATACACTCTAACAATTTTTGTTTTTTAATTGTTGTATTTAGACCATTCACATTTAACATGACTATTGATATATTTGGACAAATATTCATCATGTTGGTTGTTGTTTAATATGTTTTTAATTTATTATTTATTTTCCTATTTTTCCCACTTTCCCTGGTTTTAATTGAGTATGTTACATGATCTCATTTTATCTCCTCTAGTAGCATATCAATTATACTTGAAAAAAAATTACTGGTTGTCTGAGAGTGTGAAATATACATTTTTAAACTAATCTATGTTCACTTTCAAATAACATTATACCTCTTGATGTGTCATGCAGATTTTTTTTTTCAATTTTATTTATTTATTTATTTATTGGCTGCATTGGGTCTTCATTGCTGCATGTGGACTTTCTCTAGTTGTGGTGAGTGGGGGCTACTCTTAGGTGTGGTGAACAGGCTTCTCATTTTGGTGGCTTCTGTTGTTGCGGAGCACAGTCTCTAGGCATGTGGACATCAGTAGTTGTGGCTTGTGGGCACTAGAGCACAGGCTCAGTAGTGGTGGCATACGGGCTTAGTTGCTCTGTGGCATGTGGGATCTTCCTGGATCAGAGCTCGAACCTGTGTCCCCTGTACTGGCAGGCAGATTCTCAACCACTATGCCACCAGGGAAGCACTGTGCAGGTATTTTTGAACAAAGTATTCCTAGTTCCTTTCTTCCACCCATTATGGCATAGCTTTCATTCATTTCATTTTTCACATCCTGTAATTGACTAATATATTTTTATTATCACTTTAAACAAAATCTTTAATTCAATTAAAGATAAAAATTAAATAATTTACCTTAAAAAATTTACCTTCATTTATTTCTTCTCCAACACTCTTCCTTTCTTTATATATATCTAAGTTTCTGATCTGTGCCATTTCCTCTCCCAGAAGAACTTGTGTCAACATCTCTTGCAGCATAGATAGAAGTCCTTTAGTTTTTGTTTCTCCTTTACTATGAAGGATAATTTGGCTGGATATAGAATTCTAAGTTGTGGATAATTTCTTTCAACATTTTAATTATTTTACTTCACTCTTCTAGAAAAGTCCAATGTAATGTTTATTCTTGTACTAAACTAATGTTTATTCTTGTTATTAAATAGTTCCCCCCTCAGTCTTATTTCAAGATTTTCTTTTTGTCTTTGGCTTCCATCAATTTGAATACCATATACCTAGGTGTACATTCGTTTTAGTATTCTCTGGGCTTCTGGGATCTGTGCTTAGGTGTCTGCCATTGATTTTGGATAGTTCTTGGCCATTATTACCTTAAATAGTTCTTCTACTTCAACTCTCTTTTCTTTCTGACATTCCAATTTTGCATAATTTACACATTTGGAAAATTTCCCACCATTCTTAGACATTCTGCTTTTTGGGGTTTTTATTATTATTTTTGCCTTTGCATTTCAGTTTGGGAATTTTTTATTAACTTATCTTCAAAAACCACTGATTTTTTTTCTCACTCTGTCCAGTCTACTTATGAGCTCATAAAAGACATTTTTCATTTTTGTTTTTAATTTCTGATATTTCTTTTTGATTCTTTTTAGAATTTTAATTTCTCTGCTTATACTACTCATCTATTCTTGCATGTTGTATACTTTTAAAATTACAATCCTTAACATATTCATCAGAGTTCCTCTAAATCTCCTGTCTGATAATTCCAACATCTGTATTATGTAATAAGCCTGCTTCTGATGAGGGCTTTGTCTCTTCAGACTGTGTTGTTGATGTTGTTGTTGATGATGATGCTGTTATGACTTCTGGCATGGCTTGTGGTTTTATCTGAAAGCCAGACATGATATATCAAGTAACAGGAATGAAGGTAAATAGGCCTTTAGTGTGTGGGGATTTATGTTAATCTGTCTAGAATTTCAGCTACTTTTAATGTTGGCTGTAACTGTAGGTGCTACACACTTCAAATTCTTTTAGTGTTCTTTATTTTCTCCCATGTTAACTTTGGGCTTCCCCAAATACTCATCCCCACACAGTGTGCATCTTGCAGCTCTTTTATCTGTCATCCTCTTTTATCATACTGTTGTGGTGGAAAGTCACGGGGAGAGAAAGTGTTCCATAATCTTGTGACTAAATCCCAGTCTTTTAGTGGACTCTGTCTCTGGGCCTGGACCTTCAAAAGTGTTAGCTTTTCCATTTTGTTTTACTCTTGGGTTAGGTAGGAAGACTAAAGGGGGCTGGAGTGAGGTAAATACCTTCCCCCAGGGAGGATGAGGTTCTGGTAAATTCTTTTCCCCTGGAAAGATGCCTACATTAAATAGAACACTCTGGGCATATTTCACAGGGATTACTCTTCCCTTTCCCCTTCCCCTGCCAGAGCCTCTAGAATTTCATTCTCAGATCTTCTCTATGAGAACACGGTGGATTCCTAGTTGTAAAACTGACAAAAGCATGGAGGACCCTAAGACTGAAGTCCCCAAAAGTTTCTCAGTCTCACACTAGTCCACACTCAGCCTCCAGGAATTTGTCAAAATTGCCATATAAATGAGATACCATTAGTTATGACTCCAGCAGCTTCTGTTCTGAGTAAGCAGATTTGGTTTGTGACTCTGGATTTACCATCTCTCCAGATAGTATGGAACTGAACTGGAGATCTCAGTGTCACCAGCAGGAAGTAGATGAGCAGGCTTCTCTGTGGTCTCCCTTTAAGCTTTTAAAAATTATTTTGTTTATTGGTAGATAAATGCATTCACATTGTTAAAAAAGAAAACAGAAGAGTATAAAAGTGTACTTTGAAAAGGTACCCACTTTCTGCCTTGTTCTCACCACTATCACTCATAGGTAACCACAGTTATTCGTTTCTTATATATCCTTCTGCTTTCTTTGTTTACATACAAGCAAATTAATAGTATTTCTTAGTACCCTCCCCATTTAAATAAATGTAGCACATTGTGCATTCCATTCTGATGTTTCTTCCTCTTTTCACTTGATCAATATCTCTTGGAGGTCTTTTCATATAGATTCATGGAACGTACCTCATTTTTTTTGTAGCTGCAGATATCTCATTGTATAAACACAGTGTCTCGGGCTTCCCTGGTGGCGCAGTGGTTGGGGGTCCGCCTGCCGATGCAGGGGACGTGGGTTCGTGCCCCGGTCCGGGAGGGTCCCGCGTGCCGCTGAGCGGCTGGGCCCGTGGGCCATGGCCGCTGAGCCTGTGTGTCCGGAGCCTGTGCTCCACAACGGAAGAGGCCACAACAGTGAAAGGCCCGCGTACCGCAAAAAAAACAACAACAACAAAAAAAAAACCACACTGTCTCATATTGATGGATATTGGAGTTGTTTCCCATCTTTTGCTAGAACAAACTGCTTCAATTAATAACCTTGGACATATGTTCTCTTGAGTACACACAAGCATAACTGTAGGATAAATTCTCAGAAATGGTATTACAGAGTCAATGATATCTCCACCTCTACCTTTGCGTAAATATTGCCAAGCTGCCCTGCATAGGGGTGACACCATTTTTAAAATTCTCACTGATAATGTGTGAAAGTGAGTACCTTTTCCCTGCAACCTCCCCACAGTCAGTGGTTGTACTCTTCATAGAGGAGCTAATCCCACCCCCTACAGTGGCATAGCTTAAATGAAGGGCTCTAGTTGCCCACCTTCAGCTCACCAACTTAACCACTACTTACCGATTCTCTCCTGCAACTACCAGAGGTGCACGACAGACTTGCAAAAGATCCCCCGCTCTACTGTACCTTGACAAGAATGAGGAAAAAGCCAGCCACACTCAAGAAGAGACTGACAACATCCCAGCTCTATTTTTCTTTAGTCTAGATATGAGTCAACACCACATAGCTCTTACATCCCAACTCTGCAAGGGAGTCTAGGCCTCCTTTTCCAGACCTGGATGAGATCCAGCCCTCAGTCACAAAGATGCCTTCTCTGAGTATTCCCACCTGCTTTTAACCTGTTATGTATAGACAGGCCCATCACCCCACTAAGACTGTGGTGCCTAGCCTTTATGCCATCTTGACTTTGTGTCCTCTAACTATAGCAACAATCTTTTAAACAATGTTCACCGTACACCAAAGCCTGTGTATACAGCAACTCAGTGAGGACTATTTAAACATGGAGGGAAGAGCAGGAAGAGGGAGTAGACTCTTATTTTACAAACATGACAACTGGCTTAGAAACTTAAGTGATTGACAGCCTTACTGTTCCCAAACTACAACCTTGGAAATCTAATTTTTCTGATGAGCTGTAAATAAGTATGCAATAAGGATTCCTAGACTCAGCCAGGGTACATTGTCTCCAACATATGTAACCTGAAGTTCACCATCTTCAACGTCCAAAATTCCTGAGATTCTAGTGTGCTTGACTCTAAAATGCCTGCTTTTAATTCCCCACTCCATTTCTTACAAAAAGGCAAGGCTATTGTCTTAAGCAGTAGGCTTTACTTCTGAAATAAACAAAAGAACAAAGGCAATGACTGACTGGATTGGAAGGTTAAATATACACCTGAGTCACTGAATGGACTTTATGCTACTTTGGAATAGAAAATTAATTCTCAGGACTCACTGTGCAGACTGGCTCTTGTGGGAGGTGTGATGTCTTCTTGGAGATGAGCTGGAGGAATGGTAAAAGGTGGTTCAGGACTCCCTGTGACCATAACAGAGGTGTTTGGTGCTTGCTCTCACTGGCTCCTGCTTTACAGCAGTCAGACAGAACACATGACAAGGAGGAACTGTATGGTATGACAGTAAGGCCAGCTTAGATGTCACCAATGATATATTGACCAATTCCATCCAGGCCCACTGGTGGACACAGTTGTGCCTCTACATTGCAGAAAGTAGTTTTCTTAAAGAAGTGACTGTGTTCCTGCCTGGTCCCACTCCTGCCTCTTCCCCTTCACCACCAGCACTATTGACATGTCTAGAGATAAAACTGAAATAGCAATTCTCAAAAAAATTTGTCATGCCACACATCAATTTTGGGGAGGTGATGTGGAAGAGGGCCAGGAATCTGGCCTACTTTATACTCTCAAAATGTCATAAATCTCTCATATTCAGTCTGGTACAAATCTGGGTTATGTCTATTAATGTTTCTAGCACTGTAAGAAACCTTCTGGATTTATCATTAGCCATATCTGCAAACCAGTCTTGACAGAGGAATGAAGCCTAATTGAGTCAGTTTGGCCTCTTTTGTTCTGTTATGTTTGGGAGTTACATATGTATGTGTGTGTGTGTGTGTGTGTGTGTGTGTGTGTGTGTGTGTGTGAGTGTGTGTGTGTGTTTTAAAGAAAAAAAGGGTTAGCTGCATTGATTCAAATCCACTAAGGAGAAAGAGCCCAGTTTGCACCTTTGCTTTCTTACCTGCCAGTGCTAAATATCTTTGTAGGATCTTTTCTCTTTTTTCCTTCCTATACACTTGTACACTAGGGTGAAGTGATCCTCGGACAAGTCATTCTCCCCAGCCTCCTGAGATCCTCTTGGAAGGGGGCAGAACATTAGGTGAATGACACCTCAGGCATTTGCATTGTCAGTATTTTGAGAACTATTCGCACCTTGCATTTCATAAGCAAACTCACAATTTAGGAGAAAGAATGCTGGACTTACAAGTCCCAAAACTCAGTCCCTGTTCTAGCACTGTATTAATGACTATGATCTTACCTAGAATAATAAAACTATGTTCCTTCCTTGAATTAGGAATGAACTATCACTTGGAAGCCCAGCCTTTATAGCCAGGCAGCCTCATGTAATGGAATGTGTCTGGTTCTTGGGGCTTAGACTGACCATGCACTCAAAATCAGACCCCCTCTTTACCCACTGTGCAAACCTAGGCCAAGGCCTACCATCCCCTGAGCCCACTGTGCTCATTTGTGAAATCTGAAGAGCGGTATCTGCCTCATGAGGCTACTATGAGGATTAATGTGATCATGTGTGTACAGTGCCTGGTACAGATGGGGCTCCACGAGCAGCACAGCTCTCTGAAACAGGACGTGCCATGGCACAGGTAGCCTGAAAACTAGGGTGGAAACTCTTGAGCTCATGGTCTCTCCCACCTGCTTGTGCTGACACTGATAAAAAATCTCTGTCCATTCTGGTCTGAACTCTTCTGAGTATATTCTCTTACACAGCAGAGCAGGAAGAACATACGCACTCCATTTTTCTTATCAGATTAAAAACAAGGTTTCTAAACCCAAGTCCTAACTCATCAGGAAAGCATGCTGTTGTTGATTAGTGATGTCTGTCCCTGTCAAGCAAAGAGCAAACTGGGCAAAATGTACTACATTTTACCTATCCCTGAGTAATGGGTGATTTTCTCAAAGCTGTCACATGTATTAGTAATCCTGGCATCTTTAGTTCCCAGCATAAGGCCTGGCATGCAAAACACATCATACGTGTTTATTGATGGATGGAACCATCTTGACTTTGTTGAGTTCAGTTTTACTAACATCCCAGCAGGTGTCTGGCACGATGTCCTAGACCTGCCAGCAGTGGGTATGGTATGCTCAGGGCCAACTGAAGACTGAAAATCAGAGAGGAATTCCGTGGTGGGAGGTGAAAAATGACAGGAATGAGGATAAAATTCTTTAGGGGTGAAGCTATCTGAGATCAAATGTGGGTGGAGAAGGAAAAATTAAATCAAGGTCCAAACTGAGGTCTGGTCTATGGAGACAGACGGCCGCAGGTCTGAGAATGAGGGCTGGGTAGGTGTAAGGACTGGTTGCCAATCAGTTAGTTGTCTTCAGTTCAGGGCACTGAAACAGAGTTAGGTGTCCTTGCCGTGCAATGGTAGCTGCCCGTGTGTCCCTCTGCCTCAGCACCCATTAGATCGCACAGGAATCTCCTGGTTATGCATCAATCTCTCCATCTGGACTGTAAGCCCCTTGGGGACTCCCCTTTTTGATGTCTGTGCTCTCAGGCCCATTAAAGGGCAGCCCATGCAGGTGCTCAAGGAACATTCTATGGGTACTCAGACGTGGCCATCAGAGCCACGGGAGTTAAGCTAAATGGATGCTGGTAGATTCATTCAATTCCAACTCCTGCTGGGACTCTAGGGAGGGCTAAAGAGATATTGGCCCATCTTTCTTCTACCAAACCAAAGGAAAAGAGCAGCATGGCCTTCAGGCACATGGGAATCACATTAATAAGAATAGTCATCAAAATGAGCACCTACCATGTTCTAGGAGACTTTGTATAGTTAGAACACCTAAAACAGAGCTAAGGCTGGGACAAGGAATGGAAGTGTGTAGTGCCCTGACCATTGCATGGTAACCCCTCATTCATGCTGTCATCCTAACCTCGGCCCCTTCTTGCCTGGCATCCTTGTACTGGTCCCACCGGATCAGAGCAGCAAGACTATGGTGCAGAGTGTGGAGTGGTCAGAGTTTGAACCCTAGCTTGACTTTCAAACAAATTGTGGAGGTTTGAGCTTACTGTGTCTTGATTTCTTCATCTGTAAACCATAGATAATAACATCACACAGCTCAGTATAAAGATTAACACGAAGAACATCTACTGGAATACTGGGACACAGTAAGTTCTCAATACATGGCGGTTGTTTTTAATGTCATCATAGTGCTACCTCCATGCCACAGAGCAGGTCATTAGACTCTTGTGAGCCCTGGCTTGCTTATCTATAAAAGAGATCCCCAGACCCCTTTATTTTTTTTGCCAATATCATAAAATTCTTAAGTGTTAGTAAGTGAAAATAATGCAGCATCCAACACATCAGGTGAGATATGTTGGTGGGATATATTCCCACAGCTGTCTGGGTTACCTTAGACAGACTTTGTACCCATCCGAACTGATAAAGAAATTAGGACACAAAGGAGAAAATGACTTGCCTGTGTTATATACTAAAAGAATCATATAATTTAGGACTGAAAGGCATTTTAGAGGTCAACCATTTTATACTTCTTTATGGATAATACACCTTGCAAATAATAAGTGCTAAACACAGATTTACAGATTAGTTGGTAATGACATTTGCAACAGTTATTAAACTGGAAATACCTTTTATTTTATTATTTTACAACTAGACATTTTAAAACCTAAGACTCTAGAACAAGACTTCCAAAATGACTTTCGTTTCTAAATGATAAGAAAACAACAATAAAATCTTCCATGTGAGATAAGGAGTTTGGTGTCAAGGAATTGGTCCTCACCCCTCACAGCAGTTAATCGTCCAACAGCCCTGTGAGGCAGGAATCATCATTTCTAATTTTCAGATGAGGCCACCAAGTGCCTTTGCCTAAAATGATACATGTGTTAGGTGGCAAACCAGGCTTTTGTGCCCCCTATTATCTGACTCTCACCATTACACTGCAATGCTAGAATCCCAAGGAGACCAGAGCCTTCTTATGAACCTGCTGGAGGCTTATGACATCAATGTCATGTTGTCATTGACAACTCCTGTTGCTCATAGGAGGGGTGAGCCACTGTCACATGAGGAGTTCACCCAGGATGCAGACGGCCTGATTTTTTATTAAGTTACTACAAAGGAATATTGTTTATACTTCCAACAAATGTAATTTCTGCATCTCCTTTCTTCCCTTCCTCCCTAGAGGTAAGATGAGAGCACCTTGGTTTTAAGTCCTGCTTTTGTAGGTCATTGGAAGCTACCACTTTCAGAGCTGTCTCTGGATTTGGTCTTAGGCGTTATCAAAGTAGATTCTCTCATCTCCTTGTTGTGTGACTTGAGGAGTTGGGGTGAAGACTGCATATCACCAGGAGCAGGCCGAGCTCTGGAAACACTTGGGTGGAGAGTTGAGGAAGTCTGTCTGGTCTTTGTCGCTGGATGTATCAAGAATGAGACAACTGTCTGGTCTTGTGTGGCCTTGGATGTCCATCTACCTGAAGCTGAAGCTAGACTAGATGACCTTTCAAGGTTTTTATCAGTTCTGTGACCCTAGTCTTGGGATCAAATCCCTTTTCCTGTTCATTAGAGTACATCTATGTTTTCTCTGTTCACATAGGTAGAGACTTCAAAGAAGGACAAAGGATGTTTCTGTCACCAAGTATTAGTTTCTCTAAGGACAGATGACATGGAGAGTTTGCTTAAAGAACTAAAATTGTAAAATGAAGCCTTGAAACCTTTCTCAGAATAAGTTAATAAATTAACTATACTTCAATTTAAAAGCAATTTTACAAGATGGCATTAATCTTCTCTTTCATGGGCTGGGTGTCTGCTTATATTAAGGAATTATTTTTAATTTTGTTAGTAGTGACTCTGGCCTTGTGATTATTTTGAGAAGGAAAAAAAAAAATCCCTACCTGTATGTTCCTTCTGAAGAAGTTATTGGTGAAATATTGCCACTCAGGCTCTCTTCCCTCTGGCTTCTGGTTGGACTCAGCCATAAGAGACATCATCAGGGCATCTGAGAGGAATCAGGGGATGTGGGAGCATCTCAGGGGATCTGAGAGGGATGAGAAAGAGGTGGCACTTGTCCCCAGCTCTCTCACTGCTACATCGCAGAAGGGATGTGTTCTTCTCTCTCATCCACAGCTCCTGGTGAGGGATTTTGCTTCTATGGTCATCAGGATTGGAACTCTATTTCACCACTAGCCCTTTCAGGAAGGTATGTTGTCGATGATACCCAGATCCCCTCCAGCCCTGGATGGTTCCCATAACTCCCCCTACACCTAGAAAGAAACCCTTTAATAAGCTCTCAGCAACACCCTTGAGGATGACTTCTATTTCTTGCCAAGACTCTTTCTTGCTAGGGAAAAACAACAAAGAAGGGGAGAAGGGTTATTGACTATAGAAGAAACAATATTGGCTTCATGTTGATAATGTTGAAGCAGGGACAGGAGGACTCATAGTAAGATTCTACTTTTGAATTGATCTGAAAATTTTCATATTAAAATTTTAAATGAAAGATTATGTTCTGTAATGGGGGAGGGTGCAGCCACACCCCGTTGTGTCTTCAATGCCCTCTGTTAGGCAGCCAAACGTCCCAAAGAACACAGAGGGCATCTGGGAATAGTTTTAAGGCTATATTAGAAAGTACTTGCAGGCAATTTGGCAACAGCAAACACAAGATCAGGCAACTTACATTGCTTGTAAATGAAGAAATTCACTCCTGGAAGTTTCCAATATTTTCTTTCAAATCAAAGCACAATTTTAAAGAAATTTGAAGATGATAATCTATTGAAGATTGCTTGCATTCAGAGCCAAATCACTCGTTTGGTTCTAGCTTGGCAAGAAATGGGGAGGAGAAGAAGCAAGAAGAATTACAGTCCTGTAGCCTGTGGGAAAAAAAAACACATTCACGGAAAGATAGACAAGATGAAAAGGCAGAGGGCTATATACCAGATGAAGGAACAAGATAAAACCCCAGAAAAACAACTAAATGAAGTGGAGATGGGCAACCTTCCAGAAAAAGAATTCAGAATAATGATAGTGAAGATGATCAAGGACTTCAGAAAAACAATGGAGGCCAAGATCAAGAAGATGCAAGAAATGTTTAACAGAGACCTAGAAGAATTAAAGAACAAAAAAACAGAGATGAACAACACAATAACTGAAATGAAAACTACAGTAGAAGGAATCAATAGCAGAATAACTGAGACAGAAGAAGGGATGAGTGACCTGGAAGACAGAATGGTGGAATTCAGTGCTGAGGAACAGACTATAGAAAAAAGAATGAAAAGAAATGAATACAGCCTGAGAGACCTCTGGGACAACTTTAAATGCAAAAATATTCACATTATAGGGGTCCCAGAAGGAGAAGAGAGAGAGAAAGGACCCGAGAAAATATTTGAAGAGATTATAGTTGAAAACTTCCCAAACATGGGAAAGGAAATAGCCACCCAAGTCCAGGAAGCGCAGCAAGTTCCATACAGGATAAACCCAAGGAGAAACACGCTGAGACACATAGTAATCAAATTGGCAAAAATTAAAGACAAAGAAAAATTATTGAAAG
>NC_041215.1:36964412-36965779 GCF_002837175.3 Physeter macrocephalus | reverse complement strand
ACATACAGACTGAAAGTGAGAGCATGGAAAAAGATATTCCATGCAAATGGAAATCAAAAGAAAGCTGGAGTAGCTATACTCATATCAGATAAAATAGACTTGAAAATAAAGAATGTTACAAGAGACAAGGAAGGACACTACATAATGATCAAGGGATCAATCCAAGAAGAAGATATAACAATTATAAATATATATGCACCCAACATAGGAACACCTCGATACATAAGGCAACTGCTCACAGCTATAAAAGAGGAAATCGACAGTAACACAGTAATAGAGGGGGACTTTAACACCTCACTTACACCAATGGACAGATCATCCAAAATGAAAATAAATAAGGAAACAGAAGTTTTAAATGACACAATAGACCAGATAGATTTAAATGATATTTATAGGACATTCCATCCCAAAACAGCAGATTACACTTTCTTCTCAAGTGCACACAGAACATTCTCCAGGATAGATCACATCTTGGGTCACAAATGAAGCCTCAGTTATCTTTAAAAAATTAAAATCATATCAAGCATCTTTTCTGACCACAATGTTATGAGATTACAAATGAATTACAGGGGAAAAAACATAAAAAAACACAAACACATGGAGGCTAAACAATACATTACTAAATAACCAAGAGATCACTCGTTACATCTAGAGGAAATAGAGAAAGAAGAACAAACAAAACACAACGTTAGCAGAAGGAAAGAAATCATAAAGATCAGAGCAGAAATAAATGAAATAGAAACAAAGAAAACAATAGCAAAGATGAATAAAACTAAAAGCTGGTTCTTTGAGAAGAGAAACAAAATTGATAAACCATTATCTAGACTCCTCAAGAAAAAGAGGGAGAAGACTCAAATCAGTAAAATTAGAAATGAAAAAGGAGAAGTTACAACAGACACCACAGAAATACAAAGCATCCTAAGAGACTAAACTAGCAACTCCATGCCAATAAATGGACAACCTGTAAGAAATGGTCAAATTCTTAGAAAGGTATAACCTTCCAAGACTGAACCAGGAAGAAACAGAAAATATGAGCAGACCAATCACAAGTAATGAAATTGAAACTGTGATTAAAAATCTTCCAACAAACAAAAGTCCAGGACCAGATGGCTTCACAGGTGAATTCTATCAAACATTTAGAGAGGAGCTAACACCAATCTGTCTCAAACTTTCCAAAAAATTGCAGAGGATGGAACACTCCCAAACTCATTCTATGAGGCCACCATCACCTTGATACCAAAACCAGACAAAGATACTGCAAAGGAAGAAAATTACATACCAATATCACTGATGAATATAGATGCAAAATTCCTCAACAAAATGCTAGCAAAAAGAATCCAACAACACATTAAAAGGATCATACACCA
>NC_041215.1:36918744-36963476 GCF_002837175.3 Physeter macrocephalus | reverse complement strand
ACCTAGGAATAAACTTACCTAGGGAGACAAAAGACCTGTATGCAGCAAACTATAAGACACTGATGAAAGAAATTAAAGTTGATACCAACAGATGGAGAGATATACCATGATCTTGGATTGGAAGAATCAATATTGTGAAAATGACTATACTACCCAAAGCAATCTACAGATTCAATGCAATCCCTATCAAATTACCAATGGCATTTTTTACAGAACTAGAACAAATCATTTTAAAATTTGTATGGAGACACGAAAGACCCCAAATAGCCAAAGCAGTCTTGAGGGATAAAAACGGAGCTGGAGGAACCAGACTCCCTGAGTTCAGACTACACTACAAAGATACAGTAATCAAGACAATATGGTACTGGCACAAAAACAGAAACATAGATCAATGGAATAAAATAGAAAGCTCAGAGATAAACCCACGCACCTATGGTCAACTAATCTATGACAAAGGAGGGAAAGATATACAATGGAGAAAAGACAGCTTCTTCAGTAAGTGGTACTGGGAAAACTGGACAGCTACATGTAAAAGAATGAAATTAGAACACTCCCTAACACCATACACAAAAATAAACTCAAAATGGGTTAGAGACCTAAATGTAAGACCAGACACTATAAAACTCTTAGAGGAAAACATAGGAAGAACACGCTTTGACATAAATCACTGCAAGATCTTTTTTTTTTTGTGTGTGTGGTATGTGGGCCTCTCACTGTTGTGGCCTCTCCCGTTGCAGAGCACAGGCTCCAGACACACAGGCTCAGTGGCCGTGGCTCACGGGCGTAGCCACTCCGCGGCATGTGGGATCTTCCGGGACCAGGGCATGAACCCGTGTCTCCTGCATCGGCAGGCGGACTCTCAACCACTGTGCCACCAGGGAAGCCCAGCAAGATCTTTTTTGATCCACCTTCTAGAGTAATGGAAATAAAAACAAAAATAAACAAATGTGACCTAATGAAACTTCATAGCTTTTGCACAGCAAAGGAAACCATAGACAAGATGAAAAGTCAACCCTCAGAATCGGAGAAAATATTTGCAAATGAATCAACGGCATCATCAGAAAATCTACAAACAACAAATGCTGGAGAGGGTGTGGAGAAAGCGGAACCCTTTTGCACTGTTGGTGGGAATGTAAAATGATACAGTCACTATGGAGAACAGTACGGAGCTTCTTTAAAAAACTAAAAATAGAATTACCATATGATCCAGCAATCCCATTACTGGGCATATACCCAGAGAAAACCATAATTCAAAAAGACACATGCACCCCAATGAAAATTGGGTCATTTGTTGAGATGTGGATGGATCTAGAGACTGTCATACAGAGTGAAGTAAGTCAGAAAGAGAAAACCAAATATCATATATTAACGCATGTATGTGGAACTTAGAGAAATGGTACAGATGAACTGGTCTGCAGGGCAGAAGTTGAGACACAGATGGAGAGAACAAACGTATGGACACCAAGGGGGGAAAACCGCGGTGGGGTGGGGATGGTGGTGTGAATTGGGCTATTGGGATTGACATGTATACACTGGTGTGTATAAAATTGATGACTAACAAGAACCTGCATTTTAAAAATCAAACAAACAAAAAAACAACTAATACTAAACTTTCTTTGGGTTATTTGTATGGAAATATGTTAATATAAATGTTTCAGACATTACATGAAATTTCTAAAAAAAAAAAGAAATGGGGAGGAAGTCGAGTGCTGAGACCTCTGTCACCATGTCCTCCTCCAGTCAACCGTTTTGACTCCACACTATTTCTTCCTTCCTTTGCCTTGAAGCAAGTTTAAAAGCTCACACACAGAAGGTACAGCCAGCACTGATGTCTAAAGATGCTGCACCACCAAAGCAAAAAGGGAAGGTGTGGTACAGATGTCATGAGCATTGATGCTTGTGTGTAAATGCAATGCATCCTCTTATGCAGCGGCGCTAACAGGGAGCCTTTGAACATTTGAAGTGTGGTTTATTTGATTGGCAAATAGCTCTGGCAAAGAGTGAACATAGAATTGAATGTGAGAAATGTCCAACAGCCCGTTGATTTTCCTGCTTTGAGGATGGGGCCTCAGCTGGGAGGCCCAGCTGAGGATGTCTGATACGCACAGCTGGGATGTTTGATGTTTCCTTGACCCATCACCCGACACTGCTTCCCACAGTGTATCAAGCACTGTGGTTTCTGCCCTGCAAACTGGAGAGGGGCTTCTCACCCCTGGATAGGTGTGACTTTAAAGCAGTGCTTCCCTAAGACTTAAAAATTAAAAGCAGTTAAAGAAAATATCAGAGCAGTTACCGATTTATTGCAGTATTGCTTGGTTCCAAAGCCCTGCAGAGGGCAGGAGGAGCAGGGCTTGTCTTGAGAGCCTGCTGCATCTTTCTGTTCTCTGCCCGCTCTCCTCTCTGCCCCTCAAAGGACACACATTATTTCCTTTTTCACTCCTTTTTTTTTTCTCTTTTTCTTTGTATTTTCCTTTAATTATCTTTCTTCTCCCCCCTCCACTTTTTTTTAAATTTAAAAATAGCATGTGTGTTCATTTTAAAAAATCAAATTACCTTGACAGAGAGAGTATAAAGGGAACACGCAGACTTTCACCCCGGCCCCCAGGCTCCCTTTCCTGCCTGCTGGGTGTGTATTCTCCCAGAGCAAGGGTAACCCCTGCACAAACAAGAACACACATGGACACTCCTATACACATCCTGCTCTGTGAACTCTTCCCAATAATAAATTAAACTATAATTTTTAAAAATAATTGCTTTATTTGTTGGATAATGTTTGCTTTGATTTTTTAATAATAATTTAATGTTACTTATTCTTAACAATATTCATAAAATCCTTAGGTAAATACATTTCAGATATATGTTTCAATTCCTGTGTGTGTGGCCCTAAGGCTGTATTTTCTATGTTAATTAGCCTCAATAAAAAATGGTCTAGTCACTGGGTTGAGCCAAGGACGTAAGGCCACCTGTCTTCATTCTATTTGGAAATTTGGTGGATGGAAAAGTTTTAGTTGGATGAGCAGGGCAAGCAGCACGTGTCTGCTAAATAGACAGATTCTCTGCTCTCAGAGTTCATCCCTGCAGGGAAGAAACAGATGTATGTAGGTAGGGAGTGGATCCTGAGGATCTGAGCCCCACAGTCCAGGCAACTGAGGCAGAGGCCTGAGACCTGGGTCAAAGATTTGGGTCCTGGATCCTGCCTGTCCACAGGGTGGCTGATGCAGTTGTGGGTTTATGGCACAGGCCTTTCCTCTTCTCTTGAGTGGAGTCTTCCAAACTCAGAGCCCATGAGCTAGTCCCATGCACTTCTTTCTTGGGGTTAAGACTGGGGGGCTGGAATCTGCCCCGTGAGATGGGGTTCCGCAGGGTAGTATGCTGGACCACCCTCACACAGAGGACTAAGACAGAGAAGGGAGGCACCTGGATGGGCCTGGAAATCCAGGAAGCCCAGGACCAAAGGTGGCTGTCACAGTCAGAGCCAGGGTCAGAAGGTCGGATGGAGGAGATGAGAGTAGATCCCAGAGAGTCTGGAGAAAGTGGAAGCACATGCATGGACCCTTGGAGTCATGGATAAATGGCTCAGCTGGAACGAGAACAGAGGCTGGAGCCGTTAGAGGAGAGTATTTCCTCCTGGATTGAGCATAAGGCCCACAGGAGACCTGCTTTCAGGTAGACTGGTGGGAGTCCTCACTGCACATTCCAGCTTTCTGTGCTCTTCTGTCTGTCAGGAAAGCAACGAACAATGCCAAGACCAAGGGGCAGTCAGGGGTGTGGACCAAGCGAGACCTGGCGAGGACTCATCTCTCCCTACTCTGATGAGACGGGAGCTGGGGCAGGCTCAGCCCCTCTTCTTTCTGTGGCCCTGCTTGTCCCAGAGGACAAGGGCATTCACTCTGGACATAGCCCTGCTGCATTAGTTATAGCAACGTGAGATGCTGTAGATATACTCTAAAATCTCCGCAGCTCACCACAGTAGAAGTTTGGGTTTTGATCATGTAAAGCGTACTTTGTAAAAAGCGGGGTGGAACATGGGGGGAAGGTTCTGATCCACCCAGTTATTTGGGGACCTGGGCTGACAGAGGGTCTGCCCTCTTAATCCTGTGGTTTCTGAAGTCACCCTCCATGTCGCCCCCCACAGCGCGGACAGGGACGAGAGGTTGAGGGTGGAGGGAGAGGTTTCTGTAGGCTGTGGCTCACAGAGACGGCACACTTCCCTCCCACCCTATTTCACTGGCCAGAACTCAGTCCCGTGGCCACACTTCACACATACGACCTCTGGGAAATGTCTTCCAGCTGAGTGTATGCCCAGCAGGAGGGGGCAAGCATGGATTGGGGAACAGTCACCTGCCTCCATACCGTCATCTGCCTGCTTCCATTCCAACCCAAAGCGCAGGATTCACCCCGAGAGGTGTGTGTGCCTCTCCCTGAGGCTGATGCCAATAGACCAATTGAGACAGGAAGGAAGTGGGCAGGGCACAACCGTTAAAAGAATGACACAACCATTAAGAAGAACAGGATACTACAAAAACCGCTTAGAATTGACCAGGCACAAGACGGTGGAAGATTGGACTTCCAGTAGGCTTTGAGCCTCATTATACGCTCACTGTAATACATTAGCTAATGACACACCCACAGGCGCCATGACAGTTCCAAGGCCGACCATAAAAGGCCAAAATGCCGGTGGTGCCCCAATTCCTAAAACTCCCTGCCTCTTCTCCAAGATAATTGGAATGATACTCCCACTCGATAGCTCACGAAATTACCCAGCCCATAAAAACTTGGGGCCTCTCTCGCCTTTTAAGACTCTCCACACTCTGTCTATGGAGTGTGTATCTCTCTAAATAAACCTGCTTTCACTTTACTCTGGCTCACTCTTGAATCCTTTCCTGCGTGAAACCAAGGACCCTCATTTGGCGGCCCACCCCAGGGACTCACCTGAGACCTGGGACATGACCATCCTCTCATGCCCCATTTTTCCTATAACAAAATCAGTTTTTCTCATCCACTGACCACATCCAAACCAGAGGAAATCAACACTGGTGGTCTATAGGCCACATCTGACAGGCAGAAGTGTTCCGTTTAGGACACACAGCGGGTGTGAAAGTACATTTGTAAAGCAAACTACACAAGATAACTCAGTGTTTGCTATAACAGTAAAAAGTCCAGGAAAAATCCAGAAAGACTTCACAGTGAATCTGGCCTTCCTGCCTTCTGGGGTGTGGAAGGGTCTGTCCCCACAGAGCCGGCCTTCCCCACAGCATCACCTGCAGGGTGGTGGTGGTAGTACCTTCCCACCTCCGCTCTGCCTCAGACCCCACATTCCTCTTGCCCCTCAGAGCCAGCACCCTCATAGGGCCCACCTGTGGTGCTTGTGGGCATGTGAGGATTTTGTAAATTTTTAAAAGTTTCTACTCTCCTGCTGCCTCAACATCCCCACACATGGACAGCAGTCCCGCTCAGATGCACCAGTGTGATAAGGGTGGTCTCCGCCGCAAGTTCCCCTCTTGCCTTCCTCTGGCTGAGACCCCTCGTGCCTCTTGCTTGTGTTCTCCACCCCTGACTTGCCTGCAGGTCCTCACTCTGGGCTTCCCACCTTCGTGGTTGAGCTCAATCCCCTGGTGCCCCTCCCACGTGGTCACCTGCATGGAGCGCCTGCCCCTTTCTCTAGGACTTGTGAGTATAAGAAATCCTTTAGTTTCATATGCCTTTCTGTGTCCCCATTGGAGTGATTCTTAAAGACCCCACAAGGGGGAACTTGCGCCCCCATTTATAACACAGAGGGATGCCCTCTAGTCTGCATTGTGGGATGGATCCTGGGAACCAGAGGGCACTGGAAGCTCACCCAGCCAGAGGTCTGATCAGAGATTCCTGAGTAGATTCATGTGAGCACAGTACCTGCAAGTCCATCGCACGAAGAGTGATGGAAGCTGGGGACTGTCCATAGACACAAAAACACAGAGGAGACACCAGAAGGCCAGTCTGGCAGGCAGCACAGGGCAGGGAAGGAAGGGCTACTGGAGGAGTAGCAGGAAATGAAACCAGAGTGGTAGAAAAACCCAGACCATGTCGGACTGCAGCTGAGAAGCTTTTATTTACCTTGAAGGGCAATGGAAAGGCCTTGAAGCGTTTTTCAAGGGAAAGGGAGCAACGCCCTTTGCGTTTTATAAAGCTTATTTTCTTTGTCGTCACTAAAGGATGTATAGAATGCAAACCAGGAGGCCTTTGTGGGGAAATCCAGGCACCAGAGCACTTGTTCCAGGGCCACTGAGTGGAGGAAGAAAAGAGGGCCCATTCCAGCGAGATCAGCAGCCCCAGGGTGCCAGATGGCCATCGGGGACACACAGTGTTTGCCACCTTCAACACCAGAGAAGCAAACGGTAACATCTTGTCCGGAAGTTTCCATTTGATCTGGGCCCCAAAGAACTGACTCAGAAGCCTTCGTCACCAAACGAGCTCCTGAGTGGAGTTTAATGTTTGCCAATGGCTTGCACACACGTACAGTAATTAATGATTTGATTTATTGTGCTTCAGGGAGCCACTGTCCAGCAAAATAATCCAAGTAATTTAAATCTGCAATAAAGTAGGAGTGCAACAACATTTCATGGCTGCACACAGCAATGATTTGCTGGAGAGAGAAAAAAAAAAAGCAAGCATTTTTATTAGAGCCACATCCAAATAATCCATAGGAAAGCAGTATTGAGTGCACAAGTGATTTGATTACATTCCTCCACAACAGTCCTCCAAGGCAGAGTCAAGTCCAAATGCATTTCAGTGAATGTGCATAATACCAAAGTTTCCATAAACCAACACATTTCATCAAAATTACGCTGTGCGTGTCTGAGATAGAAAATGTTTGCAGAATGTTAACCACCTTTTTATTCAGAATAAGTTTCCTCCACCATTAGCCACTGGCATCCATGGCTGATCGAAGCCCAAGTAATGCCCCATGGGGTAGGATCTTCCTCGACAAGCCCCTCTTTCAGGGTCCCTGGCCACCGGTGTACTTGTGAGACCCTTCCCATCCTTCACACACCCACCGAGCAAGCTGAGCGCTGCCCTGTGCCAGGCATTGTTGCCCTGGGCTCAAGGAGTAGGCAGGCCCACCTTGAAGTGGGCAAACACAGTGTAGTGGGAGAGAGACAAAGAATGACTCTGGGTGTTACAGGGCCGCAGCAAGGGCCATCTGGAGGTGGTGAGGCCTGAGAAGCTGGCTGGGAGCAGAAATAGAGAGGGCAGGCGGGTTATTTCAGATGGCACCCAGTGGGCTATTTCGATGGAAAGCACACACATTTCTTTAACCAACCATTGGCCTCAGATAGACAGAAATAAAATCCTTAAATCAAGAAGAAAATAGATGGAATAGATCCAATAAGCCTTCAAAGCAGGGGATACCCACAGAGTCAGCTTGGAGCCCTGCCTACCTACTTTACTTCCTTAATTCATGTTTCTTGAGTGGCTACTGTATTTCAGGCTCTGTTCTAGGTGCTGAGAATATAGGTGAGGACAGGGCAGATCCAGTGACTGTCTTTGTGGATCTCACATTTAAATGGGGCAGAAAGAGGGAATTCCCTGGCGGTCCAGTGGTGAAGACTCAGTGCTTTCGCGGCGGGGTTCGATCCCTGGTAGGGGAAAAAAGATCCCACGAGCCACGCGAACAAAAACAAAATGGGGCAAAGAGAGAATGAACTAATTGTTGTGATAAGAGCCATGCAGGAAATTACTGGAGCAGGGAGGAGAGAGGGAGAGAAGGGGGCAGTGCATAACTTGGGAAGAAGCACCTCCTGTAGATGGCAGGACACCAGAGTCTGAGGGGGGCATAGTGTCAGCGGGTGAGGAGGAACAGGCATGGGAGTTGCTGGTGGAAGACACTGCAGAGAGAGGACACAGTGAGTGCCAAGGGCTCATTCCAGGGCAGCAAGGCCGGAGCTGAGTGAGTGAGTTGGAAGGACAGGAAGGAAAGAGGAGTGTGAGATGAGGCTGGAGCCTCTGACATCAGCTGGACCTGCAGCTTCCTCTGTTGACCTGGGACATTTCCCAAAGCTGTCCAAGGCCACTGGGCAGCACACTCCTGCCAGGATGACTTTCCCTCCACATAAGAGTTGGCTACATGTCCAGGGGTGACCCAGGCTGACACCTGCTCTCCCTGTGTCATTAATAACGGTGCCCTGTCCTCTTTCACTTTCAATGTCCTAGTCTGGATTATAAATTTTATGGCCACCCTGGCTGTAAACAAGAAACCAATTTCCAGACACCCGACAGCCCACGCAGCTGACTCATCCTATCTCTTTCACAGGTATGAACACTATTCAAAGTCTGTAAACACCCAAAACATAGCACCTCAGTCTAAATCAAAGAGCCCTGGTTGAAAACAGTTTTGGAATGGATGTTATGTTTACTCTCCCAGTCGGACCCCATCCGATCAACCTCTCCTGATGACAACACAGCCAGATGGTAGGAGAAACTAGAAGGAATTCTGGAGTCCCAGCGGAGCTCAAATCCTAGCTCTCCTGCTGACCGGCTCTGGGACCTTGGGTGAAGTACTCGGCCTTACTGAGTCTCCACTCCCTCTTCTGAAAACTAGCATCTGATGGGCTTTTAGTGAAGTGAGCCGAGTACCCAGTTCCATCAGTAGAAGCTATGGATAATCTCTACCTCTAAAAACTAGCCAAACCCAATATTTCATATTTCTCCCTCTCTGTCTCTCTCTCTCTTTCTCTGTTTCTCTCGTTAAATTGAGCACTTACTATGTGACAGGTATGGTGCCATGAGTTTTCAAGTTGCTCAGCATAACCTTCTAAGAAAGATATTGTTATCTCACTGTACCAATGTTTTGTGAGTCATTGACCTTATCTGGCACCAACATAAATTCACTGGCTGAACATGGATTAGGATCATTGAGCAGATGTAGAGTCTGCGCTTACAAGCACGGATGGCATGTGGGACCACTATGTCCCAGCCCAAACTGGGGAAAAGAGAGAACCCAGAAATCTCCCCCAGACTACAAGGTAGAATCACAGAAGCACAGCAGCCACTGGACGCGAGTGCTCCACCGGCACACCTCCGAGTAGGGCAAGCCGCAGGGGAGAAGAGCTCACAGTGATGGGATATTTACTCCGTGCCTGGCCCCGGGTTCCCAGCTGCAGGGCATCTTTTCATTTACCCTGCAAAATAAAACTACGGAGGAGAAACAGCCCCCACTACTTTTGGAGGTAGTCCTGATAATTTTGAGGTAAGAACTCTTTGACAAATGGGGAAACGAAGACTCAAAAAGATTGGTAACTTGGCCAAGATCCTGGAGAACATTTTAAATTCAGCTCGGCTCTGAGTACACACTAGCCTTCTAAGACATACTTGGGTGTTTGACGCGACATCGTCTGCAAAATGCTTCAATGCAGAGGGAAGATACGCACCTCTGCTGGCCCGTGACTCCCCGTGCTCTCACCTTCTCACGTGTGATGAAATGAAACGCTACAAAGGAGACCTGATCATGATCCTGTGTGCTAAGGCCTCTGCTGTCTTCTGCAGCAGAATTAGGAGAAAAACAAACAAACAGATAAATAGAAAGAGGAGAATTTGGAACAGTTCCTGGAGGGGCCTCAGTCCTGTAAATCCATGGGGCAGCGTGACGGAGCATCCACTCCCTCAGCCTGCTGCGCTCCGAGAGCAGGCTGCCGGGACCAGTGGTCTGGGCAGTGACTCCTGTCACTGGACGCAGCCGAGCAGAGTCGCTGTGGTTGAGGAGGCCACGTCCCTGGGGAATTGCAAGGTGAATGACCTCTATGTTGAGGAAGGAAGGTCATTCCCACGTCTGAGGAGTATCACGCAATGGCTCACTGCAAAAAACCGAGCCATTATTCTCGAGACTGCTCTTCCCCTTGCTTGCTAAGTGCAAGCCCTTAACAAGGCTGTGAGCTCTACCTCTAAAGCACAGCACGAATCCAACCATTTTTCACCATCCCTAATGCCACCACTCCAGGTATATCCAGGCTCCCCCCTCTCACCCAGACCACAGAGACTCCCTGCTTCTCCTCTGTAAGGTACTCTCCACTCAGCAGCCAGAGATGTCTTCCCTTTCTCAGTACTTTGAGCAATGGCTTTACCTCCCACTTAGAATAAAACTCACCTTTTTAACAAAGTCCCATATGCTCTATCCCTGCTGAATCCTATGGCTCACTCTGGACCAGCCCCTCCTTCACTTGCTGGCCTGGTGGTTCCTGGGGCACCTCCTGGCTTAGCCCACCTTCTCCCGCCAGACACACATGACCATCTGGATCAAATGTCATCTCCCTGAAGAGGTTTTCCCTGACCAGCAGCTACCCACAGCCCCTCCCCATGTATCTGTGTTTTATTTCCTTCATAAATCTTACAGCTAACATGTTTATTAGTCATAGCCCCCACAGATCAGCTCTTAAAGGGCAGGAACGTTTTATTCCATAAGGATCTCCCATGCCTGGCACATATTAGAAGTTAATAATTACTGAATGAATGAATGAATGAATGGATGTGGTGATTTGGGCCTTTGTCAAGCAAGAGGAGAATATGCTATATCGGGAGACATACACCAGGGCCTGCTGGAGGGTGGGCATGGAGAACCCCATGTTGTGCATTGGCACAGACATGAGGGAAGTTACAGCTGCATGCAACATCCCCCCAGGGCTCCCCACCCTGCCATGGCCCCCGCTGTGGGCCTGGTGATTACCTGTTCATCTTTCAAGATCAGCACCCTCCTCAGCCTCTCCTGACAGCCGGGTGGGGTAGGGTATGTGTCCCTGCTTGCACCCATGCCCCCACATCAATGGAACGGCCCATCCACCTCCCTGCATGTCTGCCCCAGGGGACACCCTCATGGATGGAGCTCCCTAAGGGCAGAGGCATGCATCCCCAACATGAATACAGACCTGGCCCACAGTGGGCACTCAGTGCTGTGTTTTGAGCCTCCAGATCAAGTCTCCAACTGCTCATGCGGGGAAAAGGCAGGTCTAGATAAGAGCCTGTCTGCACCTAACTCTGGGTCTGAGCTCTGGAGTCTGAACTTCAGCACCCGACCCCCACCCCTGTTTTCCTGTCTTCATTTTCTGGATCTCCCAGACTCCCTAAGGCCTGGGCATCTGCCCCCTTCCCCCGCCCTTGCCCTCACTCCCTACATAGACTCGGCATTCTTCTTCTGTGCGGGCGACTCCCAGTCTTAATCAGGCTCCTGACTCCAGACCAGATGTCCAGCCACGGAGCCAACATCTCCCCTCATTGGTAGGTGGCATTTCAGAGTCATCCTTCCCAGAGCTGAGCTCTGCAACCCAGCCCTCGTGGACCTCCACTGCCGTCGTCCTCAAAGCTGTTCTGGATTCCTCTCCTTCTCTCTGCAGCAAATCCTGCCACTTTCCTGGAGATCTTTTCCCTGATGGCACCCCCATCACCCTGGTCTGGCCACACTTGTCGGAGGTCTCCTAACCAACCTCTTTTCTTGTCCCCTTGGCCCTTCACACTGTTCCAACACGGAAGCTAGGTAATTTTTTCAGAAGTTCAGTCAGACCATGTCATTTCTCTGTTCACATCTTTCCATCTCATTCAAAGAAATTCCAAGTCAGTGACCACGGCCTACGTCAAGGCCATCTGACCCTGGCTCAGCACTGGCTTTCCCCTTGCCCCAAGCCCTGGTTCCCATTCTTCCTCTGTCCTTAGAGTTTGCCAAGCCTGCCCCTCCCTTAGGGCTCTGCACAAGCTCTGGTACTGCCTGGAGTCCCTCATGCAGGCTCTGCCGATATCCCCTCATCAGAGGGGCTCCACCTGAGGGGCTGCCCTTTAAAACAAACCCCCCAGTTACTCTCCACCCCTTTGCTCCAATCCATCCCTCTTGGTGACACTTAGGGGCACTGGGCATATTACACAGGTGTGGGTTTACTGTCTGTCTCCATGAGAATGGGGCTTTGAGCTGCATGCAGCACACAGGAGAAGGGAATAGATGAGTAGATGCAGCTTTAATATTTCCTCCGATGATTAAGTTCTCTGCACCAAGCCCCATAAATGCCTCAAGTATAAAAACTCAAGTCAATTCACATGACTCAGACCCTGTCCCAGGGGAACGTGGTAGGGCTGCTGTAGATCAGATTCCATTGCAAGTGCACTTTCCTCATCACTCAGGCCTCATCCTCAGTGGCCTGAGTGCTAACCCTTCCTGGGCTTACATTGGACCAGACTTGTAGTCGGGGACAGAGCTGTGGGTGATTGAGGAGAACTGCTGGTCAGGCGATGCCAGGAACTCGTGCACTGGAGGGGATTCCATGCCTCCCTCCCCACAAAATGTACTGGTAGAAGGGTTTTTTATTGTATTTTCCATAGTGCGTTAGTTCTCCAGAGAAACTGAGCCAATAGCAGATTATCTATGAAGACGTAGTGTAAGAAATTGGTTCACATGGTTGTGGCAGCTGAGAAGTCCCACTGCTGTGTGTAAGCTGGAGACCCAGGAAAGTTGACGGTGTGAGTTCCAGTCTGAGGGCAGGAGAAGACCAGTGTCCCAGCTCATGCAGTCAGAGAGGGTGTGTTTTCCCTTCCTCCACCTTTTTGCTCTGTTCAGGCCCACTGCTTTCTTTACTCTGTTCACCAATTCAAATGCAAATCTCATCTGGAAATACCCTCACAGACACACCCAGAAAAAACGTTTAGCCAAATATCTCCACGCATTGTAAGCCAATCAAGTTAGCACATAAAATTAGCCATCACAAACATTTTTTTATATTTGTATTTCTATTGTGTTCCAACAATATGCCAACTTGTGATGGATGCTGAAGATACAAACGTGAATGACAGATTGTCCCTGTCCCCAAGGGCTTTGAAGAGAGTAAGGTAAACAATCCTTATAAAGACACATGATAAATGCCTGCAGAACTGATCAGAAGATATTACGGGGGTGCAGCTCAACCTGGGGGAGGTATGGCTGGGGTGGGGGTTATTCAGAGACAATTTTCTAGAGGAGTAGGACATTCTGGAGCTGAGATTCCATGCTGGGCTGTGAGGGAGCTTGCAGAAAGAGGAGGACAGGCCAGAAGAGGCCTGCATGTGGTGGGCCTAAGGAAGTGAGTAGCAGAAGTGAGTTGATGGGGTGTTTTGCTGGGTATGGTGTGAGTCTTGGGGTTTCATGTCTCAAGCACAGTTCTTCATGGGAACACCTATAGAGAAAAACAGTAATTAAACCTGCCTCTGGCTTTGACCCCATAGTCTCTGGCACACTTGTAACCCTCTTACAAGGTTGTGATCACTAAGACTTCCAACGGAAACATTCATATATTGGGGAACTTGCATGCAAACCCACACAGTTCCACATGCCCTGGTCTTTACAAATTCAATCTTAGTTCCTTTTCCTTCTCTTTTTCTGGAGGAAAAAGTACATGACTAGTAGGTTACATTATTTTAATCTGGCTGCAGCTATGCCAGCAACATGGAGGACTTCAGCATGTGCAAAACATACACCTTGTGAATTTTGCTGACTCTGTAAGTCTGAAGCTAGAGAAGATGATTTGCCCGAGGGCATGTGTCCTGGTGAAGCCAGGTCAGACCACATAGAAACTGGAGGCTCTATACCCATAAGTCCTTCACCTTTATAAAGCTCACCCCAGGGACTCTGTCCCATTAAGGTAATCTGACCCTGCATCTTAACAAGGAGAATCCACTGGACATGCCCATTTTAAACCCTTTTTAGTGTTTCATATACGTGTGCTTTAGCTATGCTCTGATAAGCCTGCCACATAACTGATGCTGGGCTGAATCAGAATCAGCTCAGGGAGACTGTTAAGTCATTGCCAAGGACTGAGCTGGGCTGGGCTCATCCCGTAAATGTTATTCTTTTTAAATTGGCAGAAGCACCAGCTTTAGCTATCCAAAAACAAACAAATAAACAAAAGGCACTGATGGACAGGCTGACTGTGCAGAAAACTCCCAGAGGAATCGATGAGGGTCCTACCATTTTAGAATGTGTAGGTAGGGGTGCTGGTGATTATTAATTCTCTCCTTTAATAAAGGTGATGGAAGCTGACACACCTTCAAGCCAACTTCCAGTTCTTCCTTTTATTCTGTAAGAGCCTGAGGGCAGGTACGATCTCCTCTATGTCCGTAACGTGCGAAGTGGTCTAACGTTTGAGAAACTTCGCACTTACCACCTCGAAGATGAGCAGTCGTGAGTCAGCATTTCTGTTCCATCCTAGGAGACACTCCAGGAATATCTCAAGGTTGGTTCTACCTGGGCTGAATGATCTGAGATTGCTATTTAGCCATTTTGACCTACCTGCAATTTTATATGGTTGAACCTATATTAAGGCTGG
The DNA here is from genome assembly GCF_002837175.3 of Physeter macrocephalus. Taxonomy (NCBI): domain Eukaryota; kingdom Metazoa; phylum Chordata; class Mammalia; order Artiodactyla; family Physeteridae; genus Physeter; species Physeter macrocephalus. The sequence goes on along the minus strand of NC_041215.1, from coordinate 36,949,167 downwards.
AAATAAAACCACAGTGGACTGGTAAGAACTAAAGGTAGAATGTGAGCAATTCTTTATTGTTGCTTTGTGATTTTCTTGGAACACACATAATTTTGTAACAATATTATGTTTTACTCTAAAAAAGTGAGTAGTATTCATTGTCACAGAAAATGCCAGTTAATGTGCTACATCCACGCCAAGATGTATCCACCCAGGCCTGGACTTCTTTGGGGACAGAGCCCAAGGGCTGGTCTAATGCGTCGGCAGAGAGCCAGGACCAGGCCATGCTTGGTCGACAGCTGGTGCTTAGTCAATATTTTTGAATAAATTAATAATTGAATAAATGAAGTCAATAGAGAATTAACACTACTTTTCCTCCTAAGAAATGAGGTAATGTGTAGGATCAATATCTCAAGCACATCACTCGCTAGGATTTTGAGACTTGGACAGGTTTCTTGATCTTTCTGAGCTTGACATTGCTCCGCTGTTAAATGGAGAAAGACAAAACGTCTTTGGAGTTAATTCCTAAGTCCCGTATTCTTCCAAGTAGTCCTTCCAGCAAAGGCAGCAGTGTAACCATAGCCCTGCTCTCACTCAGGTCTGGCCTTTAGGTCTCCTTGTTGCGCCCAAGTTGAAAGCCACAGACAAAGGCATATGCTGCTGCCTCAACATGAAGACCACTGGTAGGGCCTCAAAGACTGTTTGCTAGGACCTGCAGTTCCTCTGCCCCCTGCCTCTTTTCTGACAGCCCTTCTCAGCTCCTGCCCCTGGAGTCTAGCCCTGTAGGCTTTAAACCTGGGCAGCAGCTTGGCAGGAGGGTCCGTCAAGACCTCTAAGCCTGGCTCCATTCTGCAGCAGCCACTTGACCCATGGGATGCTCTCACATTGCCGCTCCCCAGACAGATGGAATGCACCTCACCCAGCCGCAGCCCACTCCCCTGGCCTTCTGTCTTGGAAACCAGCACCAGTCTCTGTGCTCACATGTGCCACCTCTATATTTCTAGGGCACATACCACGGGAGCTGCTGCTAATTTGATTTTAAGAAGCTGAATTAATCTGGAGGAAACTTAAGCTTGCTTGAGTCCCATGGCCTGTCCCTGCAGTGTTGATCACCGGATGCAGCAGCAGGAGGACCAGGGCAACAGGGGACTTTTGTGGTGGGCGAAGCCATATGGCGACCGTGGGCAACTTGCACACGCTGAGCCTCAGTTTCCCTCTCTGTGAAATGGATGTGGTGGCATCATCTTCTTGTAGTTGGCACGAAGATGTGGAATAAGTCTGTCAAGCTTGGGGGATCACCTCCTCAAAAAATGACAATTTGTTGCCCCAGTGAAAGAGGATTGAATTAACACAGGGCAATACAAATTCATGATCTATTCATATAGTAGAAAATGACAAAGGAAATAATTAGATGGTAGTCTTCCCTTATATATTGAGAGCTTGTGAGGGCTGGAATTTTGTTTTCATCATTCCCTTTATCCAGAGTAATACCCATCCCCACGGAGAGGTTGGATAGATGGATGGATGGATGGATGGATGGATGGATGGATGGATGGATGGATGGATGGGTGGATGGATGGAGGGACAAATGAGTGAGGGAACTTATAGAGAAATCTTTGTTTACTCTTTAGGTTGTCTCAGAGTCTCACCTTCATGGGTTCTGTATGCCATGAAGCAGCTTTATTTGGCAAGGTACGGGGAGAGGTACATGGTAGAATGCCAAATACAGGCATTTTAACAGAAAGGGCTTTAGATGAACCCTTCAAAGCTGGTCTGGCAAAAGCCAAGCATTGCAAATATCTTGACTCTGACCAAGGTCTGACAGGGAAATTTTATATGATCTGATGTGGACTTTTCTGTGTGGGAGGGAACTTGTCACCAGCACCAGCAAGTGCTTTTATAGTAGCCTTTCTGGTGGTATTGTGTAGAGCATGAAAAACTCCTGTAATCTTTCTGGAAACCAATTCGAAAACATGCATCAGAACCTTATATATAGCATCTTTGAAATAGCAATTCCACCTCCAGGAATCTATACTAAGGAATGAATCAGAAATGTAGGCAAAGGTTGATGCACGCAGTTGTCCCTGGCAACATCATTTATAATAGTGACAAACTTTAAGTGACTTAAACCTCCAACATGGGGAACTAGTAAATAAATAATGGTACAAAACCAAGGTTAAACACATTTTGTGATGTGGAGGGCTGGTATACTGTTGATTTAAAAAAAGAAAAAAAGCAAGGTGTACAATTGTTCTTATAGAATCATTCCCCATGTGAAAAACACAATGTATACATTTGAGAAAAAGTTTTAAAAAACCAAAATGCTACTTTCATAGGCTACCCATGAGAGGTGGAATAATGGATATCTTTGACTGTTTTCTTTAGACTTTGGGGGCTTTAGGGATTTGCTACATCCATTACTTATACAATAAAATATACATTTTCCTAAGAAAAAAATATTAGATTTATGTAGTGAAATATTACAGAAAGAATTTTCCATAACATAGAGCTGTATTTTTAATATTTTTCTTCAGGTGCTTTGAGTTGTTAATGTGTCATTTAAGAAAGGCTAAAAAGTCTTAGAAAAGGAAAAAATAGCCTTTTAGTGTGTTTTGCAAAAGGATCATAAGTATTAGGCAATTTTTACTTAATGAGGGTCAGATTAGTGTCACTCATTTAAAAAAACTTAAAAGATAAATATTTAAAATATAAAAGATGGGGCTTCCCTGGTGGCGCAGTGGTTGCGCGTCCGCCTGCCGATAAAGGGGAACCGGGTTCGCGCCCCGGTCTGGGAGGATCCCACATGCCGCGGAGCGGGTGGGCCCGTGAGCCATGGCCGCTGGGCTTGCGCGTCCGTAGCCTGTGCTCCGCAACGGGAGAGGCCACAGCAGAGGGAGGCCCGCATACCACAAAAAAAAAATAAATAAATAAAATAAAAAAATAAAAATAAAAATAAAATATAAAAGATGAAAATGCTCTATTGTTTTTGGTATCACAGCACATGTTGTCTGGTAAAGACTATGAGCCCCTGTTATTTATGATAATAGAACAATGTTAGAAAACATGGCAAAGACATCAATATTCTTATTGTGGCTTACTGTCTTGGGATAATCCCAAGTTTGCATGTTCATGTGTGGATTGACCTTCATGATTTTGAAAATACATTATCATGTTTCCATGTTAAGAAACATTGCAAGCATTCTGTTTCCTTTTGCGTTATTTGTTACAGAAAACCTTCTCAGGCCTGTACCCAGTACTTCTTGTAACAGACACATGCCAAAAGGGTTAGAGGATGCTAGGGGAGAGGACAGGGAGAGGCATTTAAACATCTGATAAGTTTTTGACATCAGTAAGTCATTTATTAGAAAGGAAATACTCAGTCTATAAAAGTCTACCCAGTGCAGGCTCTGTGCAGGTCAACAGGGGCATGAACGCAGCACTGACTTACACTCTGCCACTGCAGTGTCCCTCACAATGATGGGGAAGGAGCAAGGTCCTGAGGGAAACCAAGGAGAGGTCATGGTGTCAGGGGCAAGGCCATTCTTGACTGCAGACTTTGTCCACATTTGTCCCCTTCCAGAGGAAAACCTTCCAGTCCTCTGCCAGGGTGGGGAGGATGCCTGGGAGGCCTGCTGCCTCACTATGCTGGGTGTGTCAGTCTTCCTGCCTTGCTTTTACCCCAACAATTAGAGACAACAGATGCCATAAGATTCTGAGCTTTTTAGTGGTTTACTGTGTATCCCAAGTAATTTATGTCTTTTCCCATTTTGGGTTTAAGAACCAGCTTTTGTGGATTTGCTAAATTAGTTAACACTCTTTCTTTGCTTTCCTGCTTTGAAATGGGTTAAGTAAATTGTCACGTGAAGAACTGATGAGACCCCCACCTGTGCCACCAACCCTTTATCCACATAGTTTTCGGAATTCTGGTCTCTACACTCCAAGTCAGAGATCAAAATAGATATTCTCTAGAGAATCTGATTAATCCAAGAGAAAAAAAACATGAAGATGCCGACATTGGGGGATTCTCCAAGGAAATGCCTTGACATGTCATTTCGCAGTGAACCCCAAAAATGGAGAACCCCACTCATGTTCCAGTCTTCAATCAGCCTCCCAGTGCCTCATTTTTAATGTAATCAGAAAACCAAGTATCACTAGATAATTGAGGAATGTGGTTAACGTGAAAATGAAAGACCAAAACTGAGAAAGATTTTTTTTAAATCAAAGGAAATAGAAACTATGCAGGGAAACAACACCACCACTGAAGTGTCATAAATATTTTCAGTAATGTAAGAGAAGATATTGTAGGATGCTATCAAAATTGAATATGCAGAGAAGAAAAAATAGCTTGTAGAAGCTAAAAATAAGTTAGCAGAAATAAAAATATGATAGAAGGTTCAGCATATAAAGCTGAAGAAATTTCCCAAGAAGGGAAGCAAAAAAGAACGGAAAACATGAAGAAGAAGATACCAACCAGCCCAGCACAGCCAACATATAAAAAAATAGAAACTCCAGGAAAAGAGAATGGAGAAAAAGTATAGGAAGAAATTATCAAAGAAATAATGCAAGAGAATTGCTCAGACCAAAGGAAACAAATGTTCTGTTTGAAAAGGCCCACAGAGGGAATAAAATCAGATATTCACAAAGCACAAAATCATGAAACTGAGGACAAAGTAAAGATCCTATCTAGACAGAAAAAAACAAGGTTAAATACAACAGAATCAGGGAATAAAATGTATCCTGGATTTTCAACAACCTCCATAGAAGATAGAAGAAAATAAAGGGATCTTTTAAATTTTGAAACAAATATATATACCCAGTAAACTAACACTAAAATATAAGGATAGGGCTCCCCTGGTGGCGCAGTGGTTGAGAGTCTGCCTGCCAATGCAGGGGACGCGGGTTCGTGCCCCGGTCCAGGAAGATCCCACGTGCCGCGGAGCGGCTGGGCCCGTGAGCCATGGCCGCTGGGCCTGCGCGTCCAGAGCCTGTGCCCCGTAACGGGAGAGGCCACAACTGTGAGAGGCCCACGTACCGCAAACAAACAAAAAAAAAAATATATATATATATAAGGATAGAATAAATAAGTTTTTCTATAGACAGAGTTTCAAAAATTGACAGCCCAAGCACTCTTTCTCAGGAAGCTACTGGAAGATACATTCTACATAGCAAGGGAGGAGACCAAGAAAGGAAAACACAGGCACATCTCACTTTAGTGCACTTTGATTTATTGTCCTTCACAGATAGGCAGGGTTTTTGTGCGGTTTTAGGGTTTTTTTTTACCAATTAAAAGTTTGTGGCACGTCTGAGTCGCGCAAGCCTATTAGCATTTTTCCAAAAGCATTTGCTCACTTCATGTCTCTGTATCATATCTTGGTAATTCTCACAGTATTTCAAACTTTTATTATTATTATATTTGTCATGATTATCACTGATCACTGATCATTGATGTTATTATTGTAATTGTTTGGGGGCACCACGGACTGTGCCCATATAAGACAGTGAACTTAATCAATAAGTGTGTGTGTGTTCTGACTGCCCCACTGACCAGCTGTTTCCCCATCTCTCTCCCTCTCCTGGGCCCCCGTATGCCCTGAGACACAACAGTTTTGAAATTAGGCCAACTAATAAGCTTACAATGACCTCTAAGTGTTCAAGTGAAAGGAAGAGTCACATGTCTGTCACTTGAAATCAAAAGCTAGAAATGATTAAGCTTAGTGAGGAACGCATGTCAGAAGCTATGATAGGCTGAAAACTGGACAAACAGTTTTGTGCCAAACAGTTAGCCAACTTGTGAATACAAAGGGAAAATCCTTGAAGGAAATTAAAAGTGCTGCTCCAGGGAACACACAAATGGTATGAAAGTGAAACAGCCTTATTGCTAATACAGTAAAAATTTTAATGGTCTGGATAGAAGATCAAACCAACCACAACATTCCCTTAAGCCAAAGACTAATCCAGAGCAAGGGTCTAACTCTCTTCCATTCTATGAAGGTTGAGAGAGGTGAGGAAGCTGCAGAAGAAAAGTTTGAAGCCAGCAGAGGTTGGTTCATGAGGTTTAAGGAAAGAAGTTGTCTCCATAACATAAAAGTGCAAGGTGAAGCAGTAAGTGCTGATGTAGAAGCTGCACCAGGTTATCCAGACAATGTAGGTAAAATAAGTCATGATGGTGGCTACACTAAAAGATTCTCAATAGAGACAAAACAGCCTTCTATTAAGACTTCCATAGCTAGAGACTATGGACTTCCATAGCTAGAGAGGAGAAGTCAATGCCTGGTTTCAAAGTTTCAAAGGACAGGTTGATTCTCTTGTTAGGGACTAACACAGCTGGTGACTTTAAGTGAAGCCAGTGCTCATTTACTATTCTAAATAATTCTAGGGCCCTTAAGAATTATACGAAATCCATTCTGCCTGTGCTCTTTAAATAAAACAACAAAGCCTGGATGACATCTGTTTACAATATGTTTTAGTGAATATTTTAAGCCCACTATTGAGAACTACTGCTCAGAAAAAGGATTTCTTTCAAAATATTACTGCTCATTGACAATGCACCTGGTCCCCAAAGAACTCTGATGGAGATGTACAAGGAGGTTAATGTTGTTTTCATGCCATCCATGTTAACATAATATCCTTTCTATAGCCCATGCATCAAGGAGTAATTTTTACTTTCAAGTTTTATTATTTAAGAAATACATTTTCTTATAAAGCAGAAACTAACACACATTGTAAAGCAATTATATTCCAATAAAGATGTTAATAAAAAAAGAAATACATTTTCTTAAATAGGCTATGGTTAAAAGGCTATGGTTGCCATAGATAGTGATTCCTCTCATGGATCTGGACAGAGTAAATTGAAAACCTTCTGTAAAAGATTCACCATTCTAGATTCCATGGAGAACATTTGTGACTCATGGGAAGAGGTCAAAATATCAAAGTTAACGGGAGTTTGGAAGAAGTTGATTCCCACCCTCATGGATGACATGGAGGGGTTCAAGACTTCAGTGGAGGAAGTAACTGCAGATGTGGTAGAAATAGCAAGAGAACTAGAATTAGAAACAGAGCCTGAGATATGATGGAATTGCTGCAGTCTCATGGTAAAACTTTAACGACTGAGGAGTTGCTGTTCATGGGTGAGCAAAGAAAGTGTTTTTTTTCTTTTAGATGGAATCCACTCCTGGTGAAGATGCTGTGAAGATTGTTGAAATGACAACAAAAGATTTATAATGTTACATAAAGCAGTGGCAGGTTTGGAGAAGACTTACTCCAATTTTAAGGAAGTTCTACTGTGGGCAAAATGCTATAAAACAGCACATCCATAACTTGTGAAAGGAAGAGTTGATTGATGCAGCAAACGTCACTGTTGTCTTACTTGAAGAATTGGCCACAGCCACCCCAGGCTTCAGCACCACCACCCCAAGGAGTCAGCAGCCATCTACAACAAGGCAGGACCCTCCACCAGCAAAAATATTATGACTCACTAAAGGGTCAGATGATGGTTAGCATCTTTTAGCAATAAAGTATTCTTTAATTAACATATGTATAGTGCTTTTTTAGACATAATGCTATTGTATACTTAATAGAGTACATTATAGTATAAACATAACTTTTATGTGCACTGGGAGACCAGAAAATTCAGGTGACTTGCTTTATTGTGATATTCACTTTATTGCAGTGGTCTGGAATTGAGTCTGCAACATCTCCAAGATATGCCCACATAGAGATGCAGGAAAGAGTAGTGGATACCAGTAAATTGAACAGGATTCCAAGTATAATGGGAAATGAAGGTCACAAAAACAACAGCTATGTGCCAGTCTTAGAGGGCAACAATACAGACTGGAAAGGGCTCTGGGAGAGGTTTCTTCATGAAGATAAGATTTATAAATAACTGAATTGTCTTAACATTTCAGCATAGTTTGGGGCCAAATTTATAATAAATGTATAGAAAATGGAGATAGAAAGACAGCAAGAGAGAGAGAAATAAATATTCCAAGGTAAAGGAAAAAAAAAGAGTGGTTTGGAATGAAGAAGCAATTGTGGTATATAATTACATGGTTTACCTGGTGATGGCACTTGCATAATCACAATAACATATAATTGAGTGGGTGGGGTGGGAAGGGAGGTGTATGTCAGGAGGAAAGGTGGTGAAAGAAATAAATCTTCTTCTACTGATATAGTGAAAGGCCAATGCATAATGCCTAAACCTGAAAAACTGAGGCAGAAATAAAGGCATTGTATTAAGTGAAACAGAGGTAAATACCAAAACAAAAACAGAAAGAGAAAACAGCTAAAACAAAGTAAATCAATTGACTCTAGAGAAGGGGAAATTAGGGAAATGTTGGGAAGAGGGACTACTCTTTTCTGGACAACTTTATAGAACAATTTGGCTCTTTAAATATATTACTATGATAAAAAATTTAAAGGCAATATTTTAATTACCACATTAATCAACAAAGATAAGTTTGTTAAATGTTTCTCCTTTCTTTCATCTACATGGGAAAAATTCCTTGGAGAAAGCTTACTGCCTTTCTCTATGCCCTACAAATGCCTCCAACCAAAGTCTGCCAGAGAGAAAATATATGAAATTAATCATATTGGATATCTTTACCTTACTTCACCCATAGATTCATTCTTTTGTTCATTCTATACACACTGTGTTCTTTCACTGTGCCAGGCATTGGGCTAGGTCTAAGAAAATCAGACCCTTAAACAGATGGATAGATATAGATATATGGATGTATGGATAGATGATAGATAGATAGATAGATAGATACATACATACATACATACATACATAATGGATAGATGAATTCTGCATGTGTGATAAGTTGAAGCAGATGCTCTATGTGACCCACCCATGTGCCTCTGACCTTAGCACTTCTAATGAGCTCAGCAGTTCCTAACTGCCAATATCTATATTTCTGTGTCTTGTGTCTTTTTCCAGAATTTCATAAGGTCACTTCTACCTGCATGTGCCTCTCCTAGGGGGCTGCCCCTGTGGAACCCATGGTGGGGAGAAACAGAGAGTAAGATTTCCACAGGAAGCACCAAGAGGGAGAGAAGAAAGATTGAGTTAGGAATACTCAACTGCTACTCTCAAACTTGCAATTAGGAATCCTCCTCCACTCAATGGGCACTGCTTCCACATCATGCCCACCCCCAATAATCATTTTTTTTTTTGCGGTATGTGGACCTCTCACTGTTGTGGCCTCTCCTGTTGTGGAGCACAGGCTCCGGACGCGCAGGCTCAGCGGCCATGGCTCACGGGCTTAGCCACTCCGTGGCATGTGGGATCTTCCCGGACTGGGGCACGAACCCGTGTTCCCTGCATCGGCAGGTGGATTCTTAACCACTGCACCACCAGGGAAGCCCATCATCATTTTTATTTTTATTAACATAATGGACATACCATGAACCTACCATCAGCCAGTCATGTGACTTTCGATACAGTCCTGATCCTAATATATGAGAACACTTCTTTGTGAACGTTGGCAGGCAGTGTGGGCATTGTCCCCAGAAGACTCCAAAATAGAAGTTAATTCCAAGGTCACCCTGTACCCAAGATTAAAAATGAATCTGCTTTTCTATTTACTATTCCAAAATAGCTCATCAAAATTTTACAATGATATTAAAAACCTAGAGATATTTCAGTCATAAAATGCCAACAAAATATTGATAGATGCCCAAAATTTGAATATAAAATCCCTCTCAGTATGAAGTTCCCAGGAGAAAAGCTTAAAGTATAAAGAAATCAATCTCCAAAATCCAATTTTGTTCTCAAATTAATGTCCAGATAATTTTTAATTAAAAGTTTTCATATACATTAGTTTTGCATGAAGTTGTAACCATTAATATAAAGAGATTCAGTGTATCCTTTACATAGTTTCCTCAAGTGACATGATCACTTATAAAACAATAAAACAATTTTACAACCAGGATATTGACATTGATGCAGTCAAGATACAGAACATTTTCATAACCACGAGGATCCTTCAGACTGCCCTTTTATAACCACACCCTACCCACCTCTCTCCTACCCTCATCCCCTCTTTAACTCTTAGCAATCACTAAGTTGTTCTTAATTTCTATAATTTTATCATTCATAAGATGTTATATTAATGGAATCATATATAGTGTGTAACATTTTGGGATTGCGATATTTCATTCACCTCTTAACAGTATTTTTCACAAAGTGAAAGTTCTCAATCTTAATGAAGCCCACTTTATCATTTTCCCCAGAATTGTGCATCTGGTGTCAAGTCTAAGAACTCTTTATCCCTAAGTCCCGAATACTTTCTCTTGTGATTTTCCTAAAGTTTTATAGTTTTACATTTATGCCCATGATCCATTTTAAGTCAATTTTTGTATAAGATGTGAGACTTAGGTGAAGTTTTGTTTTGTTTTGTTTTTTCCTATGAAGTTTGACTGCTCCAGCACCATTTGTTGAAAAAGCTAGCATTTCTCCATTGAATTCCTCCTACACTTTTGTGAAAAATCAGTTGGGTATATTTGTGTGGGTCTACTGCTGGGTTCTCTATTCTGTTCCATTTAACTATATGTATCTAGCATTCCTCCCAGACCATACAGTATTTACTGGAGCTATATAATTTTGAAATTGGATAGGCTGATTATTCTTTCAACAATCATTTTAACCACTTAAGTTCAATTGCCATTCCATAAATTTTTTGTAATAATCTTTATAGCTACAAAAATATCTTGCTGGGATTTTGAAAACAACAGGGTTAAACCTATATACCAATTTGAGGAGAATTGTTATCTTTACTATTGGGTCTTCTAATTCATGAATGCCTTCTTTGATATTACTTAGGTTTCTTTGATCAATGTTTTGTAGTTTTCAAAATTACAAGCTCTATGCATGTTTTGTTAGAAATATAACTAAGTATTTCATTTCCTTGTTAGATTTACAGATTTAAATTGTTGTATTTTAATTTTTGGTGCCCATGTGTTTATTGCTAATATGTACAAATACAATTTATTTTTGTATGCTTATCTGGATTCCTATGATCTTGCTGAAATCACTTACTAGTTCTAGTGTTTATTTGTAAATTCCTTGGAATTTTCCACATAGACAATTATGTCATCTGTGTATAGGGACAATTTTATTTTTCTTTCCAATCTATATAAGTTTAAATTCCTTTTCTTGCCTTATTGTACTAGCTAGAACATTCAGCACCCTTTTGAATAAGAGTAATGAGAGCAGACAATTTTACAGTGTTCTCAATCTTAGGGGGGAAGCATTCAATTTTTCACCAATAAGGATAATGTTAGCTGTAGGTTTTTGTAGATGTTCTTTACCAATTTAAGTTCTCCTCTATTCCTAGTTTACCGAAAGACATGTTTGTTTGTTTGTTTTGTTTGTTTGTTTTAATCATGAGAGGGTGTTGAATTTTGGCAAGCCATTTTTCTGCATTGATTGATATGCTCATGTGATTTTTCCTCTTTAGCTTAATAGCATGATGGATTACATAGATTGATTTTCAAATCAATCTGACCAGCCTTCCATCTTTGGAGTAAACCCTACTTTGTCATGGTATATAATTCTTGTTATATATTGCTGAATTCTATGTTTCAATATTTGTTAAGAAGTTTTGCATCTATATTCATGAAGATTATTGGTCTATGGTTTTCTCTCTTTTATTTAAACTGTCTTTGTCTAGTTCTGCAATCAGGGTAATTGCTACCTTCCTAAAAATGAATCAAGAAGTGTTTCCTCCTCTTCCATAATCTGTGAGAAATGGTCTAGATTTGATAATGCTTCTATCAATGTCTGGAAAAATTCCCAGTGAAATCATCTGACGCTGGAGATCTTTGAGTAGAGTTTTTAAATTAAGAATTCAATTTCCTTAATAGTTACACAGCTATTCACAGTATCTATTTCATATTGGATGAGGTGTGGTATTTAGTGTTTTTTGAAGAATTGTCTAACTTGTATATTTATGTGTGTAGAATTTTTTGTGACATTCCTTTATTATCCCCATGATGTCTGCAGGAAATGTGGTAATATATTCTGTTTCATTTCTGATATTAGCAATTTGTAACTTCTCACTTATTTTGTTAGTTTTGCAACATATTTTTCATTTTTAAAAATCTTTACAAAGAGTAAGTTTTGTTTCATTGTTTTTCCAATTATTTTAGTTTTCAATTTCATTAATTTCTGTTCTTACCTTTATTGTTTCCTTCCTTCTATCTGCTTTGGATGCATTTGGTTCTGTTTCTGTGTTCTTGAGATTGGAGAATAAATTATTGATTTATGATGTTTCCTATTTTCTAATGTATGAATCTAATGCTATAAATTTACATTTCAGCATTGCTTTAGCTGTGTCTCACAAATTTTCATACATTGTAGTTTCATTTTCTTTCCATTTAGTGTGTTTTAAAATTTCCTATGAGACATTGACTATGGATTACTTAGACGTGTGCTGTTAGTTTCCATGTATTTGGAAACTATACTTTTATTTCTGTTAGTGATTTACAGTGTGATCAGAGAACACACTTTGTATGATTTCAATTTTTCAAAGTTTTGCTGAAGTTTGTCTTATGGCCCCAGATAGTATCTATTTTAGTATATATCCCATGTGCACTTGAAAAAAATGTTATTCTACTATTTTTGGGCAGAATGCTCTATAAATGTCGATTAGATCCTCTTGGTTGCTGATGTTGAGTTTTCCTACACCCTTTCTGTGTTTCTGTTTATTTGTTCTATCAATTGATGAGAGAAGAATTTTAACATCTCTTAACTATAATCGTCAACTTGTTTATGTCTCCTTTTAGTTCTATCAATCAGTTTTTGCTTTATGTATTTTGCAGCTCTATTGCTTGGTCAAACACATTTAGGATCACTGTGTCATCTTGGTTGAATAACCATTTTATCATTGTATAATGTCCCTCTCTGTCTCTGGTAATTTTCTTTCTCTGAAGTCTACTTTATCTGACACTAACATAGCCATTTATGTCTTCCTTTGATTAATATATATGTATGATATCTATTTTTTTATCCTTTCACTTTCAACCTGCCTAATTCATTGTATTTGATGTGAGTTTCTTGCAGGCAGGATATGGTGGGTCATGTTTTAAAATCTACTCTTCTAATCTCTTTCTTTTAATTGGCACACTTAAACCATTTACATTCAAGGTAATTATTAACACATCAGGACATAAGTCTGTGCCCACTGGGATTTTCACAAGTCTGGGATATATGAGGGAAAAAAAAAAGAAAAGAAAGAAAGAAATCTCCATGAAACTCTACCATGTTTTTCCTCAGGTCTGAGATGCATAACCAGGCTCCCCTCTTCTCTCCACTTTTCAGAGGTTTCCTAGGTTTGTTTTCTATATAACATCCAAGATTTTTAGTTTTACTTAGCAAAAAGAATAGGAAAACATGTCTCTTGCATTTTTCCCAGAAGCAAAATATCCAAAGAATTTTATGTTATCCCCCTACTTCAAATTCTGCTCAGATTTATAGCTCATATTTTATTCTCATGCTGAGAAATCCTTAACATCTGGAGAGTGTCAGGATTCTTTCAACAGCTGGAGCATGAACTGCCTTCAGCCAGGAAAGGGTGTCATTTCTCCAGCAAGTCCAGAGCTGAGTTGATCATCCCACAATCTCTGGCCTCATTTTGTTTGGACGCACAGTGAGGCATGCGAGATCTTAGTTCCCCGACCAGGGATGGAACCTGTGCCCCCTGCAATGGAGTCCTAACCACTGGACCACCAGGGAATTCCCGCTCGCCTCATTTTTATAATGAGTTAAACAGTTAACAGAACATATACAAGTATCACAATATTGGTTTCACACCCACATATTGAAGAAAAAAAAGATATTCCTCAGATAAAACCCAGATAATGCATGTTTCTTAGAAAAAGTGCCATCTCCCAAACAACATGTGTCTGAAAATTCAATGGAGTTTGAGGGAAAGTGAGGATGGGGGTAAAATTCCTCTTTGTTTCAGCCTCTCACAGTTCCCTGTGCTGACGTCTAGGACCCAGGACCTGTGCACCTAAACACAATTTGGATGAGTATGGATGAGTGTGGGGTACAGTGAACATACATTTAACTTTCTATTTTATATTGGAGTATAGTTGATTTACAATGCTGTGTCAGTTTCAGGTGCACAGCAAAGTGATTCAGTTATACATACACATGTACGTATTCTTTTTCAGATTCTTTTCCCATCTAGGTCATTACAGAGTACTGAGCAGAGTTCCCTGTGCTATACAGTAGGTCCTTGTTGGGTATCCATTTTAAATATAGTATTGGGTACATGTCAGTCCCAAACTCCCTAACTATCCCTTCCCGTCCCCCCACCCTTCTCCCTGGTAACCGTAAGTTCATTCTCTAGGTCTATGAATCTGTTTCTGTTTTGTAAATAAGTTCATGTGTGAACATAGATTTAGTAAAAAAAAAAATAGTGTTATAACTCAGTTGGAAAGATGGGGGGCCTCCGAGGGTAAAGAAGCAGGAAAGAGATGTGGTGAGAGATATGAGAGGGCTAAATCCTAACCTCATGTATCAACAAATGATACATGAAGATGATAAGTACAAAAGCAGTAGTATTGGCATTATATTTAGAAGTATGACAGTAAAAGCAAGAAGAAAGTCAAAAATCTTGAAAGGCTGGGGAGTTATGCAGTGAGGGGGTCAGCTGTTTTATTGTGATCTTTCTTAGGGTTGTTTGATCTTTTAACCATGTGCATGCATTACAAATCCAAGTATAAAAATTAAGAGGTTGATCCTGTGGATGCCCGTCTGCCTGTATCAGCTAAGGGGTGCCCGTCTCTTCTTACCACCCATCTCCTTTTCATGCATGCTGGCCTAGCTCACACCATATCCCACTGCAGTGACTGACAGGCCAGAACACAGGTCAAGACTGCCAGGTTTTCTCAGCCTGTCTGGTTCAAATCTTGGCTTTGAAGCCAACATTCAAGTAAAATCAAATGAAATCAAATCAGCAAATGCTCCTGGTGCACCCACTGAGAAGTGTGGAAAGGAATGCAAACCCATCCCTGATGTGTAAGGGGCTACAGTTAACAAGTGAATATTAAGAGTCAAGAATACAAGTATCTCCATGAGGCCTTCAAAATGCACATTGGTCATAAGAACTGCCAGCCACAGAGCTGGGAGGGGCATTGAATAAAGTCTGGTCCTCCTTCCTCATTTAATAAAGTAGGAAACTAAGGCCAAACAGGGACTATACCCTGCACGCAGCCTGCTGTAACTCACAGGGGCTCAGGTGAGCTGCAGAAAAGTAAAACCAAAAGCTTTCACCCATGCAGAGAACAGGGCTTGGAGCTTAGTTTGCAGACCTACCTGGATGCCAGATCTGAGTGTGCAGAGTGTCTCCCTGGCTTCGAGCTGCTCAGGAGGCTGGTGGGAGCTCTGCTCAAGCCAAACCCCTATTTGCATAAATGGTTTTTATCTCCTAAGTATTTTGCACATCTGTCGTCTTTTCTTCACTCTCAAGACCGTCACCACCTGGTCCAAGCCACCTTCCTTTTTCCCTGGAAGGCTGCAACTGTCTCTAAACTGGTTTCCTCAAATCTTCTCTGACTCTTTGTAATCAGTTCTTTGGACCATAGCCAGAGTAATATTTAAAATAAGCAAACAAACACATGTGATAATGCCAATGATTTGCTAAGAACCCTTTAATGGATAAAAATAAAAAACAAAAACAGACAAAGCAACCCTTTGAATATGGTGCCCAAATATGGTCCATCACTCCTCCGCCATTTCCTCAGCCTCCTGGGGGCCTCTCTGCTCCACCCACTCACCGTCTTTAGGTCTTTCCTAATCAGCGTACTCCTTCCTGCCACAGGGCCTAGGCACATGCTGCTTCCTTTATCTGGAGTGTTTCCTTCCTCTCTTCACTTAATTAAGTCAGATATCAGCTGAAGAGACATGTTTCAACAAAGCTTCTCTTGACCCACCTGACTAGGCCAAACAGCTGGCTAGGACTTTTTAAATTTTACACTCTAGTGTGTTCTTTAATTACTGGCTATCTCTCAACCAGGCTGATTCTACAAGAACAAGAATCATTTCTTTTTTTATGATGATTATAACCATAACCTCAGTTCACTATCAGTTACTTAGCAGATGGTGGGTTAATAGTTTATCAACGACTGAATGAATGAATGAAGAATCTGAGAGAAACCTGGTTGTTGTTGTTTTTAAACAAATGCTCCTTTTATATATATATATATTTTTTTTTTTAATTAATTAATTTTTTTTTTTGGCTGTGTTGGATCTTCGTTTCTGTGCGAGGGCTTTCTCCAGCTGCGGCGAGCGGGGGCCACTCTTCATCACGGTGCGCGGGCCTCTCACTATCACGGCCTCCCTTGTTGCGGAGCACAGGCTCCAGACGCGCAGGCTCAGTAGTTGTGGCTCACGGGCCCAGTTGCTCCGCGGCATGTGGGATCCTCCCAGACCAGGGCTCGAACCCGTGTCCCCTGCATCGGCAGGCAGACTCTCAACCACTGCGCCACCAGGGAAGCCCAAAACCTGTTTTTTTTAATCTTTTTTTAAACTTGTTATTTTATATGGGATTATAGTTGATTAACAATGTTAATTTCAGGCGTACAACAAAGTGATGCAGTTATACATATACATGTATCTATTCTTTTTCACATTCTTTTCCCAATTAGGTTGTTACACAATATTGAGCAGAGTTTCCTGTGCTCCACAGTAGGTCCTTGAAGTAAGTCTGACAGAGAAAGAGAAATATCGTATGAGATCGCTTATCTGGGAAATCTAAAAATAAAATGATACAACGAACTTATTTACAGAACAGAAACAGACTCACAGACTGAGAATGAACTTACGATTACAAACCTGTTTTAAATGAATGAACAAGCCATTAGTGAGAACCCTTCCCCTGCGCTCCATCCTTTGTTAAATAGCGTGCATGCAGACAAAGGAGAAAAGACAAGGTTTTGTTTGTGATTCAGTGTCAAAACAAGAATAAGAAAAGCTGCATGACTCTGTCTGTACAGCACAGCACATCCTCCTCAAAATGAAATCACCCATTGGCTTTGGATGACTTTCAGTGTGGAAGGTTGACCCTAAATGTTTTGATTCATCCCCTTGTGTCCCTCAGCTGGCGACCTTTGAGTCAAAGATAGATGTCCAGTGCTCTCGCAGCTTCTGGTGCTGTCTCTTAATTAAAGGGGGCTCAAAAAGCGCCCAAGGATTTCTCAGGCTCTTGGCAGACAGAGGCCCTGCAATGACCTTTCTGAAACCCCAGCAGAAATCCAGGAGGACCTAACAGGACAGGCTTCCGAAATAGACAGAAGGTTCCGCAGAGGCCACTCCCTGCTGAGATGTCTCGGACCTGAGGGTGCCAGCAGCTGGTGACCCAGAGCTTAGCCAGGTAAGTGCAAAGACCTTGTCACCTAACAGCAAGATGGCACAACAGGAAAAGAGCATCACAAATGGTGACTAAAGGTTAAAGTTTCCGCCACACATGAGCACATACCTCAAGGCACAATTTGCCAACAATGTGACCTGGGTGCGTTTTTACCTGCGTCTGAGTTCTTTGGTACATAATATTGTTGTAAAAGTAGGGCAGTCATGGCTATGAAATGAGATTACCTGGGTAAAGTGCTCAGGAAAGCACCGGGCACAGAGCAGCCCTGGGTCAGGGTTGGAAAGCACAGATGACAGAGTGGATGCCTTGAGTTCCAGCACCAGCTGGGTATCTGAATATTGTGACCTTGAGCAAGTTGCTGGGGGTGGGAAACTGGGGCTCTGGGGGTGAAGAGCATTGTAGCGGTGGAGGAAGCGGCCAGGCTGAGTTCACGTCTGATGGGAAGATCCATTAAAGCAGCTGCTGTTTATGAAGCGCTGGCTCCATGCACCTTCCAGGCACTCACATCTAGACTTTCTATTCTCTCTCGAGGTAGGAGACCCTCACAGTGGTAACTGCGTCTGTACTTGAGTCTGCCTTGTTTTCCTGTTTTCAATAAACAGCAGCCTGAGAAGACCACCTGCCCAGGTCACGGAGTCAGGGAAGTTCTGTACAGGCAGGAACCCTCCAACATGCTCCATGCTGTTATTGGGGACAGGGGCTTCTTCCTGTTATCATGCCTGCCAGTAAATTTCTCCGCGCAAGTTCCCTCACGCTCTGTTAATCTCCAGATTCCTGCAAACATTGCAGGAGAGGAAAGCAATGCAGAAGCCCATTTCTTCTCCCTCCTGCCCAGGCTCTGTCTCTCCAACTAGAACGTATTCTAAGTGCAGATGCACACTGCTAATTCCCCACCTGGCAAGAGCTGCTGGGAAGCATAAAAAGTACGTTAGCTCATCAGAGTTATTCGTCCCAAGGGGATACATGACCAAGCAAGAGAAAAATGTGTTAATTTGGCCAGAAAAAAAAATACATCTCTCAATGAATCATGGTTACAAAAGGAGTTTGAAGTAAACCACTCCAACCATCCATTATTCATTCAGCCATTCATCCGTTTACTCATTTAACAGATACTTAGAATCAGACCCTGTGCAGGAGACTGGAAATGCCAAACCAAAAAGGAGGTCCATGTACAGGAGAAAGTTCACAGGGCTTTGGCACCAAACGGACCTAGGTTTGATTTTATATTCTGCCTTTTACTTGCTGAATAGCCTGAAGTTAACTGCTTAACATCTCTGAGCCTTAGTTTCTTCATCCGTAAAATGGGAACAATAATTAGCAACCATTGAGGGTATAGTCCAGTATAAATATGTCAAATGTCTACAAAGTGCTATTATTATTATCATTGTTATCAGTGTTATTGCGACTATTCTAAAGAAATAATAGACTGCCCTTAAGAAAACCAAAAATGAGTAAGTCAGAACTGGCATTTGTGATTAAAACCTATTATTTCACGGAACTCCCTTTCTAGAATGAAAGAGGGAGGAATACAAAGGTTGAGAGACATTCATAAGACAGAAATTCGGTAGTTTTAGTATCAGGCATACATGGGTTATCCTATCTCCTGCATCTGTCAGCAGCCATAACCATCAATATCCTATTATTTATTACTCAGCTTTGTGGGCCTGAGCAAAGAACATGTAGTAGGTAATAGGGAAAACCCCCATTCACATAGGCAGATGGCTGAGAAAGCAGTCAGGGTCAGAGTGCACCGTGAGCTGAGCATCCATCGGCAAGTGAAACTGTGAATACAAAGGCAAGTGTGCCCAGGGACATGCAAATGGGATGACAGCTCTTCTCCTCTGTTGGGCCCTAAAACTGGCACACAAACATTTTTAAAATAAGCTCACTAACATACAAGTGGAGTGAGATCATGTTTGCGTGCTCATTAGATGCCAGGCATTATGCCAATATATTTGTTAGTTATAAAACTTAACCATTTTTAAAACCATTATATTATGTAACACAACAGCCCCATGAGCCATTATCCTCCTCATTTTACAACTGATGAAGCAGAAAGATCAGAGATATGGAGGAACCTGACTGAAGTCCCACAGCTGGTGAAGCCATTATTGGATCGTGGAGCTTTCTGACTCCAAACCGGGGACTTGCTACTGACACAGCCCCTTCTACGTTGTGGACTCTTCCCTGTTTGGCCTTCAGTTTCTTTGGGGGTGTGGGGAGGGGTTATGTTTAGTACTTGATATACCACAGAGGTACTTCCTGACTTGAACGAAAGAGGTGACCCCTCTTTCTTTAAGGGTGTAATGATTCTGAACCTAGCAACTACTAGTTTGAGGGTTTGATTGGAAATGATGCTTAGAAAATACTTCACAGAGAGCTGTAGTAATCTGTTGTATGTAAGAAGGACCAGAGATCCCACTAATCCTGGTTTTTGCCTAAAATCCCTTTCTTTAATGATTTTTTTTCACTTCATTAAACAAGATGAATTCCAAATCCTACTTGAAAGTGTTTATAATTTTATGCAACTGTATGTTATTGCCCAAGATAAGTAGGTTACCTTCCAAGCTCAATGTGTGAACCAATATTGTGTAAACAAAGGAGTATCCTCACACGAGATCTGTACAAAATTTGTCCAAAAAGCTGCGGTGCAGGCACAGCCCCACCCTGTTTTACAGATGAGGAGGTCGAGGCTTATGGGGCTGAACGTCTTCAAGAAGACCTCACATTTCATTCAACAATTAATTTGAATTTGAATTTGAACCCAGCATAGACAGACCCTTTCCATTACCACACAACCTTCCTTCATACATGTCCGGTTTTCTTTATCAGGATTTCCTGATAAAGTCTAGGAGCCATGATGTTTTGTAAGTATTATTAAACTTGACCTAACTCATTATTATAAAGTTTGCCTAGATGCAATGGCAATAATCGATCTGGCTGCACTCCTGAGACACCTCAGGTGACACCATGATGGGAGATAGAGCCCACCTCACCTCTTGGGAACTTTGGAAAAGCGATGGCAACCTGACTTTTGCTAAAATACAAGGAATGTTCCATACAGTAGCATGGTTTTCTGGGCTGCTTTCTGGAGAATCACAAGACCTGTCAGGACAAGGCCCTCTCTCCTGCACATGTCCCAGGACAGGTTTCAGAAGCTCCTGCCCCAAAGTAGCAGCACTTCCTTTGCAGTTTCTTTCCTTCCTCTTCCATTCTGGCTCAGTGGGGGGATGGGGAGTCTGGCTGCAGCCACCTTGATTATCTGGGGTAATCATCCCTGCTTTGTGTTTCTGGGATATGGGCAGATGCAGACACTCCACTTCTCCTTTGTGTGGGGCAGTGAAGTCTAGGGTGTCCTCTTCAGCATGCTTTGCTGAGAAGCGGGTGCCGGGGAGCTCTCTGCTCTGTTGGCTTATTCCTCAGAGCTGCCCAAGGACACTGTGTACCCCAAAGAGCATTCACCTTCCTCACAAGGACTCATGTACCCTCACTTCAGCTGCCAGCTTCATTTTCTCTCTCTCTCTCTCTCTCTCTCTCTCTCTCTCTCTCTCCAGGGTTGTCCTGGGAAATCCTACTTTGCTGACAGTCCACCCTCCACGCCCACTATCTCTGCTATCAGAGAACAGCTTGGCCAGCAGTTCTCCAGATTGCCACCCTAAAGTAACAGGGTTTCTTTCAGAGTGAAGGAAAAGCAAAATAAATGTGGGAAATAACTTTACAGGCTGGGGCAGCAGGTGAAAGAATGAAGGGCAGCTGGCAGGTCCCAGCCCTGACCCATCAGAGAAGCAGCCCTGCCCTGAGAACGGGCTCTGGTGGACCCCACACCTCAAGGATCTAGTTCATCCTCCCTGGCCGCCCCCTATAGACACAGACCTGTTTTCTCATGCAGGGCCTTCATCTCCGTGTTCATGCTCCCATACCCTCTTCCCACCTTTCACGGGGAAAGGGTCTTTTTCAGGTAAAACCAATCCATTTGGCTTTACTTCCTGCCCTTTCTCTCAAAAACAAGCATTTCCCAATTACGTAGTTGCTCTGCCATGATATGAGTCCAGAGGCAGTAAAAAGTATGTGTTGTGCTGTGTGAAATGCCCCGGCTTGCTTCACAGTGCAGTTCCATCAACACTTACTGGACAATTACTGTATGCCAGGACATGCATAGTCTTTACTTGGCTATGTAGAGGATCATCAGACACAATCACAACCAACAACGGCAACCAAAGGCGTTCTCTAAGGTGGTTATCTTAGTCACCTGGGACCCCTATAACAAAATATCATAGGCTTGGGGGCTTCCCTGGTGGCGCAGTGGTTAAGAGTCCGCCTGCCGATGCAGGGGATACGGGTTCGTGCCCCGGTCCGGGAAGATCCCACGTGCCGCGGAGCGGCTGGACCCGTGAGCCATGGCCGCTGAGCCTGCGCGTCCGGAGCCTGTGCTCCGCAACGGGAGAGGCCACAACAGTGAGAGACCTGCGTACCGCAGGAAAAAAAAAAAAAAAAAAATCATAGGCTGAGGGCATAAATAACAGACATTTATGTCTCACGGTCCAAAACCTAGCAAGGCAAATTCCATCAGATCTTAAGACTCAGAAAGAATTCTCCTTGACTTAATATTCTACCTTCCAGGCTTCCATTCATTGGCCAAACACAGAACTGCAGTGAGTCAAATTTCAAAACACAAGACCCCTTTCTGTCAGTGATTGGGAGTATGGGGCTGCCAAACTGTGTGTCCTTCCTTTGTCAACAGCTGTTCCTGCATTACCCAACATCCAAACATTAAAATTCAATGGTATAAACCAGACAAGGAATATTTAGACCCATATCAAGAAGGCTACACATGTAGGGGAGGGCAAGGCAGACTGCTCAAGGAAACAACACTTTATAAATGCAAACGGGGCTTCCCTGGTGGCGCAGTGGTTGAGAGTCCGCCTGCCGATGCAGGGGACACAGGTTCGTGCCCCGGTCCGGGAAGATCCCACATGCCGCGGAGCGGCTGGGCCCGTGAGCCATGACGGCTGAGCCTGCGCGTCCGGAGCCTGTGCTCCGCAACGGGAGAGGCCACAACAGTGAGAGGCCCGCGTACCACACACACACACAAAAAAAAGTATAAATGCAAACGCACTCAGGAAACTGCATATCTCTGGGTAAGTCAGAGAGAATGAAGGTGAAAGGAGAGATTTTAAAACCTTTCATCCATCAGCAGGTTTTGTGTCATTTCTGTTAGAATTACACATCTTTGTATAGTTCGTGTCCATGATTAACAGCCAGACCTGGGCTCACTGAAGGGGGGGACCACGTCTTAATCGCCTCTAAGTAAGCACATACTAACAGCAACCCTCTGAGTTAGGAGATATTTTTAGCATTTTGTGAATAAGGGAACTGAAGATAAGCAAGATAAAGAAGTAGTTCAAGGTCACATAGCCAGTAAGTGGCTCAGACACGTTTTCTTTCTCCAAAGCCAGTTTTCTAAAATTTACTCCCTGGTATGCTATCGGTCCTGTGAAAATGTGCCTATAGTTACTGAATCTCTTTTTTGGTTTTAAAGGGGGCGTTAGCATTGAAAAGGCACAAAAATGTCCTTTAGTAAAGACTTCACTTACCTTTGTTTAACTCAGATCTTCTCAACCCCATGTGACTACAGAGACCTTTTATCATATCAAATGCACCTTGAAAGACTCTGAACCAGTAACCTGATGCCTCCCCCTCCTCCCCAGTAAAAAGCTGTTTCTCCGGTCCATGAGCATGAAAAAGCAACCCAAGATTTGACAGATGGATGAGTAAAAACCCCAGGAGACAGTCCAGGGAGGAGCAGTGAGCTCCGGCTGGAGTCACTGGTCACATGTAGGTGTGTGAATGAAAGTTTAAGTTACCTAAAATTAAATAAAATAAGATTTCTTAGTCACATCAGCCATGTTTCAAGTCTACAAAAGCCAGATATGGCCAGTAGATACCGTGTTTGACAGTTGAGGTACAGAACACTGGCATTATGGCCTAAAGTTCTGTTGGACAAACAGGGCTGAAACTTAGAGTCAAGGCCTTCATATGGACTTGAATTAGTCCCACTTGTAGAATTAGCCCCAGTGACCTGATTAAAAAGATTCCATGCTTTGTCCTCTAAGCTCTGTGGCCATCCTCAACTATTGGAAAGGGCTTAAATGCTGGCTTATTTTCCTTCTCTGAAGACGAGACTATTGCCTGCACTTTCTTACTTCTTAAGGGTGATGGGAATAAAATGTGATAATATATACAGAAACAATTTCAATTCATATAATATCTTTCTGGCTAAAACTCAAAAGTATCATTATGTCCCTCTGAGAACTATGCCTTCTCCATATTTAGAAACATAAATATTCAGATACCTATATAATCCCTTTTGAATGAAGACCAACATTTATAAGTAATGAGTTTTTAAAAATCCTACTGCTTTTTACTGGCTCCATTATCAAAATGATGCTTCTATAGCTATCTTGCCTACCACTGCCAGGCAAATTTTCCTAGATATCCATTTTTCCACACCCTCCCCCGCTCAAAAGCCACCAGTGGCTCCCTACTGTGTTTAATTCCAACTCCTCCTCACTCAGGCTTTCCAGCCATCAATGTGGTCCACTCCCCACCCTCACTCAGCCTCTTCCATAAACAGCACAGAAAGATCAGTCACGGACCGCCTTCTCTTAGAGGGACAAGAATGATCAAGAACCACGCCTCCGAGAACAGGAGGAGGAACTGAGGCCATGTTCCCACTCCCGTGCCCTTGTTCACAGCCCTCCCCCTCAGGATGTGGTCCACATTTATCAGGCTTCACAGACAGTGGGTCTGCAAACAGGAAGTCTGAAGGCAAAAAGGTCATGTTTTCTCTAACTTTCTTCCTAAGGCGTCTTATCAAATATACAAGTTTGCTAAGCACGAGCCTTATCAGGTCTAAGGGGTAATATGTGTCCTCCTTACTTTAAGCCATGCTTCACACACCCTCAGATCAATATCCAAAACTTCTCTTTGCTCATGTCCCTTTCTCACATTTCATCCTTCAGTAAATTTTGTTGCCCTTTTGGGTAAAGTCTCAGACTCTGAGCCTGGCATTCAAGGCCCGTCACGATCTGTCTCTTCAGCCTTTTCGCCACCATTTCTTATACCTGAAATTGCAGCAAGACTAGGGACTCATTGTCCCCTGGGTTATCACTTCTATTCTTTCTTTGAGCACATTGAGCGCATCCTCCTTCTTTGACTCTATACCTTCAGCTTCAAGGAGTGCACTGCCTTTCTTTAAACCCAGAATGAAAATCAAACTCCCCATTATGGCCTTTAAAACTTTCCATGTGCGTCTCATTGGCTTCATCGGTCTCATGCCATGCCACTCACCACTACCTTAGTCATGAGCACACAACCACACTGACCTTTCTGTCCTTGACTGAGCTACACTGTTACCACCTCAGAGCCTCAACACTTCCTGCCAAGTGCCTCGCATTCACTGCACTCTGCTGCACTCCACTTACAGCAGGCATCACTGATTGACATCTTTCACTTATTGTTTTATTTGTGCAGGGTGTGTGCTAACCCCACTGCAAAGTTAGAAGTCATAACTTTTGCTATATCTTAGACTAGTGCCAGGTATCTAGTATGTAAGTGCTCATAATGATATAATTAATAATTGAATTGGGCTGCCATGGACATAGCAAACAGTTCCTTCTGTCCTTCCTTTATCCACTTATTACATAATAATCAGGATCTTATAATTATCTCAATTGTGACAGTTATCACACTACTTATTTACCTGCAGGCCCCTTAGACTGTGAGCCTACTAAAGCCAAGACAGCGTGCTGGTTATGTCTGCATTCACATTGGCTACATAGTGCCTGACATGCAGGAGAAGAACAGTAATCACAAAGCATATGCATGAAAGAAAAAGTAACAAAACAATCAAGTATTTTAAAAAGTGACATAGTCCTAACAAGGATGAAGAGGTACAAAGAAAGAGAGAAATAGCCTAATATATTAAAGATGTAAAACTTGATATAATTATATATTACAGATTCATGAGCAAAATAAATCAGATAAAAGATACATACTGTAAGAGTCCCTTTATATAAAGTTCAAAAATAGGCAAAATGAATGTATGGTATTTAAAATCAGGGTAGCCATTAATTTGGAAATTTCTACCACCACCAAGGAGGAGGCACCAGGAGGGTGTTTCTGTGATGCTGATAGTGTTATGCTTCTGGATCTGGGTCCTGGTTACAAAGGTGTATTTACCCTTGTGAAAATTCATCAGTCTGTGTACTTATTAGTATTTATGTTATACTTCAATAAAGAATGCAAAAGAAGTGAATGTGAAATGAAAAAGTTTTCAAATTTCCCAGCATACCTGCACTAAAGGTGTTCTATAGGTAGAAGGAAAATGTCCTTAAATGGAAGCTCAGTTTACTATCTTTTCTGCATAACAAAGTTAATACTTCACACAACCAAATTTATTACTCATCAGCAGTGATGGGATAAGAAAGAACAGCCCTTAGCAGGAACGTGATGGATTCTTATGGAAACAGTGAAGAGTGAAATGTGGAGCTGATCCACACAATCATGCATAAAGCTTCTGCCCAGACATGGTATAATCACATCTGTTTATATCCCACTGCCGAAGGCCAAAGTCAATAGAGGGGTCGTTAAGAATCATAAGTGTCATGCAATTGACTGCCCTCAGATGCAGGAGAGAATGAAGAGCAACACAAAGGATAAATCTAAGTGATTATTGACTAATTAATACAAACAAACACAACACCACAAATCTGAGATGCCTAACTACATTACAGAAAATGTGAACACTGAAGAGCTATGTAATAGGAATCAGGCAGGAGGCTGAGTACTCCAAAGCCTTTGTACTCTCCACAAAGTGAAAAAGACTAATTTTATTAAACTTTAATAAGTCTGGAATTAATCTTGTAGTCTCTATGACAATTGCTAATGTAATAATTAAGAACATATAACTAACAAGAAAATATGATGAAAGTGTTACAGTAAAACTGAATTTAAAATAAGACAAAAAGAGAGAAAAAAAGAACAGAGATGAGAAAGGAGAAGTAGAGGAACAAATAGAGAGAAAATATATTAACAATTACTCTAAATGTTAGTGAACTAAACTTTCCAAGTAAAAGGCAAAGAGCATCAGTGTGGATTAAAAATAATAAAAATATGCTGCTTGTAGGAGACTCAATTTGAATAGTAAGAATGCAAAATGATTGAAAGAAAAAGGCTGCAAAATACTATGGAAACACAAATCAAGAGAGAGTTGATATGCCTATATTAATATAAAGCAAAGTAGACTTTAAGGCAGGCAGCATCACTAGAGACAAAAAGAATAAAAAGATGTTTTAATTCACCAGGAAGATATAACAAATGCACCTCTGTACGCACCTAATAACATAGCCTCAAATACATGAAGCTAAAACTGACAGACATAAAAGTAGAAATAGAAAAATATATAAGTATATTGAAAGCTTTCTCAGTAATGGATAAAACAAATTGATTAAAATATCAACCAGTATACAGAAAATTTCAACAATATTACCAAACTTGATTTGATTCATAAACATAGAATACTGAACGTAGAGTTCCATTCAAATGTACACAGAGTATTTATCAAAATTAACCATATATTGAGCCATAAAGCAAGTCTCAATCTTATACAAACTCTCTCAGAGAACTGAAAAAGAAAGACTTCTTCCCAACTAATATTATGAAAGAAAAATACTCTGGATGCTAAAACCTGTCAAGGACATTACGAAAAAGGAAAATAACAAGCAAATATGTCTCATGAACACAAATGCAAAAGTCCTAAACAATATATTTGTGGACCAAATTCAATGAAATATAAAAAGAACTATTATAACTATTATATAAATGTATTGGATTGGCCACAAAGATCATTCGGGGTTTCCATACCGTCTTACAGAAAAACGTGAAAGAACTTTTTGGCCAACCCCATAATTTTATTCCAGGAATGCAAAAAAAAAAAAGCCTTCAAATTTGGTTCAACATTCAAAAATCATTATAATGAACTACATTAACAAAATAAAGGAAATAGTTACACAATATGTCAAAGATTTGATAAAATTCATTTATGATAAAAAAATCTTCACAAAGAATAGAAGTGAAAATAATTAATCTGATAAAGAGTTTCTACAGAAACTCTACACAGATATAATACTCATTTGTGAAATGTCAAAAGTTCCCCTCTGATATCAGGGATAAAAGTCAGGGATTCTTGCTATTCAACCTTATATTGGGCATTCTAGTTAGTAAACTTAAGGCAGGAAAAGAAATAAAATTTTAAGAATTTGAAAAAATATGACAAGCAGTCATTATCTTCAGGTGACATGACAAAGTAACCTACAGATAAATTAGTAGAATTTATAAGTTAATTTAGCAGAATAACTGGATGCAAAATCAAATGTAATTCTCTATACCAGAAGAATTATGGTACACAATGAATGTACTGTAATTTTAGAATGGTACCATAAAAATAGTATTAAAAGACATAAAATACATAAATACAGCAAAATATGTGTAAGATCTATATATTGAAAATTAGGAAACTTTCACTGAAATTTTAAAAGGCTTTATCAGTCTGTGTTTGACTAAAGAAATAGAACTGAATATATATTTGATATATTATAAGAAATTGGTTTATGCAATAGTGACTAAACAAGTCCAAAATCTGTAGGAAAGGCAATCAGGAAAGGAAGTTCATGGGCAGGGCTGAAGCTATCATCCAGTTGAAATTTCTCCTCCCTCCTGGGGAAATTTCAGCCCTGCTTTTAAAGGCTTCCAATAGAGTCAATAAACCGCATCCAGATTATCCAGGCTAATCTCCCTGACTGTCAACTGTTTAGGGCTTTAATTACATCTGCAAAATTCTTTCACAACAACACCTAGATTAGTGTTTGAATAGCTGAGGACTGCAGCCTAGCCAAGTTAACATATCAACAAAGTGAACACAAATGACCAAATAAATAAAGCTCCACACATGGACTGGAAGATTTTGTATTGTACAAATATTAATTCTCCTCAAATATAGATCTGAAGACAGCTTAATCAATATACTTGCAGTATCTGGAAAATTATCAGTTGATTCCAAAAATTTATATGTTACCTTAAAATGACAAGTCTAGCTGAGACACTCTTGAAAAAAGAAAAAAAAAAAAATGGAAGATTAAAACTACCAGATAGCCAGGCTTATAGAAAAGCTACAATAAATATGTTATAGATAGATTAACAGACCAATGAAACAGAATAAAGAGTCAAGGACAGACTGACACATGAAAAACTGATGCATGACAAAGTTGGCAACAAAGAACACTAGGAAAACAATAGGTTTTATTCAATAAATAGTGATGGGTAAACTGGATAACAATACTACCTCACACAATATACTTATGTCTAAACGTAAATAATAATAATAATAACATTTTTAGAATATAATAAAGGCAAATAGCTTCATGACCTTGGGGTAAGCAAAGAGTTTCTAAACAATATTAAGAATAATCTTAATAATCTTATGAAGTGTAATGGAAAAGACTGATAAAACTGGATTTCATTAAGACTAAGAAATTTGAGTCATTAAAAGAAACCACTAAGAGATAGTAAAAACACAAGTCACAAAATGGGAGAAATTATTTGCAACACATATAACTAAAATCAGTCTATATACAGAATATGTAAAGAATTTGTAAACTTTGACAGGTAAACCTACCCAAATGGTCAATAAAGAGACATTTTTCTAAAGAAAGCACTAAAAAGTTATAATGCACATGAAAATTGCTCAATGTTATTTATTCTCAAGAAAAGCAAATTAAAACCATATTGAGACACCAATACACAGAAATTAGAAAAGCTGAAGTTTAAAAAGACTGACATCTTGCGTCTCCCTCCCATCCTCCCTATCCCACCCCTCTAGGTGGTCACAAAGCACCGAGCTGATCTCCCTGTGCCATGCGGCTGCTTCCCACTAGCTATCTATTTTACATTTGGTAGTGTACATATGTCAGTGCTATTCTCTCGCTTTGTCCCAGTTTACCCTTTCCCCTCCCCATGTCCTCAAGTCCATTCTCTATGTCTGCATCTTTATTCCTGTCCTGCCCCTAGGTTCATCAGAACCATTTTTTTTTTTTAGAGGAAGGGGATATGGGTATACATATAGCTGATTCACTTTGTTATACAGCAGAAACTAACACAACACTGTAAAGCAATTATACTCCAATATAGATGTTAAATAAAACAATTTTTAAAAAAAGACTGACATCAAGCATTATCATGTATATGGAGCAACCAGAACTCTAAACAAACCTATCGGGGTGTAAATCTGTACAATTTGGGGAAACTGTTTGGACGAACCTATTAAAGTTGAACATACTCTATCACTTAGCAATCTGATTCCCAGGTATGCACTCACTGAGATGCACATGCGTACTGAAAGACACATCAGATGTGATCATAACAGCATTATTCCCAAGAGCTCCAAACTGGAAACTATCCAAGTGACTAAACTATCCAAATGGATAAACAATTAAATATTATAAATATGAATAATATCTCATTACCATAAAGTTGAGAGAAAGAAGGCAGAGACAAGTACTATCTGATTGTTAGTTTAAAATCCTTGTTTAAATTGTTAAAATCTTGTTAGAAATTTTAAACACCTTGTTAAAAATCAGGATAACTGTTACCTGGAAAAAGGAAGGAGGTTAAGATCAGAATGGATTGTGGGGTGGGCGGCTGAGGTGCTGGAAATATTTATTTCTTGTCCAGAGTATCTGTGGATTTACTTTTATTTAATTGACAAGTATATTGAGATAATTATAACTCCACATGTATTAGAAATAATATTAATTAATAAATAATGCAGAGAGATCAGATCCCATGTGCTCTTTACGCAGTTTCCCCTAATGGTAACATCTTGCAAAACCATACTACAGTATAACAACCTGGATACCTACATTGATACAACCCTCCAATTCAGATTCTCCCTGTGTATTTTTACTATTTGGGTGTGTGTGTGTGTGTGTGTGTGTGTGTATGTGTGTGC
>NC_041215.1:36909264-36916579 GCF_002837175.3 Physeter macrocephalus | reverse complement strand
GTGTGTGTGTGTGTGTGTGTGTGTGTGTATGTGTGTGCTGTGTTGTGTTTTAGTTCCATATAAATTTAACACATCCATAGGTTTGTGTATCCATCACCTCAGTCAAGATACAGGACAGTTTCATGACCACAGAATACCTTGTGTTTCCCTTTCATAATCACAGCCACTTCCCTCTGCCAATCCATCCCTGACCCCTGGAAACCCCTAATCTTTTCTCTATTTCTAAAATTAAGTCATTTTAAGGCGTTATACAAATGGAATCAGGCAACACATAACCTTCTGGGGTTGACATTGTTTTTCTTTTTGAAATAGCATGTTTCCTTTGAGATACATCCAAGTGTCAATAGCCTTTCCCCTTCCCTATCCACTTCTCCTTCTCCCTGCTAATCCTCCACCTCCTCCTCCTCCTTCTCCACCTTCTTCTTTTTTTGAGTACCACAGTTTGAGTTTGCTTAACTATTCTACCTGTTGAAGGATGTCTAGCTTCTATCCAATTCTTGCTATTATGAATACAGCTGCTATTAACGTTCACGTACAAATTTTTATGTAAAAATAAATTTTTACTTTAAAACATTGTAACATCTTTTTTCTAGTCTCCATGCGTTCTAATTAGGTACTCACTTTTATTCAAATTTGTATTGCTCTAACGGCGATGTATAATTTCTCTCTGGCTGCTTTTAAGATTTTCCTTTGTCTTTCATTTTTTTCACTTTTTAATTTTTTTAAATATTTTTAAATGTTTCATACAATTTTAAAGGTTACTTTCCATTTACAGTTATTACAAAATATTGGCTATATTTCCCGTGTTGTACAATACATCCTTGAGCCAATAGCTTGTATCTCTACTCTCCCACCCCTATAATGCCCCTCACCCTCAACTGGTAACCACTAGTTCATTCTCTGTAACTGTGAGTCTGCTTCTTTTTTGTTATGTTCACTAGTTTGTTGTATTTTTTAGATTCCACATATAAGTGATATCATACAGTATTTGTCTTTCTCTGTCTGACTTATTTCACTTAGCATAATGTCCTCCAAGTCCATCCATGTTGCTGCAAGTGGAAAAATTTTATTCTTTTTTATGGCTGAATGGTATTCCATTGTATATATATATACCACATCTTGCCTATCCATTCATTTGTTGATGGACACTTAGGTTGCTTCCATATCTGTCTTTAAATTTTTGAAGTTTAATTATTATATGTGTTGGCGTGGGTTTTCTTGAGTTTATCCTGTTTGGGATTTGCTCCAAATTACATAGGTTTGTGTCTCACTAAATTTAGGAAGTTTCAGCCATTATAATTTTGAATATTTCTTAATCTTCACTCTTTCTCCCCTCTTTCTGGGACTTTGAATCCTTTGTACCAAGGATAGGTTTATTATTATTATTATTATTATTATCCCTCATGTCCCTGAGGCTCTGGCTATTTATTTTTTTAGTCTGTTTACTACAAATTATTCAGATTGAGTAATTCTGTTGATAGGTGCCCAAGTTCATTGACTCTATATTCTGTCATTTCCACTCTACTGTTAAGCCTCATGAGGAGGTTTTGTTCTAAATTTCTGTTATTTGATTTCTCGTATTATTTTTCCAGGCTTTATTGAGGTACGATTGACAAATAAAATTGTATATATTTAAAATGTACAATGTGATCATTTCCATTTGATTATTTTTTCATAGCTTCTATTTCCTCACTGAGATTTTCATTTGTTTCAAGAGAATATTTCTGAAGTATTTTTACTATGGCTGCTTTAAGATCATGGTCAGATCATTCTAACATCTGATGTGTTACTGTTGGCATCGTTTGACTGCCTTTTCTCATTCAAGTTGTGATTTTCCTAAATGTTGCTATGGTGGGTGGTTTTCTATTGTATACTAGACATTTTAACTGTAATGTAGAAGACTGGATTCTATTTAAATCACATAGTTTAGCACATGTTTAGGTTTAGCACATAGCTCCTGGGCTTACTTTGTGAGCTGTGGTTCCAATGACAATTTAATGACCTGAACCTCTGGGATGTTATTTAGGTCTGCCTGATTTAAATGGGGCCATTGGGGCACCCACTGGGAATCTGGAGAAAAGCATTTCTGCAGGACAGGCTACTTGATATCTCTTGGAAGAGGAGTGGAATTTGAGACCCACAGGGACAGAGATTTCCCTGGCTGGGTGTTTGTTGTGGTTGGTTCTGCCTTGCCTGTGGAGATTGGAGAGCAGTCTCTGGGCTGGGCACTTCATGTATCAGGATTCCCCCCTGACAGTGACCCTTAGCTATACTGGTGTATCTGGGTAGTCAATTAATTAGTATCAGTTCTGATATTCTAACAATATCTAGTGAGGATAGCCACTAATTAAGGAAAAATGTTGCAAGTTAAACACAAGATATACCCATACAAGTACAATCTCTTAATCATATCAGAACAAATGTGTTTGCTGCTGTTGTTGGTGTCTTTTCCAGACTTCTTTCTAGAGTAAAACTTTGAAGCCAGGAAGACAAAGCCTGCCTTTCAGCACTGCTTAACTGTGTCTTGTTCCACTAAAACTGCAAGACTTGGCAAACTGCTAAATGTGAGACTACTCTATCCCTCTTTGATATACATTTTTCTCAGAGTTTTGATAGTCTCCCCTTCAGTTAAGACTCTTTATACAATATTATTCTTTAAGGAACTAGAGGAAAGAAAACACCTCAGTCCTCATATCTTGGAATATAACTAACATCAGCAGGTATTGACCACTTGCTATGTGGACAGCACCATGCTGTGCCTCGGACACAGCCCTGCATTGCTGAAATCCCCCAGAGAGCTGCAGGGGCCCACAGGTCCCTGTCTTAATGGGTCCACTCAGTGGTCACAAGAAGAGGAAATGATATCAGGCCAGGTGACCAACTGACCTTCATGTCAGGAGCTGGACTTCAGCTGGATGCCAACTCCAGCTTCTTTCTCTGGACCAATTGTTTTGTCTTCCAGCTGTATTAGAGAAACAAACATGCACGTATTAAAGAGTTAAATAAAATTGTAAAACAGTCTGTCAGTCAAGAGTTCAGAAAGCTGTCGTTTGATTTTTGAAATATCCATATAACACATGCGCATACACACACACCCCCCATTTAGATACTCTGTGTAGTATGAATATGCTTATTCAGTTAAGCTCTGTTGTAAAGTATGTTCAGTTGTCATAAAACCCTCTCAGTAGTATCTTTGCCAAGTTGGTTCTCACAGAGCATAGGAGCAAAAGTCCTGGGTTTGTAGCTGGACCCAGTTCCATCCAGCCTGCCTCTTAATAACCACATGCTCTTGGGTATTTCCTCCCGTATAAAGAGGAACATCAATACATGGTTTGTCAATTTTAAAAAGTGTTGGTGAGGCTCAAATTTGCTAATGCAGGTGTAATCTCCTAATAAATTATTAAATAATCCATTGTAGTAATTCATCATTTTTCTCCCTAAATACCCATTTCCAACGTCATTGTCTTGTTCTCTTGTATGTGCTTGCCTAGTTTTCTAGGAGGGAAAGGAAAGATTGACAATTTGAGTTCTGAATGCCAGGTTGCTATCTTGTCTAGCATTATTGAAAATACTACTATGGCACTATAAAAGTAGAGTGGGGACAATTTGAGGTGCTTCAATGCATACACAGCAATGCTAGGAGCCATTCAGTACGAATGAAGAAGGAGAAAAGGAAAGTGAAACATTTCCAAGCATGTTTTTTTTTCAAAGGAAGATATCATAAAGGCTGGCTGACAGCTGTTGACCTTCTTATCAGAGCAGTAGATCTTCTCTGCTCCATCCCATTATAAATGTTATGAATCCAGCCCAAATGGAGATGTACCGGTGACGGGTGAGCACAAAAATTGTTCATTCATTCTCCACGACTCCTTTTGTCACTGGGGTGGTAAGGAGTATTATATCACCTGCAGATGGTCCTGCACTGCTTAGCAAGTACAAAATTGAGGACAGTCTGATGGGTGTGTGCATCACTCCACAAAGAGCAGGCTGTCTCAGTGGTAATCTGGGGAAACAGCTTGTGTGGTTGTGCTGTGTCCTGCAGGGAAACCAATGGCTTCAGGGAGCTTGGACAATGATTCACGATTTTCTATGGCACCTGTTTTACTGTCCTTTGGAGCAGGCTCTCAGTCACCCTGCACCGTCATTTATAGAGCCCTTTACAGTTCATTAGATAGCTCTAAGAGCAAATCCTATGCAGTGCTGCCTTACAACCCAAGTGTCTTCTAACTTGGGGATGCAATGGAGAGCAGAGAAAAATAGACTGTAGGAAGGCCCAGCCTCTGGCACACATAGAGAACTGTGGTGTGGGGGTGTGGAGGAGGGACTGTGGGGACATTAGGCCCAAGCTCCACAGGCAAGGCTTTGGGTAGAACCAAAGAATCCATGACTAGAGCATGGTCAACACAAGAAATGGACATTCACGACACCTGAGAACAGCTCTGTTCTTTATCCACAGGCATTTTCCCTCCCCTTTAGACATCACATTCTACCATTCTGGCAGTCTATCAGGGTGCTTACCATGTGCCCAGCCTACCACCCAGAGAACTTCAAGGCACTTCCCAGTTCATTCAATATTCATGAAATATTTTGGCAAGGTTGGTTTTCAGTTAAGAGAAAGCTAGTATTATTTCCTGTTTCTCTACTTCATATACCTTCTATACTACAGGCATATTATCGCACATATGACAATATGAAATGACCACTGTGGGCTGCGCAGACTTTCCCCTCCCCCAATCCCCTGTGAAAATATTGAAATTGCCAGTCAAATTTCCCTTCCTCTTTCCTTCCCCTACCTCTGCCTTGCAAAGGACTCTTGCTCTCCAGCACCTGTTGTGTGACTTTGGTCTCCCAGGCCTGTGGGATGGAGATGATCACCAGGAAGGGGTCAGACAGGAATCTACACTGTGGGAGACTAGGTCAATGTTCCCAGCACAGCACTGGGAGATGGCAAAGAGGGCAAGAAGCAGGGTGCCCTGGCTGTGGACACCAAGGAGATGATTTTATGTTTTATATGCGGGCGGGTTTGGTGAGTGAAAAACACTGGAGAGGGTAAGGTATAAAAAATAGAGGTTTGAAAAAAGGGAGCATGGAAAATATTGCTGGTATTGAGCTTTAACTCTTCTTAATATCCTTGAAGAGGAGCTGATGAGGAAAGCTTGTGTTGTTTTGTCTTATAAGCTGAGCCCTTTGGACTTGACACCACTCAGGATGGAGCACCAAGGTCTCAGACTTACATTTTCTGTGCAATATACTAAGCTGAGTCCAGAGAGGAAGGATCTAGGACAATCTCTGAGGACCCGCATCACCCCTGCCCACCAGCACCTACCTAGGCTGGAGATCACCTTTTACTCAGAGTTGAAGAGCCTCTGAGAATGGGCACCAGATCCTTCTGGGTTGGTGTGAAGGGATAGGAGAGAGATGATAGAGCTGAAAGGAGACTGATTTTTCCATGAGGTGAGTCCCATGGAAAGAATTCTACCCTAGAAGCCTGTCTGATAGGCAAAGAAATCCTGTTGATGAGAAGCCGGAGTAAGGGGAATGCCTCCTGCAGGGGCTTTGGTAAAGAGGAAGAGGCCAAGCCTGAGCCAGTTGGCCCCAAAGTAACCAACAAATGCTCCCACACTGAGGGACCCAATGGTCAGTCAAAGGCAGACAGAGAAACATTAAGATCCACAACTTGCTATGCAATGAGCATGGGCAGGTAAGTCAGAGCCATCTGCCTCGTTCTCTCTCCCTCCATGAGGTGGTGGGGAGGTGCCCAAGAGCAGCCCATATTCCCTGCTCAGCCCATCCACACCAAGAGTCAGAGCCACAAGTCCAGTCTGCACTGGGTGGAGGGAAGGGAAGCTTTTGTGAAGCTGATGCTTTAAAAGGAACATGGCTGAACCTTAAAGAACAGAAATGAGACTCTTTATCAATCAAAAACATGTGACTGGAGAGTTCTGGAAGCCTTGGGGAACTGTTGAGGTGGCTACTTCCCATTGGGAAGTGAGTTTCAACAGGCAGTCACTGGAAAAGTAAAACCATCTTCTAGGTACGAGCTAGCGGCACTCCTAATGACACCAGGTACATTCATACACACGTTTTCTTCCCCACTGGACTGTAATCTCACTCAAGGCAAGGACCCAGTCTGCACCATCTCTCAGCCACTTGCAGAAGTCCTTCACAAATTGTCATTATGCAGACATTAGAGTTATCTGCTTATTTGACCATGTCTCCTGCAGACTGTGAAGTCTCTTCTCTGTGCCCCCAGATTCAAGAATGAGACCTAGAACAGAGGAGTCACTCAATAAATGCTAGCTGGACTGTAGAAGTTATAAAGACAGTTACCAACTATGATGGGCAGAATGATAGATCTCCCAAAATGTCGACACCCTAATCCCCGGAACCTGGGAATATGTTACCTTACATTGAAAAAGGGATGCAATTACAGCCTCATCATATGCACCACAATTACAATTACTTTACAGATGCAATTGCATTAAGAATCTTGAGATGGAGAGATTATTCTGGATTATCAAGGTGAGCCCAATGTAGTCACAAGGGTCTTTATAAGAGGGAAGCCAAAGGGTGTAAATTCAGAAAAAGGAGATGTGGTGACAGAAGAAGAGGTTGGGGGATGAGCTTTGAAAGCAGAGGAAGGAGAAGTCAAGGAATGCAGGCAGCTCTGGATGCTGGAAAAGACAAGGAAACGGATTCTCCCCTGTAGCCTCCAAAAAGAATGTGGCTCTGCCCACACCTTGATTTTAGACTTCTGGCCTCTAGAACTGTAAGATAATAAATTTGTTTTGTTTCTAACCACTGAGTTTGTGGTAATTTGTTGTAACAGCAATGAGAAGTTAATATACCAATGGATCACCAGAGACATTGCTACTAAACACCCAGAATAAGAAGTGAATGGAATGTCCGGAAACAGGTACCTCGTGCAGCCTCCCTCCCCCCACCAAGTGGTAAACAAGCAATCAGTTCTGGGACCTGCCCAGCCCCACAGTCATCATATTTACATTTCACAAAAACCCTAGCATGCACCACTCTTATTCAACATAGTTTTGGAAGTTTTAGCCACAGCAATGAGAGAAGAAAAGGAAATAAAAGGAATCCAAATCAGAAAAGAAGTAAAGCTGTCACTGTTTGCAGATGACATGGTACTATACATAGAGAATCCTAAAGATGCTACCAGAAAACTACTAGAGCTAATCAATGAATCTGGTAAAGTAGCAGGATACAAAATTAATGCACAGAAATCTCTGGCATTCCTATACACTAATGATGAAAATCTGAAAGTGAAATTAAGAAAACACTCCCATTTACCATT
>NC_041215.1:36888825-36908104 GCF_002837175.3 Physeter macrocephalus | reverse complement strand
GATGAATGGATAAAGAAGATGTGGCACATATATACAATGGAATATTACTCATCCATAAAGAGAAACGAAATTGAGTTATTTGTAGTGAGGTGGATGGACCTAGAGTCTGTCATACAGAATGAAGTAAGTCAGAAAGAGAAAAACAAATACCGTATGCTAACACATATGTGTGGAATCTAAGAAAAAAAAAAAAGATCATGAAGAACCTAGGGGTAAGAGGGGAATGGAGATGCAGACCTACTAGAGAATGGACTTGAGGATGTGTGGAGGAAGAAGGGTGGGCTCTGACGGGGTGGGGGTGTGGCATGGACATGTATACACTGCCAGGTGTGGAGTGGATAGCTGGTGGGAGGCATGGCATGGGGGTATCGGCTCGGTGCTTTGTGACCACCTAGAGGGGTGGAATGGGAAGGGTTGCAGGGAGGGAGGTGTGGGAGGGAGGAGATGTGGGAGCATGTGTACGCGTATTGCTGATTCACTTTGTTGTAGAGTGGAAACTGACACACCATTGTGGAGCAATTGTACTCCAATAAAGATGTTAAAAAAAAAAAAAACCCTAGCATGTGGACTTATGCTCTCTGGATGTCTACTTTCTCACTTAAATTTCTATGACATCCTCTTTATCGCTTTTTCTCAGCATTGCCTTCCCTTATTTCTCTGAGTATACAATGAACAGGCTTTTTTCCTTCTCCCTGTCTCTGTTTCCTCCAAGTATGTTTTCTGTTTGTTTTGATCTTTGTCATATTACAGGCTCTGTCAGTTGTCTGAAGATCCTTGGCTTTCTGCTTATATTAGGAGTGAAGAACTGAAATGCTTCCAGAAAGCTCTGAGCACTGCAGGGCAGGGTTCTCAACCTCAACGCTGTAATTGTTTTGGAAACAAGAAGACAAGGAAGCTCAGGTGAAGCAGTCCATATAAGTCAGCCTTCCGGAACATATAGCATAGAGCATGTGACAGAGATGGGAGGAGGATGCAGGGAGTAGGAAACAGATGATAACCAGCATAGGTATCATTATCCCGATTTTCAGGAAATGGGGATAATAGTAGGAAATAATATTAGGAATAATAATAGTAGGAAATAGTAGGAAAACTGAGGCTCAGAGAGATTAACTGGGCCTGGTCATAGCTAGGAAACAGCCAAGAAGAAGTTGAATTTGGAAGGCCTATATTTTGGTTAAACGTGAGGGTGGTTTTTGTTGAGGTTAAATTAGTGGAGTTTGAGGAAAGCAGATTGCCCCCAATTATGTGGGTGGGCCTCATTCAATAAGTTGAAGGCATGAATAGCAAAAGACTGACTTTCCCTGAGCAAGAAGGGATTCTGCAGCAGACAGCCTTCCAACCAGAACTGCAGCATCGACTATTCTCTGGGTCTCCAGTCTTCTGACTCACCCTGCAGATTTGGGACTTACAAGCCTCCATAAGTGCATGAGCCAATTCCTTAAAATAAATTCCTCTGCCTCTCTCTCTCTCACTTCCTCTGTCTCTCTCTCTCTCTGTCTCTCTCTCTGTGCCTCTCTCTCTGCCTCTGTGTCTCTCTCTCTCTCAGTTTCAGAGGCTAGAATTCAAGGTGTTGGCAGGCTTGTTTCTTCCTAAGGCCTTTCCTTGGTGTGTAGACAGCTGCCTTCTCCCTGTGTCTTCACCTGTTCTTCCCTCTGTGCATGTCTGTGTCCTAATCTCCTTTTCTTATAAGGATACATTCACATTGGATTAGGCCCACATCAATGGCCACACTTTAACTTAATTACCTCTTTAAAGACTCTATGTACAAATACAGTCACATTCTGCAGTACTGGGGATTAATTCAACATATGAATTTGGGGGGGGGACACAATTCAGTCCATAACAGCAACTTTTTCAGTAATCCTCAGCTTAGAGAGACTGATGCTTGTTAGCATTTGGACAGCTAGTGAGCTGTGCAGGAGGGCTTGAGCTGGCCATCCAGTCTCTGCAGAGCTGGCCATCCAGTCTCTGCAGAGCTGGCCGTGTTCTTTCTCACAGCTGCTTCGCTTTCCCTCTCCCCGGATTCCCGCCTGGCTGCACGGAGGCTCCTGTCACCACTGGTCACGCAGGGAATAGTTGTAACCATTAGCTTCTGAGTTAGCCCAGAACCTGTCACGGCACAGACCACTCCAACGTCCAGTAAGAGCTGGTTTGTTGCCTCTCCTGATGACCTCAGATGAGAGATAGACCCCAAGGCCCTGGAAGAGGAAGGACTGAACAGGTCCTGTGAGGTATCCACATTGTTCTTATAACTGCCTTCTCCATGTTTATTCTCTATCTCAATCTCTCCCTATTTTTCTCTTTGCTCCCTCCTAAGTCAGTAACCATGAATGTCCTGCCAGCACCCTTGCCCATCCAGCAGAACCACAACACTAACCTACCCACAGTGACCTCAGGGTGACACTAGAAGACACAGATAAGCTTTCAGCCAGGCACATCCATCCACACTGGCCCCATGCTGCACAGCCCAACTAGCATACAATGGTCTTTGGGCTGATTGTACCACTTGTTTTTGCACTAGCAACTCCACAAAGAGCAGACTTAATTTATGGCCTCATGAACCTTTGTAAAAGGACTTCCAAATTTAGGCTAGTCACATTCCAACCTAATGAGAGTGCATGGCAAGAATGCTAATCATTTTAAATATAATTGTGCCCATTCTATGCTATTATATTATCATCACCATGTGGTGTGTATCATGGGGCTGCAGGGCATTGTCTAGAAGCAGCCAGATGTACTCATTTGTCCAAACAGGTGTCATCTTTCCTTTGCTGTCCTTTTCAATACTTTAAATGTAAGTATTGAAAAGTAAGAGTAGAAAAGGAATTCTGTTGTAACAACACCTACAACATTTTTGCAATTTGATGGTTTGTTGCCCTTTGCTGGGGAGTGGGACATCTCTCTCCATCTCCTCCAGCTCTTCCCCAGATATACCCAGGAGGTGAGATACCTGTCTGGAATAACAACCTGAAATTTACTTCTCAGAGCCTGAGATAAAGAGAGAAACACATTTGAACAAGCTGATCCATGGAGGATAAACTGTCCAGTTAGTATTGTTTAGACAATGAATACATTCCAAACAACTCTCTGGCGATTATTTACCAATGATGTATGACAAGTTGCTGTTTGTACAGGCTTATAAAATGTTACAGAGTTTCCTTCATTTGTCCTTCATTAGCTGTGCAATTTTGCTAATGATCTCATCTACATAGAGTATTCTGCCCTCAGAGATGCCAGCACACTGACAAAGCCTTATGAACAGCAGCACATTCTGCCTTTGCCCATGTGACACTGGGCATCGCTCAGCTCCGATGCCCCCCTCCTACTGCTTTTCTACCTATGCTTCAAAGTGGAGCAGTCTCATATTGATAAATGAATAATAACCCCACATATGAAATGAAACTGTATGTTTATTAGAAAGGTAGGAATTATAAAATTAGCAAATCTGTTAATTGTGTGCGATTGCCCCAGAGTAATGAGACTGCTTGTCATTAACTGCCTTTCCTCCAGACTGGCTCAGACACATCTCTGCTATCAGCATGTCTGCTCTGCTGATCCAATCCTCGACAACACTGACGGTGAGGGCCACTGACCCCAGAGGCAGGAGCAGTAGGGACAGGGAGCTTTGGGGAGAAGCAGGCTGGTCAGAAGATGCAGAGCACTGAGTACAGAATTACAGCATCCTGGGGAGAATTTCTGGACCTGGTCCTTTCTGCATGACTGCAAGCTGCGCAGGTCATTTCGCCTTTCTGAATCTCTGTCTACTCATTTGTGAAATGGAGACGGGATTACATACTTCACAGGAGTGTCAGACGATTAAGTGATGTAATTATGGAAGGTACTTAAGAGTAGAGACCCACGGCAATGAGTTAGCTCTCCATCACTAGAGCAGAAAAAAATGAATCCAGTCCTTGAAAGCAAAGAATCAAGGTAGGAGCAGGCTTGTGACGGTGGAGGGTAAGACTCTTAAAAGCCCCCAAAGCTGAAATAGAAATAAAAGCCATTTTTAAAAAATTCTTCATTTAAAAAAAATGCTTCTTCATTCCCCAAATGAGAAGAAACAAGGTCAGCATTGTTTGCAGCACCTTCACCTGTAACACGTGATTGTAGCCCTCCCCCACCAGCCCAAGGCAGGCCTGGGAGCACTGGCCTCCTTGGCAGCTCTAGGTGACCCACCAGGAGATGGCCAAGAGCATGCCTGAGGTCAAGTCAACTAGTTCAACAAGCACTCTCTGAGCCCCACTTGGTTTTAGACTGAATTTTGGGTATAGACATAAGCTCAGCCCTCAGCATGTTCTCAATCTATCCAGCGGGACATACGTGTGGGTATGTACAAACTGTTGTGATAAATGAATACAAATTTTAAGTATGAGATGATATGAAAACAGCCAACTAGCCCAGATGGGAAGCTCAGCTTCCCAGAGGAGGAAATGCTGAGGACCCCACAGGAGCAGGAGGATGGAGGTGTGAGAGAGGAGCACCGCGTGTGAATCTACAGGGGATTCATACCTTGAAAGCACAGGTGTGGTCTGAAGGAGGATGTGGACAAATATGAGCCTGAAGCAGGAGGCTGGGACACATCATGGGGACTTGGAGGGTCCACCAGAGCAGGTGGACTTCATCCTGCAGCAGCCGGCTTCCTTTCTTCTCTCTTTCCTGGTGTTTATTAGGAAATATTTCAAACTTTCAAAAAGCAAGGTGAGTAATATGACAAACAAATGTTGATATGTTTCTCCTATTTGCTTCATGTTCTGGTTTACAAATAAAACACTTTAGATTGTGTTAATATCCTTCACACCCCTATCATATCCCCTACATTTCCTCTCCCCTCTTCCTTGGGGGAGTCACCATGAAGTTAGTGTTTTTACACTTGTACCTCTTTTACATGAATTCGCAAGTAGCATATAATACTTTTTCTAAGTATTTTAAATTTACAAAAATGACATACTGTGCTTTTCAATAGCAAGCTTCTTTCATTTGGTTTTATTTTCTGAGACTCATTCATTGTGGATCTAGATCATACATTTAGGTCTACATAGTATTTAATTGTATTAATACATCATAACTTAATTATTTTCTTACTGATAAGCATTTACATTTTGTTTTGTCTTTTACTTTATTGCAAACCAGTCTGCAATGAGCCTCTTTGACATGCCTCCTTTGACGTGCAAGAGCATCTGGAGAATATTTACTTATTAGTAGAACTGAAGAGACCTAAAGAATGTGCATCTCCTCTTTTACAGACATTGCCGAATGGCTGTCTAATGCAGTTATACCAATTTTCACTTTCACTAGTAGAACCCGCAGGCCTGCATCCTTACTAACACTTTAAACTATCAGACTTGCTTTTTTGGTTTTTGGGTGTTTATTTCCAGTCTGATGAGAATGAAATACCATTCCTTTGTTGTTTTCACTGAGTTTGCCTGATTTCTATGAAATACCATTCTTTTGTTATTTTCACTGAGTTTGCCTGATTTCTAAGGAGGTGAAGGATTTATTAAATGTTGATGGACCAGGTGGTTTTCTATCCTGCACATATTTTCTCCCAGGTATTGTACTTTGTTGTACTGTTGGGTTTTATCTTGATTTGTAGGAGTTCTTTATGTATTCTAGCTACCAGAATTTGCTTGGCAAATAGCTCCTTCTACCCAGCAGTTTTGAAAAATTGTGCTTATTTTGGCTTTTTTGGAACACAACTATTTTATTACTCCAATATATAAAATTTATCAATATTTTCCTCTATGTTTTCTGCTCTTTTGTCTTTTCTAAGAAATATTTCCTACCCTGATGTAGTAAAGATGTATTTTCTTTTAAACTTTCATATTTTTATTTTTTGCATTTAAATTATTAGCCCAATGTAGGACATGCATTTCGTGTAAAGTGAGCTAAATTTATTTTTTTATCGTAAGCGAGCCAATTGTCCCAACACATAAACTGAAGAGTCCAGACTTTCCTCCATCAATTTGCAATGCTGAGTTGTCTCATTGTCTATATTCCTGGGAGTGCTCATCAAGCTGGGGCTTCTGCTAAGCGATAGGGTCCTACAAGGTGTCTCCCAAAATCCATACAGTTGGAGTGAGGCCAGGGGAGAGACAGGGGTGTTAAAGTTGGGATGGGGGTATCCACCCTTTCTTTAGTTAAAGCAGCTGCAGGCACTTCTATCTGTCTTATATATCACAGCACTAAGGTGACGACCATATGAAAGTCTCCAGCCTCTGTTCCCCTCCCTTCTAGGGGGGATTCAGCTTATTCCTTTCTCCCATCTTCCAAGGAGAGAGAGATTTTCTTCCTAAACTGTGATTTTACCTACTGTGAAGTAAAATTGGGGAGAAAAGAGAAGATGAAAGGGACACAAGATGTACTAGGCTAGAGCTGACTGGAGAATGTTTCTGAGTTTGAAAGTGTGTATGGTGTTAGAAAATCAGGAGGGAGAAAAGGGGAACATGAGGGGTGTTGCAGAAAGAAGTGAGTGATTAATGACCCACCTGCCACTTAACACCCTCCAGGAGGTGCAAGTGAGCTACACAGTCCTTTACAATTATTTTATTATTTCTTTTTGGTGGCAGATTGCACTTCAGATACAATAATGCTTTGAGTCTGAACTACATGAGTATTGATTCCATGGAAGATTTCATTTAGGAGAAAAGTCATGAC
This sequence comes from Physeter macrocephalus, assembly GCF_002837175.3. Lineage (NCBI taxonomy): Eukaryota > Metazoa > Chordata > Mammalia > Artiodactyla > Physeteridae > Physeter > Physeter macrocephalus. Next base: position 36,901,450 of record NC_041215.1, on the reverse strand, counting down.
TAAGATGACATATTGGCATTGCAGCACAGCAGTAAAACTGGCCACCAGAAAGCACAGATGACCGGGGTTACACTATAACAAAAAAAACTGAAAAAACTGGTGATTAATGAGAAAAATATACCATTCTAGAATATCTAGAAAGCACAGAAGGACTCAAATGTTAATCTTCTTCCCACAACCCAGAAGTCCACTAATTGTGAAAATTTGCCCTAGTAACCCTAAAACTGAAAAGAAGCAAAGTGAGTGGTTGGCCTTCCCATTTTCATCTTGTTCTTAAAGCAGAGAGATAGTAAGAGCTGGGGAGAAATGAGTAGAATGAGAACAGTACAGAACAGTGCTGGTTCCATCTTGACATTGAGGTGTCACTGCCCTCACTGAGTCCTCCCTCAAGAGAATGGGCTTTACACCTCAACTTGGGGAGGTGAGGGATTCTGGTGTAAAACATTGAAAGAAACTCACAGGGAGAGTTACACCTAGGCCATCCAACTAAGACTGTCTGCAATGGGAACCTAGATACCTCCAGGTGCTCACCATACCCCCAGGATACCAAGACCTGCCAGAATTCTGAGCACCCAACACCTGCCTTCCAGTGGTTATGAGGAAGAGGAAACAGGCTGGCCTCAGACACTGTGTGTTGAGAGGGAATGAATCACTCACACTACACCATAGAAATGTAGTAGCCTGAACAGGAGGAAAAGAGTCAATGTGACAAGTATGCAGACTCACTGCAGCCAAAATATAATAGATAGATGATAAATAGATAGATAAGTAGATACAGGTATTGTATCATGTCAAAGGCACATTAAAATATTCAAAAAAAAAACCTAAGCAGAGAAATACAGGAAAATTTACCAATATTCCTTTACTCTGCAGAATAAGTTAATAAGAACATTAATTCAAAATCTCAGAGAAGAGGTGATAAAACCATAGAATGAGACCAAAAGTAGCACTACAGACCTAAGTTAAACTGGGAACCAAACAACATGGTGATCATATTATCTCAGACCCAGTAAAATGTTATAACAGCAAAGAACTGAATGGTCACCACTGGCAACTGAATTACAAGCAGAAAGCCTTGATTTTTAAATGAATAAACTAACTAGAGAGAAGGGGATTGATATGGAAGAGAGACAAAGATATAATCTAAGGATAACTAGGTCCCTGAAAAGCCACCTCCAACAAATGGAACAAAACACACATTCTTATACACAAGGAAAAACTTCCCCAGAGAGAAAATTGTCCTAATTCTGAAGATCAGAAATAATTATTGACATAATCCAAGAAGATCAGGTAAACTAGTTAACATCAAGGGAATCACTTATAAAGGGGCATTTAAGAAAGGAATTGGCACAGTATTGGATTTCTCTTAGCCACTATTCAATTTTATAAGGATGTGAAATTAGTTCTAAGTATTCCAAGGGACATAAAGCATGACCAAGAATAGTACACTAAACAAAGATTCCATACAAGTATTATAGCTCTAGCCAGATCATCTCAAACGTGATAGATCTCAAGAGGTACAACACCCTTAAGCTCCATTTGAAAAAAATAAATGAAAACAAACAAACATAAGACCTACCAACAGTGAAAGGAGGTCAAATGAAAAATTAGGCATGGGATGGGGAAGTCATAAAAAATGAAAACAAACAAACAAAAGACCTACCAACAGTGAAAGGCAGTCAACTGAAAAATTAGGCATGGGACGGGGAAGTAAAACTGGTCCTGAACCTCAGAACAGTTTGCACTTCGTATCAACGCTAAATAAGCATGAAAACTGTGTTATAGAATAGAACGTAAACATTACAAACATTGACAATATAAAAATAATAACTGAACAATGTCATGAGCTGCAGAGAGGGAAGCTGAGAGAATGAGAAAGAAATCCTGATCTTATATGTCATGGTAGGGGCTAAATTGAAACTGCATAAAAATCAGAACATGTAGTTCAAATTATTACTCAGAACCTCTTAACATTTTCCATAACCTATTTTCTTATTCTTAAAAAGAGTTCTGTTATATAATAACAACTTTTCTTACAGTGATGAAACCTGTATTTAAAGCCCTAAGGTAAGATTACCAGTTGGAGTGCAGAGAATGGGGTGGAGGCACCAACCTGCACTTGGACCAGTTAGAAGGAGGGGCGAGATGTGAGGAAGGAGAAGTAGGGAGAAATGAGAAGGCAGAGACAGTGGGGAGGGAGCAGAGATAGATTGGAGAGTGATTCAGAAGTAGAACCAGGACAACTTAGAGACAGGTTACAGAGTATGTATAGAAGGATCACGAAGGGCATCCATGTGAGGCCAAGCCAGGAGCAGTAGCCAAAGTCCAAAGGCAAGCCCAAGAAAGGCAATGTCAAGGGCAGAGCAAGAGAGCAGGAGTCCTATGCAGAAGCTACCAGTGGTGATGGGCTCCTCCCCCTCTGTTTCCTTTGATCCTATGGCCATTTAGCAGCAGTGCTCAGATCTGACTCTGTCCATCTGAATCAAAAGCCATGCAGAGGATGGCAAGTTCTGGTCCCCGATAATGTGAGCATGTGGAGACCGAAGCAACCTCTGAGACCCTGTTTCTGGAATTTCAACCAAATCCTCTTTCAACTCTCACACAAGCACAGGCAGTCCATATAGGGTCGGTGCAAATAGCACATGGAACCACATTTTGCCATTTAGCAGGTGCCCTTGTCTTTTCTAGTCCTCACACCTGGAGAGGTACCCCAGGCCTGAACACAGGGATTCCTAAATGGGCACATCCTCTGTAGTGCTGCCTTGGAGCCAATGCTCCTGAGAGCCTCTCCCCAGATGCAGGATGCAGGCTCCTCATCTGGCTTTTTCAAAGATTCCTGTTTTGGAGATTTGGCTGCACCTCTCTGTAAGCCTCGTGCTTTTGTAGGGTTGGCACAGTCTGAGTGCTTTATGTGAACTAACCTGTTTACACCCGTGGGCACCCCTTTGCAGCAGATGTGCTTTGCAGAGATGGCCACACCAACGCCACCCCGCCTATGGGTGAGTGTGGCATGAGACTTTGATGCTCCTCCCAGAGAAGTGACGTCTCCTTGAGAGTGGAATTGTTGTGACTGCTCTATCTGAGGAGTCTGGTGGAGTGATTTCTGAGGCCGGTTCTCTGAAGATGATACAGCTTCCACTTTGCTTCCTAGAATACTCCTCAGAGCCTTCAGCTGCCTTATAACAGCCCAACTGCCCTGAGGAGAGCGATGACAGCCGTCCCCCACTGCCTCATGTACTCACCCCCCCTGCCCAGTTCCAGCTCAAGTCACTGCCCAACTACCACAACCCCAGCAGAGACCCTGAGCTAACTTTGTCCAGCAGAGCCCTTCTGAATTGATGACCCACAAAACCTGTGAGAGAGAACACGATGGCTGCTGTTCTAAACCACTACATTTGGTGATTTATTATGCAGCAGTAAATGATAGTCAGACACAGGTACTTTTATTATCAATGAGGGCACTGAGGTACAGAAAAATTAACTCCCCCACTGTCATGCAGCTACTCGGTGGCAGAGCCAGGATTTTAATCTCCAAACTGTCTGGTTCTGGAATGCCTACTTCTAACTAGTTTTCTATACCGCTTGCTGCAAGACCAGATGGGAGGGAAGAAGTACTGGGAGCCCGATGAGCTTGTCTTGGGTCCTGACCCCCACTCAGCTGCCTCACCTTCATTACTAAACTCTGTGCTTCAGAGACCTCTATACTGCGATGCCCTTAAGACCATCACTGTCATATCAGCTCAAGTGTTTGTCTTGCTTGTGGGATGTTCTCCTTTTCCAAAGCTGTAGTGACTGTTTCCTTAAGGACATAAGAGAGTATAAAAATCTGTTCAGTAAAATGTGTAACCATGTTGTGCTTCTTAAACAGATCCAACAATAATCAGCACCAGATTAGACAGGGTGAGGTCTTTTCTTGTCATCAAGGTCATTCTTTCCCCAGAGGAGGATAACGGGGAGCTAGCAGAGAGCTGAGGAGAAATCAGAAATTTAAGTCTAAATTCATATGCACAAGGATGAATTATCTTCTGGTTGGTTCTATCTAAAGGGGAGGCTTATGTCATATCATGGGGCCAGCAATATTGGCCCAGCCCCAGCTGATACGTCTGGACAGTAGGATCCATGGCGGTGGCAGCACCTGTTCTATTGCCTATCCCTGGTTTTACTGAAAACCTCTATGAAGTCTCCATGCTCCACTATGGAGTTGTCTTAGAATTGAAAAAAAGTGGGTGGTTTCAAAAATTAGATGTTTTCTTCTTTTTGAATATGTATAATAGAAAAAGAATATTTATGATTAGCTCTGTGTCTTGGGGAAATGGATCTCAATGAAGTTTCTTTGTTTGCAGAGGGTCAGTGAGGAAGAGACAGAGTGAAAAGATCAGAGGGAGGAGGCTGAAGCCAGCACAGTGGAACAGAGCATATGGAGACTCCTAGAGAGAGAGCAGGCTTGGGACTGATGGGTTATAAGAACACAGTTTTGTTTTTCTGTGTTGGCCGCAAGGTTATCCGTCCTCTGGCTTTCCTAGAAAACTTCCTCACAGCATACTACTGCTGCTGGTGTCAGAGTCAGGGTTTCTCTTATTGTGCTGTTGTGTTGTGGTCATTGATGGATGCAGTAAAGCGCTGACTCTGAGCTCATGGGAAAATAGAAGCTGCCACATAACATGGGCCGCCTTCAGATAACATTGATAAACAAATGAATCATTCACAATGATGGTGAACAAATCCCACCTCAACAACTTGTTTACTTAGTTGATCATTTTTATCTTTATTGGGAATTGTCACACAATGAATCGCTGTTTAACATTTAATTGTAGGATCATTTTTCATACTGAATTTGGCAACTAAAATAAAACTCTATTAAGATTTGTGATAAAACTGTAGAGAGCAACAATCATCTCTGGGGAAGGAATGTCGTTACTTAAAAATTGTTGTTTTCCAGGGTACTTAGTGTCCCCAGAAGAAGTATGCAATGTAATTTAATTTTTATGTGTGAAAAGTATTTCCATTGCAGAAATGGTCTGACAAATTATTGAAACCGAGAGAAAATATTTTTGGTCAGTACAATGCATGTCAATAGTATACAGGCATACCTCATTTTACTGTGCTTCACTTTATTGTGTGTCACAGATATGGTGGTTTTTTACACATTGAAGATTTGCAGCAACCCTGAGTCTAGCAATTCTATTGGGGCCATTTTCAACAGCAGTTGCTCACTTTGTGTCTCTGTCATATTTTGGTAGTTCTCACAACATTTCAAGCTTTTTCTTTATTATATTTTTTATGGTGATCTCTGATCAGTGATTTTTGATGTTACAATTGTAGTTGTTTTGGGGTACTACAAATCTCTCTGATATAAGACTTTGAATGTAACTGATAAGTGTGGTGTGTGTTCTGACTGCTCCACTGACCAGCTGCTCCTCCATCTGTCTTCCTCTTCTCGGGCCTCCCTATTCCCTGAGACACAAAAATATTGAAATTAGGCCAATTAATAACCTTACAATGGCTCCTAAGTGTTCAAGTAAAAGGAAGAGTCACATGACTCTCACTTGAAATCAAAAGCTGGAAATGATTAAGTTTAGTGGGGAAGGCACATCAAAAGCTGAGATAGGCTGAAAGCAGTTAACCAAGTTGTGAATGCAAAGGAAAAGTTCTGTAAGGAAATTTTAAGCTCAACTCTAGTGAACACAGGAACGGTAAGGAAGCAAAATAGCCTTATTGCTGATATGGAGAAAGTTTATTAATGGTCTGCACAGAAAATCAAATCAGCCACAACATTCCCTTAAACCAAAGCCTAATCCAAAGCAAGGCCCTAACTTTCTTCAATTCTGTGAAGGCTGAGAGAGGTGAGCAAGCTGCAGAAGAAAAGTTTGAAGCTGTCAGGGGCTGGTTCATGAGGCTTAAGGAAAGGGTCATCTCCATAACATCAAAGTGCAAGGTAAAACCGCAAGCGCTAATGTAGAAGGTACAGCAACTTATACAAAAGATCTGGCTAAGGTAATGGATGAAGGTGGCTACACTAAGAAACAGATATTTACTGTAGATGAAACAGCCTTCTGTTAGAAGGAGATGCCATCTACGACTTTCATAGCTAGAGAGGTGAAGTCAATACTTGGCTTCAAAGTTTCCAAGGGCAGGCTGACTTTCTTGTTAGGGACTATCACAGCTGGTAACTTTAAATCAAAGCCAATGTTCATTTTCCTCTGAAAATCCTAGGGCTCTTAAGAATTATTCTAAATCTACTCCTCTTGTGCTCTATAAACAGAACAACAAATCCTGGATGACATCTGTTGACAACATGGTTTAATGAATATTTTAAGCCCAATGTTGAGACCTGCTGCTCAGAAAGAAAAAGAGATTTCTTTCAAAATATTACTGTTCATTAACAATACACCTGATCACCCGAGATTACTGATGGAGATGTACAATGAGATTAATGTCGTTTTCATGTCTGTTAACACAACATCCATTCTGCAGCCCATGGATCAAGGAGTAAATTTTACTTTCAAGTCTTATTATTTAAGAAATCAATTTTGTAAGGCTATAGCTGCCATAGATAATGATTCCTCCGATGGATATGGGCAAACTAAATTGAAAACCTTCTGGGAAGGATTCATCATTCTATGTTCCATGAAGAACATTTGTGATTTATGAGAAGAGGTCAAATATTAACATACACAGGAGTTTGAAGAAGTTGATTCCAACCCTCATGGATGACTTGGAGGGGTTCACAACTAGTGAAGGAAGGAACTACAGATGTGGTAGAAATAGTAAGAGAACTAGAATTAGAAGTGGAGCCTGAAGATGTGACTGAATTGCTGCAATCTCATGATAAAACTTTAATGACTGAGGAGCTGCTTCTCATGGATGAGCAAAGAAAATGGTTTCTTGAGATAGAATCTACTCCTGGTGAAGAGACTTGGAAGATTATTGAAATGACAACAAAGGATTTATTATATTACATAAACTTAGTTGATAAAGCAGCATCAGGGTTTGAGAGGATTAACTCCAATTTTGAAGAAGTTCTACTGTTGGTAAAATGCTATCAAATAGCATTGCATGCTACAGATAAATCATTTACAAAAGGAAGAATCAACCAATGCAGCGAACTTCATTTTTGTCTTATTTTAAGAAATTGCTGCAGCCACCCCAACCTTCAGCAACCACAACACTGATGAGTAAGCACCCATCAACATCAAGGCAAGACCCTCCACCAGCAAAATAATTATGACCTGGTGATGATGGTAAGAATTTTTAGCAATAAATATTTTAAAATTATGGTATGTACATGTTTAAGACATTATTGTATAGTCTATTGCACACTTAATAGACTACAGTACAGTATAAACATAATTTTTACATGCACTGAGAAACAAAAACTAATGTGACTCACTTTATTGCAATATTTGCTTTATTGCAGTGGTCTGGACCTGAACCTGCAAATATCCCTAGTGTATGCCTGTGCACAAATTCAGGAATAAGAGCAAAGACATAGTGAAAGGCCAGCAAATAAAATCTGAGAAGGTGATGGTCTAGTACAATGACTCTCACACTTGAGGTACATCAGGGTCTCCTGGAGATCTGTCCAAACAATGTTGCTGGGTTCTATCCCCAGAGTTTCTGCTTCAGTATTTCTGAGTTGAATCCAAGGCATTTTCATTTCTAACAAGTTTCTAACTGATGCTGTTGGTCCAAGAACCACACGTAGAAACCAGATGTGATAGAAAACATGCTTTGCGTTTGAAGTCAGTCTGTCCTTGATTGAAATCATTTTGGCACCATTTACTTGCATATCACCATGGGTGTGTTTTAATTTATCTGATTATTTTCTCTTTTCTTTTCAAATAAAAGACAGCTTTCAAGATGAGCATAGGGATTAAATGAGATTGTGTAAATTACATAGTTGAAAGGTATCAGTGTAGGCATTTAATAAATAATAATGATTTTCCCTAATCTTCATTGAAAATCTTTTCCAAACTACTAAATATTTGCCTTTTTTAGAAAACTATGTAGGAAAATAGAAGTTTCTTGATATTAAATGCTTTATTCATTCTTTAAAGAAGCATTTGAGTACTTACTGTATACCAGACATTAGGCTACTTACTGGGATTTGCCTTGTTATATAATTGTTTTACTAGCTAGGCAATAATATTACCTTTTGAAAAACTCTGTCTTGGAATAAAACTAAATGAGCTAGATGTCAGTGTGGAGAATCTCCATGAGCAGGAAGGGAACTGGAAATGCACAGGCACCTGGAGCTGCAGCTGCCACCTACCCCTCCCACTGGCTGTGAAATGGGGTGACTGGACTTCGTTTGTTTATCACTGTTCTTACAACGCTAGTCCAGGGCAGGTTCAAGGTTCATTTACATGCATCTGCCAGATTCTCTAATGTTTCATGGTTTCTCCACTTAGTAAATAATTTGCACTTAAAGATAAGCATTTCCTTCACTGTGTTAAAAATGAATGTTTCTAAGCAGACATTGGACAATCTGCTCTGCTTGAACAGAACAATTTTGCTCATGAAACATGTTTTAAATAAAGGCGATGGTGCAGACGCTATTGATTTGATATTCTGAATCTGGCCCATCACTTTCTCTTGTGTGATTTTGGGAAAGGGCTTGGTCTTATTTTCCTCCTCTAACGAAATGAAAAAGATAATTTTTAATTTGCAAGACTCTTGTAAGTACAAGAGGTAATTTATATGAAGGACTTTTAATGAATGTAGTATATTTCAAAACTGTTTTTGAGATATTTGTGACTGAGGTTTTTTAGACACACATGTGCTCCTTGATTTCAATTACTCCAACCCCAGGACCTTCTGCAGACCTCAGACTTTATTCATTGGTGTTTACCTTGAATTCTAGGGTCTCCAACCCACCTCTTTTGCCAAACCTCTTAACAATTCAGTATGTAAAGAAGCAAAAGTACTCTAGCAGATCATTCTTATAAGGCAAGACAAGGCAAACATATAGTCTTCCCACATGACCTGATGACCTGATATTCATTAATAGGTAAACTTTGTCACACCAGTAGTCTTTCCCCCCACTCCTTCCATTTCCACCTCCTTATCTGTCTCCTCTCTTACCTCTCACTTTTACTTCAGTTCACCTTGAACAATCATCCTACAATATAGAAAATGTGTACAGTGTATTTAGATATGGAGGGTAGTGCACTGTACTTGTCAGACACCACCTAAGTAAAAGAGTTACAGGAATGGAATCCTGTAATGGATCCATTAAGACTTTCCCCACATCTTTTTTTTTTTTTTTTTTTTTCACAACCACCAGGAGCTAGGAGTGTAAGAGATTGGGGAGGGAGAGGTTTATACCTGGGAATAAAAAAGAGGATGAGACATCAGGATTGGGCAAGGTGAGCCTCATATCTCAATGAAACCTGACAGTCTCAGTCAATCCAGCTGGTAGCTCGAGAGCAAAGATTGCCTGAAAAGAGAGTCCTATATTAGTTTGGAATGTCCAGACTCTGGTATCTTATCCATGTTTAGTCACTGGCTGGAGTTGCTAAGGAAGAGTAACAGCTCAGAAGCTGAGATTGGCTTCTGAAATTTCTAGCCTCTGGGGGCTGTCATCTAAGTGCACTTTTCTCAGGGAGGTCTGAGAGGTGCTTCCATACCATTGGAATGACAGTTCTGTCAGCTGAACCCTGGTCTGCCTGATTCCAAAGCTGATGCTTGTTCCATCATTTCACCCAAGTTATTTGTTGTACATGGGTGATGAGGTCCACTAAAGAGATAGGGCTGGTTGCATTTGATATTCTTGGGATTCCAGAATCTCAGGAGGATGTCCATAAATACATTTGAAGGTATTCATCATGCCTTGGTTCTCTCTCTCACCTGGTGCTTCAGCCCCACACACACGTGGAGGAGGCTGAGGTTGGCCAAAACCACATTCTCCAGTCTGTCTTTCCCAGGAGCCTGGTTTTGAGGTGACACACATTTGCCCAGATATTAATAAAAAATTAGTTATTTAATACTGTTGTTTATATCACCCTTTATTGATATAAAGAAAAGATTTAGTAAGAGATAAGGTGGAATTCAGGCACCAAAAAATTAATATGCAATATTTGTTCTGTTTACTTTTAAAAGACAACTTTTAAGATTATTTCCTTATATTAGCACTAGTTATGATCATCCAGCTCCATTTTTCTCCCCTCCTTGCCACTGTTTTGGATTACAGTAAAAGCCCACAGGCTCATGCCTGGTAAAAAACTATAAATGGACTCAGGCACTTGAGAGGATCCTTCTCAAGTAGAAGGCAGAAGCCACACCTAAACTCCAAAGTAAATTCAAAATTCTTCTTTGTAATTTCCAGTTTCAGTTCTAGTATACAGAGATCTTGGGTAATAATTCCCAACCTTGTTATAAGAAAAAGCAGGGCAAACTGAAAATCAATAACTTTACTTAGGTCCATCAGAGAACTGAACCTGCAGGGCAAACTGCCACCCCAGAATCTGGAGAAACCAGAACTTAGATTGAATGAGACACGGCTGAGGTCTACTTACCTCAGGTGAAGCTGCTGGAACCAATAACTAGTAGAAACATGTAAATGCTAATTTTGACAGATAGTTGGAGGAGATGTGTGGACTAACCTAAAACTAAAACGTTCTTTAAGAGCCACAGTCTTAAGGCACCCCAGAATTTTATGAGCTTTAACTCTGAGAAAACAGCTAGATTCTTGTAGTGAAGATCTAGAAAGATACCTTCAGGCCTCTAGTAGAGGAAAGAGAAGAATAACCACTGTGAAATAAGCCCAGAGACTTTTCCATAGCAAAGACCTAGTCTCCAAGGGAAAGAACTTTGCCAGAGACTTGTCCCAGGTGGGGAAAGTGAATTACTTCCATCCCAGGCCCCTCCACATTTCATGTCTCATTTAAGGGTAAAAAATAATCAAAAGGGATTAGGTCTTCAAGGAAACAGATTGTGAATTCTGTAGTTAGAGGACAGAGAAACCAAAAACCACATCAATGGAGAAATATTTATGAAGGTCACATTCTAAGAAAAAAAACTAAGATTTAATAAGAAAATTATAGAATGCTATTTCTAAACCACACTTTATCATTACACAAAAAAGAACCCAATGTAATACAATAGCAGTAAATTAAAACTGAAAAAGTTATGAGACATAACATTCTCTCTGAGGAGGAGTATATAGGAAACTCCTAAGGTCTAGTGTTGAATAAAACAAGGGCATGAGAGGAATTTGAAGCCCCTGGTACCTATAGCTTCAGCAAACATTAAACACAGCCCAACTACTAATCAGAGTAACATAAATCCTCGCACTTAAGGCTTATTTACCTCAGTTTCTATTGCCAGATTTGAAATGGCTGGATTTCAGCAAAAAATTACAAGGTATGAAAAGACCCAAGAAAAAAATAGTTTGAAGAGACAAAGCATTATAAGGACCAGACCTAGATATGACAAGATGTTGGAATTATCAGAGAACATAAAAGAACTATGATTAATTTGTTAAGGTCTCTAGTGAAAAAAATAGACAACATGCAAAAGAAATAAAAATGCTAAGAAAGAATCAGAAAAGAAACAATAAAAATCAAAAATACTCTAGTAATAATGAAGAATGCCTGCACGGTCTCATCAGTAAACGTGATGCAACCAAGGAAAAAGTCAACACACTTGAAGATAAGACTACTGAAACTTCCCAAACTAAAGTGCAAAGAAAAAGAAAAAAGAAAAGAAAGAAAAACATAATAATAATAAATAGAACAAATCATTTAGGAAATATGGTATAATATCAAAAGATGTAATACATGAATAATTAGTATATCAGAAAGAGAAGAATGAGTGAATGGGGCAGAAGAAATATTTGAAATAATAATCATCAAGAACTTTCCAAAATGTAAAATAAACACCAAACCACAAAAGATCAGGGAGCTCAGAAAACACGAAGCAAGAGAAATACTGCCCTCCTCCCATACACCAACACATATTGTATTAAAGTTGCAGAAAACCAGACAAAGAAAAAAGAACAAAGCCCAAACTGGGGTGGGGAGGCATTATCTACAGAGAAACATGGATATGAATTACAGTGGACTTCTTATCAGAAACCATGCAAGCAAGAGAGTGGAAAAAATATCTGAAGTATGGAAAGAAAAAGCCACCAGCCTGGAATTCTATATTGAGAAAGATATTGTTCAAATGTCAAAGAGAAATATTTTTTCAGAAAAAAAAACAAATTTTAAAACCCTGAGAAAATTCATCAGCAGCATACCTGCCCATCAAGAAGTTTTGAAAAAAATTCTTCAGGTGGAAGAAAAATTATGTAAGTCAGACTCTAAGATATATATAAATTAAGGAAGATAATCATAAAATTAATAAATCAGTGTAAAATATTTTATTTTTCTAATTCTTAATTGATCTAAAATGTAACTGTTTATGGACAAAAGGCACATGAAAAACTTCTCAGCATCACTAATTATTAGAGAAATGCAAATCAAAACAACAATGAAATATCACCTCATACCAGTTAGAATGGGCATCATCAGAAAATCTACAAACAACAAATGCTGGAGAGGGTGTGGAGAAAAGGAAACCCTCTTGCACTGTTGGTGGGAATGTAAATTGATATATCCACTATGGAGAACAGTATGGAGGC
>NC_041215.1:36878384-36886580 GCF_002837175.3 Physeter macrocephalus | reverse complement strand
CCTCAAAAAACTAAAAATAGAACTACCATATGACCCAGCAATTCCACTATTGGGCATATACCCAGAGAAAACCATAATTCAAAAAGACACATGCACCCCAATGTTCATTGCAGCACTATTTACAATAGCCAGGTCATGGAAGCAACCTGAATGCCCTTCAACAGACAAATGGGTAAAGAAGATGTGGTACAAATATACAATGAAATATTACTCAGCCATAAGAAGGAACGAAATTGGGTCATTTGTAGAGATGAGAATGGACCTAGAGACTGTCATACAGAGTGAAGTAAGTCAGAAAGAGATAAACAAATATCGTATATTAACACATATATGTGGAATCTAGAAAAATGGTACAGATGAACCAGTTTGCAAGGCAGAAATACAGACACAAATGTAGAGAACAAACGTATGGACACCAAGGGAGGAAAGTGTGGTGGTGGGAGGTGGTGGTTGTGGGGTGAATTGGGAGATTGGGATTGACATATATACACTACTATGTATAAAATAGATAAGTAATAAGAACTTGCTGTATTAAAAAAAACTAAAATTCAAGAAAAAATAAGTAAAAGGTAACTGTTTAAAACAATAATAGACAATATGTTGTGTGATTACAGTATCTGGACAAATTGGATGAATGACAGCAATATCCAAAAGGGTGAGAGGAAGAAATAAAGCACACTGTATTATAAGGTACATCCACTGCATGTGAAATGCTATACTGTCATTTGAAAGTGGAGTTTTATTAGTTAAAAATGTATATTGTGAACACTAGGGCAACTACAATTTTTTCAAAATAATGTTTGATATGGTAAGCCATGACATAAAATGGATTTATAAAAAATTCTCCAAATAAGAGAAGACATCAAGAGGAGAAAAAACAAAGGAGAAATGCAATCAATAGAAAAGAATTACAAATATAGATATTAATACATCATTAAAAATACCAAAGTTGTCAGAGTTGATTAAAAAAACAAGACTCAACTATAAGTTGTCTATAAGAAATCCACTTTAGAAGTAAAGACTCAGATAGGATAAAAGTAAAGGAATGGTGAAAATATACCATACTAACACTAATCAAAAGAAAATTGCAGTAGCTTTATTAATTTCAGACAAAGCAGACTTCAGAGCAAGAAATAGTATCAGGGATAAAGAGTCATATTACCTAATGATAGAGGGTTTAATTCGCTAAAAAACAAAAAACAAAAAACCTCACAATAATCTTAAATACATATGTACTTGAAAATAAAAAGCAACAAAATACATGAGGTAAAAACTTATAAATCTGAAGGAGAAATGACAATTCATCTGTTATATTTAGAGAGTTCAACATCTGTCTTAAAGTAATTGATAGACAATGCAGGCAGAAAATCAGTAACGATATAGTTGAACTGAATGGCACCATCAATCAACTAGATCTAATTGACATTTATAGAATGCTTCATTCAACAGTGGCAGAACATACTTTCTTCTCAAGCTCAAGTGGAACATTCACCAAGATCTGGGCCATAAAACACTCCTTAACAAATTTAAAAGAATAGATATCATACAAAGTATGTTCTCAGACCAAAAGGGAATTAAACTAAAAATCAATAACAGAAAGATAGTTGGAAAGTCTCCCAAATATTTGACAATTGAACACACTTATTAATAACACATGAGTAAAAGAATTCTCCAAAAATATTTTAAACTACATAAAAATGAAAAATAAATTATCAAAATTTGTGGGATGCATTGAAAAACAGTACTTGTAGGGAAATTTATAGCAATAAATACATATATTAGAAAAGAAGAATAAATTAATAACATAAACTTCCACCTTAGGAAACTAGAGAAGGAACAACTTAAGCCTCATGCAAGCAAAAAAATAAATAAATAATTAGAAAAAATACAGTAGAATTCAATGACATTGAAATTAGTACAATAGAGAAAATCAATAAAATGACTGTTTGAATAGATCAATAAAGTGATAAATCTCTTGTCAGGCTAAGCAGGAGAAAAAAGAAAGAATTTGCAAATTTCAATATTAAAAATGTAAAGGAATCATTGTAACTGATTGCATGGTAAATAAAAGAATAATAAAGGAAAGCTATGATGACTCTATTCACTTAAGTTTTATAATTTAAATGAAATGCAACAATTCTTGAAAGATACAAATGAACAAAATGCATACAAGGAAAGAAAAACAGAATAGCCCTTTATCTATTAAAGAATTAGTCACTGTCAAAAAACAAACTACAAGGCTAAGGTAGTGAACTCTTCCAAATATTTAAGTAAGAAATAATAACAAATTTTCATAATCACTTCCAGAAAATAGAAGCAGAGGAAACATTTTCTACTCATTCTATGAGGCTGACATTACTTTAAAATCAAAATCAAATAACACACAAGAAAAGAAAACTATAGAGCGATATCTCACATGTGAAAACTCTCAACAAAATATTAGCAAATTAAATTCAACAATGTAAAAAAGAATTATACTCCTAATTTGTGTAACTAAGTGATATATATGACAGGAGTGCAAACCTGGTTCAATACTCAAAAATCAATCAATGCAGGTTGATTGACATCAGCAAAATGGCAGAGTAGGAAATATCAGTCTTTGTACCCACCCACTCCAAAATAATACAATTAGACAGCTGATCATGAAGAAAAATACCCCAGGAGGGCTCAATTGTCCAATTAAAAGCATACAACAACACAATGGAGGAAAAACACCAGAGAATAACCACAAAGAAAGGATTGTTGCAGAGTCCAGCATCACTGAGATGTCTAAAGATGATGGCTAGGAACAAAGAAGCATGGGGGCTGTTCATATCAGGCACTCAGTGAGTACTAATATGGTCCTCCTCCAGTGGAATGCTCTACAGAGGGCCCCAGAACCTTTGCCACTGAAGACCTTAACATCCTTAGCGACAGCCATGAGTTCTCCACAGCTTTCACAGTAGAAGACCCAGTAGTGTTTGTCAGTGCAGACCCCAGAAGCTTGCTGCACATAGGACACAAGGAGCTTTTGCCACTGAGATAACTGACAACCCACAATCTAGATCCTAGCTCTGCAGCTGTGATGTGCACACCCATGTTTCAGACTATGGCTCTGTGACTGCTCCACATGCACATGTAACTCAGGTGCCAGAGCCACTACTGCTGTGGGCTAGCCAGCATCCCAACTCCAGAGCTCCTGTTTCTCCATATGTACCTACACTTCAGACCCTGGCCCTTGGCTGTTCAGCGTGCACCTTCATTACACATGCCAGAGCCACCACTGCTGTGGATTAGCCCGTTCTTCAAACCCTGTCACTTTACAAGTGTCCTCACTCTAGTTCCTGACTCCATCATTTTTCAACCACCCATGACTCAGGCACTGGAGCCATGATTGCTGCAGGCTAGCCAGTACCCCAGATCTCTGTAAATCAGATACCAGTGCTACCACCAACCTAAGGTCAACTAAAAGTCAGATCAAGTATCAAGAAGGATCCCGTCAGCCACAACATCCCCCATGGGAGTAAAAAAGATCAAGGGGCTCCCTGGAGTGCCTGCCACTGAAGAAACCAACAGCTTTCACCAGCACAGTAGACTACCTGTAGCCTTGGCCATTGAGGATCCCTGAAATCTTTGTCAAAGCTGAACTCAGTTGTAGAAGCTGCATGGAGAATATGCTGCTGTACGTCCCTTGGACCTGTGACCACCACTCCCCACCCTACCATTACCCTCACACACCACAGACAAAATTCCTTCCCCATCAAAATCAGTCGGCAAAGACTGGAAGAGCTGGTTATTCCATCATACGCACAGGCATCAATGCAAGCCTACAAGAAACACGAAAAATCAAGGAAATGAAGAGACCTTCAAGATGGAGGAAAGGTAAGACAAGGAGATCACCTTCCTCCCCACAAATACATCAGAAATACATCTACATATGGAACAACTCCTGCAGAACACCTACTGAACGCTGGCAGAAGACCTCAGACCTCCCAAAACGCAAGAAACTCCCCACGTACCTGGGTAGGGCAAAAGAAAAAAGAAAAAACAGAGACAAAAGAATAGGGATGGGACCTGCACCTCTGGGAGGGAGCTGTGAAGGAGGAAAGGTTTCCACACACTAGGAAGCCCCTTCACTGGTGGAGACGGGGGTAACGGGGGCTTCAGAGCCACAGAGGAGAGGGCAGCAACAGGGGTGCAGAGGGCAAAGTGGAGAGATTCCCGCACAGAGGATCGGTGCTGACCAACACTTACCAGCCCGAGAGGCTTGTCTGCTCACCCACCGGGGCAGGCGGGGGCTGGGAGCTGAGGCTCGGGCTTCAGAGTTCAGAACCCCAGAGAGAGGACTGGGGTTGGTGGCGTGAACACAGTCTGAAGGGGGCTAGTGTGCCACAGCTAGCTGGGAGGGAGTCCGGGAAAATGTATGGAACTGCCTAAGAGGCAAGAGACCACTGCTTTGGGGTGCACGAGGAGAGGGGATTCAGAGTACCACCTAAACGAGCTCCAGAGATGGGTGTGAGCCACGGCTATCAGAGCAGACACCAGAGACGGGCATGAAATGCTAAGGCTGCTGCTGCAGGCACCAAGAAACCTGTGTACAAGCACAGGTCACTCTCCACACCTCCCCTCCCAGGAGCCTGTGCAGCCCGCCACTGCCAGTGTCCTGTGATCCAGAGACAACTTTCCTTGGAGAACACACAGTGCACCTCAGGCTGTTACAACGTCACACTTGCCTCTGCAGCCGCAGGCTTGCCCCACATTCCATACTCCTCCCTCCCCTCTGCCTGAGTGAGAGCCAGAGCCCCCGCATCAGCGGCTCCTTTAACCCCGTCCTGTCTGAGCGAAGAAAAGATGTCCTCAGGCAAGCTACATGCAGAGGCGGGCCAACCCAAAACTGAAGCCCAGGAGCTGAACAAAGAAGAGAAAGGGAAATTTCTCCCAGCTCCCTCAGGAGCAGTGGATTAAATCTCCACAATCAATTTGATGTACCCTGCATCTGTGGAATACCTGAATAGACAACAAATGATCGCAAAATTGAGAAAGTGGACTTTAGGAGCAACGATATTTATATTTTTTTCCTTTTTCTCTTTTTATGAGTGTGTATGTGTATGCTTCTTTCTGTGATTTTTTTTTTTCTCTATAGCTTTGCTTTTGCCATTCGTCCTAGGGATCTATCTATCCGTTTTTGTTGTGATTTTTTTTCAGTGTTATTTATTTATTTATTTATTTTTAGTATAATTTGTAGTGCTTGTTATCATTGCTGGATTTGTTTTTTGCTTGGGTTGCTCTCTTCTTTCTTTCTCTTTTTCTTTTCCGTTTTATTACTTTTAATATTTTTTAATTTTTAATAATTATTTTTTATTTTATTAACTATTTTTATTTTTTTCTCTTTTCTCTTTTTCTTAAGTGGTTAGGAAATGTCAGTATCATTAATGTCATATATATATTTTTTGAATTTTATTTTACTTAATTTTTTATACAGCATGTTCTTATTAGTTATCCATTTTATACATATTAGAGTATATATGCCAATCCCAATCTCTCAATTCATCACACCAACAACAACCTGCCACTTTCCACCCTTGGTGACCATAGGTTTGCTCTCTACATCTGTGTCTCTATTTCTGCCATGCAAACTGGTTCATCTGTACCATTTTTCTAGGTTCCACATATATGCATTAATATATATTTGTTTTTCTCTTTCTGACTTACTTCACTCTGTGTGACAGTCTCTGGATCCATCCACATCTTTAAAAATGACCCAACTTCACTCCCTTTTATGGCTGAGTAATAATCCATTTTATATATGTACCGTATCTTCTTTATCCATTCATCTCTTGATAGGCATTTAGGTTGCTTCCATGACCTGGCTATTGTAAATAGTGCTGCAAGGAATATTGGGGTGCATGTGTCTTTTTAAATTATGTTTTTCTCTGTGTATATGCCCAGTAGTGGAATTGCTGGGTCATATGGTAATTCTATTTTTAGTTTTTTAAGGAACCTCCATACTGTTCTCCATAGTGGCTGTATCATTTTACATTCCCACCAACAGTGAAAGAGGGTTCCCTTTTCTCCACACCCTCTCCAGCATTTGTTGTCTGCAGATTTTCTGATGTTGCCCATTCTAACTGGTGTTAGGTGATACCTCATTGTAGTTTGATTTCCATTTCCCTCATAATTAGTGATGTTTAGCAGCTTTTCATGTGCTTCTTAGCCATCTGTATGTCATCTTTGGAGAAATGTCTATTTAGGTCTTCTGCCCAGTTTTTGATTGGGTTGTTTATTTTTTTAATATTGAGCCACATGAGCTGTTTATATATTTTGGATATTAATCCTTTGTCCGTTGATTCATTTGCAAATATTTTCTCCCATTCTGAGGGTTGCCTTTTTGTCTTGTTTATGGTTTCCTTTGCTGTGCAAAAGCTTTGAGGTTTCATTAAGTCCCATTTGTTTATTTTTGTTTCTATTTCCATTACTCTAGGAGGTGGATCAAAAAATATCTTGCTGTGATTTATGTCAAAGAGTGTTCTTCCTATGTCTTCTTCTAAGAGTTTTATAGTGTCTGGTCTTACATTTAAGTCTCTAATCCATTTTGAGTTTATTTTTGTGTATGGTGTTAGGGAGTGTTCTAATTTCATTCTTTATCATGTAGCTGTCCAGTTTTCCCAGCACCACTTAATGAAGAGACTGTCTTTTCTCCATTGTATATCCTCATTCTATGAGGCCACCATCACCCTGTTACCAAAACCAGACAAAGGTTTCACAAAGACAGAAAAATATAGGCCAATATCACTGATGAACTTAGAAGCAAAAATCCTCAACAGAATATTAGCAAACAGAATCCAGCAGCACATTAAAAGGATCCTACACCATGATCAAGTGGGGTTTATCCCAGGAATGCAAGTGTTTTCAATATATGCAAATCAACCAATGTCATAAACCATATTAACAAACTGAAGGAGAAAAACCATATTATCATCTCAATAGATGCAGAAAAACTTTCGACAAAATTCAACACCCATTTATGATAAAAACCCTCCAGAATGTAGGCATAGAGGGAACTTACCTCAACACAATAAATGCCATATAAGGCAAACCCACAGCCAACATCGTTCACAATGGTGAAAAACTGAAACCACTTTCCCTAAGATCAGGAACAAGACAAGGTTGCCCGCTGTCACCACTATTATTCATCATAGTTTTGGAAGTTTTAGCCATAGTAATCACAGAAGAGAAAGAAATAAAAGAATCCAAACTAGAAAAGAAGAAGTAAAGCGGTCACTGTTTGCAGATAACATGATAATATACATAGACAATCCTAAACACGCTCAGAAAACTATTAGACCTAATCAATGAATTTAGTAAAGTAGCAGAATACAAAATTAATGCACAGAAATCTCTTGCATTCCTATACACTAATAATGAAAAATCTGAAAGAGAAATTAAGGAAACACTCCCATTAACCATTGCAACAAAAAGAATAAGTTACCTAGGCATAAACCTACCTAAGGAGACAAACGAACTTTATGCAGAAAACAATAAGACACTGATGAAAGAAATTAAAGATGATACAAACAGATAGGGAGATATACCATGTTCTTGGACTGGAAGAATCAATTGTGTGAAAATGATTATACTACCCAAAGCAATCTACAGATTCAATGCAATCCCTATCAAAGTACCAATGGCATTTTTCACAGAACTAGAACAAAAAATTTCACAATTTGTATGGAAACACAAAAGACCCCGAATAGCTATAGCAATCTTGAGAAAGAAAAACAGAGCTGGAGGTTTCAGGCTCCCTGACTTGAGACTATACTACAAAGCTATACTAGTCAAGACAGTATGGTACTGCCACAAAAACAGAAATACAGATCAATGGAACAGGATAGAAAGCCCAGAGATAAACCCACACACATATAGTCACCTTATTTTTGATAAAGGAGGGAAGAATATACATTGGACAAAAGACAGCCTCTTCAATTAGTGGTGCTGGGAACACTGGACAGGTACATGATAAAGAATTAAATTAGAACACTCCCTAGCACCACACACAAAAATAAACTCAAAATGGATTAAAGACCTAAATGTAAGGCCAGACACTATCAAACTCTTAGAAGATAACATAGGCAGAACACTCTATGACATAAACCACAGCAAGATCCTTTTTGACCCACCTCCTAGAGAAATGGAAATAAAAACAAAAATAAACCAATG
>NC_041215.1:36827058-36878360 GCF_002837175.3 Physeter macrocephalus | reverse complement strand
TGACATAAATCACAGCAAGATCTTTTCTGACCCACCTCCTAGAGTAACGGAAATAAAAACAAAAATAAACAAATGGAACCTAATGAAACTTAAAATCTTTTGCACAGAGAAGGAAACTATAACCAAGACGAAAAGACAACCCTCAGAATGGGAGAAAATATTTTCAAATAAAGCAACTGACAAAGGATTAATCTCCAATATTTACAAGCAGCTCATGCAGTTCAATATCATAAAAACAAACAACCCAATCCAAAACTGGGCAGAAGACCTAAATCGACATATCTCCAAAGAAGTTATACAGATTGGCAACAAACACATGAAAGGGTGCTCAACATCACTAATCATTAGAGAAATGCAAGTCAAAACTACAATGAGGTAACACCTCACACCAGTAAGAATGGCCATCATCAAAAAATCTACAAACAGTAAATTCTGGAGTGGGTTGGAGAAAAGGGAACCCTCTTGCACTGGTGTTGGGAAAGTAAATTGATACAGCCACTATGCAGTACAGTATGGAGTTTCCTTAAGAAACTAAAAATAGAACTACCATACGACCCAGCAATCCCACTACTGGGCATATACCCTGAGAAAACCATAATTCAAAAAGAGTCATGTAACCACAATGTCCACTGCAGCTCTATTTACAATAGCCAGGACAGGGAAGCAACCTAAGCGTCCATCAACAGATGAATGGATTAAGATGTGACACACATATACAATGGAATATTACTCAGCCATAAAAAGAAACAGAACTGACATTTGTAATGAAGTGGATGGACCTAGAGTCTGTCATACAGAGTGAAATAATTCAGAAAAAGAAAAATAAATACCATATGCTAACACATATATATGGAATGTAAAAGATTAAAAAATGTTATGAAGAACCTAGGGGCCAGGTCGGAATATAGATGCAGACGTAGAGAATGTACTTGAGGACACAGGGAGGGGAATGGTAAGCTGGGACAAAGTGAGAGAGTGGCATGGACTTATATATACTACCAAATGTAAAATTGATAGCTAGTGGGAAGCAGCCACATAGCACAGAGAGATGAGCTTGGTGCTTTGTGACCACCTAGAGGGGTGGGGTAGGGAGGGTGGGAGGGAGACACAAGAGGGAGGGGTTATGGAGATATATGTATATGTATATCTGATTCAGTTTGTTATAAAGCAGAAACTAACTCACCATTGTAAAGCAATTAAAGGTGCATTAATTTAAAACATCTTTAATTTAATTTAAAGATGCTAACTTCAATAAAGATGTTAAAAAAAATCAAGGAGACCACACACCACCAACAAACACAATGATATTAGCAACAAAGCCTGAAGAAATTGACTACAAATTGCCAAATAATTGAAAATAATTGTTTTAGGGAAACTCAGCAAGCTAAGAGAGAACACAGATAAACAATTCAACTAAATCACAAAACCAGTGAGTAAAATGAATTCAGTGGAGAAATATAAATAATTAAAAGAAACAATCAATGATCTGGAGCTGAAAAATACAATGAATGCAATGAACAATGTAATGAGAGCAGACACCGCAGACTTGATCAAGCAGAAGAAAAAATCAGTGAACTTAAAGACAAGTCATTTGAAATTATCCAATCATTGTAGAAAATGGAAAATTGAAAGACTGAAGAACGCCTATATATAGTACAGAATACCATCAAATAAAACAATATTTGTACTATGGGAGTTCCAGTAGGTGAAGAGAAGGAGAAAGGGGCAGAAATCTTATTTACAGAAATAAAGGCTGGGGCTTCCCTGGTGGCACAGTGGTTGAGAGTCTGCCTGACGATGCAGAGGACATGGGTTCGTGCCCCGGTCCAGGAAGATCCCACATGCTGCAGAGCAGCTGAGGCTGTGAGCCATGGCCACTGAGCCTACATGTCCGGAGCCTGTGCTCTGCAATGGGAGAGGCCACAACAGTGAGAGGCCCGCATACCGCAAAAAAAAAAAAAAAAAGAAGAAGAAAAAGTGAAAGAAATAAAGGCTGAACTTCCCAAATCTGGGAG
This sequence comes from Physeter macrocephalus, assembly GCF_002837175.3. Lineage (NCBI taxonomy): Eukaryota > Metazoa > Chordata > Mammalia > Artiodactyla > Physeteridae > Physeter > Physeter macrocephalus. Next base: position 36,876,345 of record NC_041215.1, on the reverse strand, counting down.
GAGATATGGACATCCAGGTACATGAAGCTTATAGGTCCTCACACAAATTCAACCCAAAGAAGACTTCACTGAGACACATTATAATCGAACTTTCAAAAATCAAAAACAACGAGAAAATCTTGAAAACATCAAGAGAAAAAATATCTCATACAAGGGAACCCCATAAAGCTATCAGTGGATTTCTCAGCAGAAATCTTGCAGGCAAGGAGTGAGTAGGATGATATATTCAATGTGCTGAAAGAAAAAAACTGCCAACCAAGAATATTTTACCCAGCAAAGCTGTCCTTCAGAAATGAAGGAGAGATAAAGACTTTCCCAGGCAAACAAAACTGAGGGAATTTATCACCACTTGTCCTGCCTTACCAGAAATTCTAAACAGATTTCTTCAAGCTGAAATGAAAGGACTCTAATTACTAAGACTAAAACATATTAAAGCATAAATCCTATTAAAAAGGTAAGTATATAGTCAAATCAAAATAATCTATACTATAATGGTGGTTTAGAAATCACTTAACTCTAGTATAAAGTTTAAAAAACAAAATTATTAAAAATAATTATAGCTACTGTCAACTACAAATTGTCACTTGCCATCTACCTTTACAAGGATTAAATCATGTGCTGCTGCAGCTGCTGACATTCCACACCCCCTGAAAGGAGTTCAGGTGGAGAGCAGAAATGAGGCACTCCGTGCTCTGGGAAAAACTGGCAGAACAGGTCTTCAGAGAGTTAGATCTTTTCAGAAGCCAATTTTATGAGCCCAATTCTTGTATCTCCTCATAACTAGAAAAACACTAAAATCCTTCGTGGTGACGACTGCTCCTTGTGACTGGCAGTAACTTTCACGAGACTAGCAGAAACCTTCTGCGAAAAAAATTTGTACTCAATTGCATGTACTCTCCCTTCACCAAAATCACATATATACTGACCTTCCCCCTTACCTCTTTGGAGCAGTTTCTCAGAGCTATCTGAAATGTTGTCTACTGGGCTGCAGTCCGCATTTTGCCCCAAATAAAACTTAATTCTCAACTCTCATGCTGTGCATTTTTTTAAGTCGACACTACAATAATTTATTAATGGTTACACAGCAGAAAAAGGTGTAAATAGTGACATTAAAAACACAAAATGTGGAGGAAGGGAGTAAAAGCTTATGGTTTCATATACAATTGAAGTTATGTTGTTATGTTTAAAATAGACTGTTATGACTATAAATATTTTATGTAAGGCTCATGATAACCACAAAGCAAAAACCTATACTAGATACACAAAATACAAAGGAATTAAAGCATTCCACTATGAAAAATCATCAAACCACAGAGAAAGAGAGCAAAAGAGGACAGAGGAACTACAAAATAATCAAAAAACGATAAGATGGGAAGAATTAAGTCCTCACCTATCAATAATAACTTTAAATTAAATGGATTAAATTACACAACAGAAAGACATGGAGTGGCTGAATGGATTAAAAAACACCCAACACATGCTGCCTAGGAGAGACTCACTTCAGCTTCAAGGACACACAAAGGCTCAAAGTAAAGGGAGGCAAAAAGATATTTCATCCAAGTGAAAAACAAAAAGAGAACAGGAGTGGCTACACTAATATCATACAAAATAGGCTTTAAGCCAAAAACTGTAACAAGAGACAAAGGAGGTCATTATATAATGATAAAGGGATCAAATCAACAAGAAAATATACAACTGTAGGTATATATGCAACCAAAATCAGAGTATCTAAATATATTAAGCAAATATAAACAATTTAAAGGCAGAAATAGAGAGCAACACAATAGTAGCAGGGAATAAATATCCACTTTCAATAAAATTAATTATCTTCCTTTTTCCAGCTTCTAGATCTGCTTTCCTTGCATTCCTTGGCTTTTGATACCTTCTTCCATTTTCAAAGCTAGCAGTGTAGCATCTTCAAACCTCTCTCTGCCTTTGTTATGTCATTTTCTACACTGTAGTCCATTTTCTTTCTTTCTCTTATAAGACACTTGTGATTACACTTAGGATTCATCCAAATAATCCAGGATAATCTCTTAACTTCAAAACTCTTAGCTTAATTACATATAAACAGTCCATTTTTCTATATAACCTAACATTTCAAGTTCTAGGGAATAGGCCCTGGATATCTTTGGGGGCCATAATTCAGTCTATCACACCATAAAATCCAGTAATTTTGCACCTACATATTTATCCAATTGATTGGAAAACTATGTCCACACAACAATCTGCAACTTAATATTTATAGAAAACTTATTCATAATCACAAGAAAAGCCCTGGAAGCAACCAATATTCAGTATGGAAATAGATAGACAAATGGTGCTATATCCATAATACACTACTAGGAAGCAATAAAAAGAAATGAGCCATCAAGTCATTCAAAGGCACGAAAAATTTAAATGTATATTGCTAAAGTGAAAGAAGTCAGGCTGAAAAGGTTATATAGTATATGGCAAAATGGAAAACAGAAAACTACAGAGATGCTAAAGTGATCAGTGGTTACCACAGATTCAGGGAGAGCAAAGTTCAATAGGAGATGCACAAGGAATTTTTATTAGAGTGGTGAAACTATTTTGCATGACACTGTAATGATGGACATGTGACCCTGTAAAATTCTACAGCTGGAAGCATGAATATTTATGTATGCAAATTTTAACAATTAGGTCAGCAGAATCCATAATGGAATGCAGAGCATGACAAAATAATCTAACTTCTATTATGGAAAATAATGTGAGAAAAGTTACTGACTTATGTAACTCTGGAAAAGTGGAGTCTGTAAACTAAAGGCAAAAGAATCTGCACATTAACACAACAGTAACTGATAAAGTAGTTTCACATCAGGTATGGATTAAATAATTTTGTAACCATGATGCATGTGTACTGGAACTGAAAAATTACAGCGGGTAAGGAGAGAAATCTTCTCACTGTTGGAGGGGAAATTTACAGATAAGCAGGCAGAGGAGGCTAGAATGATTCGTACGGTAGTGAACTGGAGTTGGAGGCATCAGTATGAACTCATGTTTTTTATATATATAGATATAGATTGTAAAAACAGGTATATGTATTGACATGTGTATGTACACAGATTAGTATACATGCACACATATTTCCTTTCTCTGTCCACTGAGAGGGCCTAGAAACAATAATACCTCAGAAGCAATGAGCACAGCTAGTACTCAGATCTTGGTTTCTAATATCATTCTCCAATAAAAGAAACTATGGATCCTTGGGAAAATGGATGGTTCTAGGACCAAATTAGGATATTTACAAGATGAGTATGAAGAATTCAAACATAGGAAAGTGCTCAAACTACAATGATAAGGATATGTCAAAGGGACAAAGTAGCCAACAGAAGTGGTTCCCAATAGCCAAAGATGGAATAAATGGAGCAAAAAATAAATAAACAAGGTATTTCTGGATTATAACCCAAGTATGACATAAATATCCACGAGTCCATACTGACATAAATTAATAATTAAATTAATCAATTAAAAAGGGGACTGTAGACAAATCTCTCAAACAGAAGAATTCCAGATAATTTCTGTAGATACTATGCCTTCAGTTAGGTGAAGCATAGCTCCCCACATTTTATGTGCAAACTATGCATAGTGACTTTCTTCCAAAGAATATTGTATTGAAAGGTGGAAGAAAAGTAGCTTTACAACTCTAGTAGCCTGGTGATCAAAATTAACTTCAACAGTTATGTCTTGGTAATAGTATAAACTCTTGATATTATGTGATAAAAATGGCATCTTACATCTGTAGTCATCCCCCCAAAATCTCATAACTCCATCCTAATCATGAGAAAAACACCTGACAAACATCCAATTGACAAATACATGGCCAGTATTCCTAAAATCTCTCAGTGTCCTAAAAAATAAGTTAAGTCTGAAAATCTATCACAGCCAAGAGGATCCTGAAGTGACTTGATGACTCCCTGCATGTAATCCTGGAAGAGTAAAGGTAAAACGAAGGTATTCTGAATAAAGTATGGATTTTAGTTAATAATAATAATGTATAAGTAGTAATTCATTCATTGTGAAAATTTGCCATACAAATGTAAATATTAATCATAGGGGAAACTGGGTCTATATTATATGGGAAATCTATGTATTATCTTGCAACTTTTCTGTAAATCAAAATCTATCATAAAATTAAATGTATAAGGTTATATTTTATAAATTTCTTGTAAAATAGTCTGTTTAACAAGTAAAAAAAAAAAAAGTAGCCTTATTTGAAATTTCCTGAGTATCCCAAGTAACTCCTGTTAGGTCTAGAATAATTGCCTTCCCTGAAAATGCCATGTTGGAATCCATATAGTTACAATTTCCCAGTTGGATCTCACAGCTGCTTTGAACTAACTGTGCAATAAATATCTACCTTCAGCAATCCTTTCTCTCTATAGAAGATCAAACCAGCACCAGAATCTAATTAAAATTCTCCATACAAGTGACTCAGCAGGAATTGAAGCAAGGAGTATTTTATCATTATGTGTCCAGGGTGACCATACATGGAATAATATATCATCCTTGGGAATAAAAGCTCATTTATCCTATTGGTTTTCAAACACAGACTGTGGTACATTGGAGTATGTAGCAAGCCTGTGATTTTATATTTTCCAGTAAATACTCTAAAAACATTAAACATGAATTATCTTTGAATAAAAATACTTATCTCCTCTTCTAATCATAATTATATATATGATGGTAAACAAAAGGAAGGTATGTTTTCCCATTTATCCATGTGCAATTTAATGAAGAATTAAACTGAGCTAGCCAAAAAATAAAATCAAGTTTGGAAAGATAGAATTCAGCAATGCTACAACAAAGAAAGGAATTTCACTGAATGGGATCATGACTTGGCTCAGGTATTCTTAGAAACTACTGGTTCTATTCCACTAGTTTTAGAATACGATAATACTATATTTGTGTTAATTGGTTCCCCAAATTGTAAAATGACAGTAATTGATTTGGCTTCTGAGTATTAGCATAATAGGACACTAAATACACTGGAAATTTCTTACTACAAGCACCTACTAATGTTAGAAATATTTAATAAACATTACATTAAATGCAAAATTTAGTTGGTACAAAACAATGTGAGTGATGGAGAAATCCTCAAATTCCAAGAGAATAGAAATTAAACAAAGACCAATAAACATAAGAGCTCAAGCAGCAACCACCCTAAGAGAGATAGGCTGAGAGGGTACCCAGTCTTTGCAACTCAAGAACCAGAATTTAATACCTTTTTGGTGATAATAAGCTGTTTCTTAGAGGAGTGTTAGATAGGGAATTGGGACTAAGACCATTATCTAAATATATCTGCATCTTTAGTAAATTATTTAATTTGAAATAATTCACCCAGCATAAGATTAAAGAGAAAAAGCAAAGAACAACAAAACTTAGTTCATTTTGCTTGGGCTCAGGGTACAAGATAAAAGAATTCTCCTCTAAGAATACATAATATGAGCTCTTTCACCCTTGTAATTGAGATTTGAATTTACCAGCGTGAGCTGGGATGATTAATTTTATGTGTTGACTGGGCCAGATATTTGGTTAAACATTAATCTGAGTGTTTCTGTGAGTTTGTTTTTGGATGAGATTAACATTTAACTCAGTAGAGTGAGTAAAGCAATTCATAATGTAGATGGGCCTCATCCGATCACTTGAATGCCTGAATAGAGCAAAGGACAGACTTTTTTTCAAGTGAAAGAATTCTCCTGCCTGATGGCCTTCAAACTGGACATCAGCTCTTCCTCGTTCTACAGCAGCCTCCTGGACTTGAGCTCAAACCAAGATAGCAACTCTTTCAGAAGTTGCTTCAGACTCAAATAAGGACATTGTCTCTGAAGACTTTGGACTTGCCAGTTTCCAAAATTTTAATAGCCAATTCCTTATAATACATTTATTTATATATGATAGAGAGATGATATATAAATGATAGATAGATGATAGATAGACAGAGAGAGAGATAGATAAACAGATGGATATACTATTGGTTCTGTTTTTCTGGAGAACCTGGAATAATACATGATCCCAAGACATTAACATAAATATCAGTGTCAGGTCAGTGATGCTCCTAGAGTGACTTACAGAACCAATTCATGCTCAACATCACTAATTATTAGAGAAATGCAGATCAAAACTACAATGAGGTGTCACCTCACACCGGTCAGAATAGCCATCATCAAAAAATCTAAAAACAATAAATGCTGGAGAAGGTGTGGAGAAAAGGGAACTCTCTTACACTGTTGGTGAGAAGGTAAATTGGTACAGCCACTATGGAGAACAGTATGGAGGTTCCTTAAAAAACTAAAGATAGAACTACCATGTGACCCAGCAATTCCACTACTGGGCATATACCCTGAGAAAACCATATTTCAAAGGGATACATGCACCCCAATGTTCATTGCAACACTATTTACAATAGCCAGGACATGCAAACAACATAAATGTCCATTGAAAGAGGAATGGATAAAGAAGAGGTGGTACATATATTTAATGGAATATTACTCAGCCATAAAAAGGAATGAAATAGTGCCATTTGCAGTGACATGGATGGACCTAGAGATTGTCATACAGAGTGAAGTAAGTCAGAAAGAGAAAAATAAATATCATATAATATTGCTTACATGTGGAATCTAGAAAAATGGTACAGATTAACTTATTTGCAAAGCAGAAATAGAGTCACAGACGTAGAGAACAAACTAATGGATACCAAGGGAGGAAGCAGGTGTGGGATGAATTGGGAGATTGGAATTGACATATATACACTACTATGTATAAAATAGACAACTAATGAGAACCTACTGTATAGCACAGGGAACTTTACCCAATGCTCTGTGGTGACCTAAATGGGGAGGAAATCTAAAAAAAGTGGGTATATGTATATGTATGACTGATTCACTTTGCTGTACAGCAAGACACTAACACAACATTGTTAAGCAACTATACTCCAATAAAAATTAATTAATTTAAAAAAATAGCTTGTTCAGAAAGTCCTCAATGTGGGCTACAAAGGATTCCTACAGCTTAAGCACAATTTCAAAATGAACTCACAATCCAAAGTAATAAAACAAATCAGAAAATGATCATGAGTGATCAAAATAAAGAGCAGATTGAGTCCCCTAAATTTCACATAATAAGAGTATAAAATTAGTATATTTAAAATTATTAAACACACAAAAGAAATGAAAATCATAATAAACAAGTCACTAAGAAAAATTACTTTCAGAATTATTTTTTAATGCAGAAATTAAAACAATTGCAGAAACATATAGAGAATTAAGAGAGAAGATAGACTTATAAGATCCAATTTATGTCTTATATGAATTCTGGAAATATAGAATGGAAGAGTAGAAATATTTGAGGAGAAAACAGCTTAGGTTTCTCAAATTTGATTAAAAGCATAATTTCTCACATTCAATAAATGCAATGAATTACAAGTCAACTAAATAAAAATATGATATATTTTTATATGATATTATAGTATATATTATAGATATTTACATGATATTATAGTAAAATTGAAAAATGTCAAAGGCATTGAGATACTGAAAGCTGTCAGATTTCTTAAAAATTATATTACCTGCAATGAAATCATAATTAGACTGACAGCGGACTTACAGTAACAACAAAACCCAAAAGAGCGTAAATACTTTCTCCAATGTACAGAGAATATATATTACAGTAAATTTAGATTCATATACCTACCTAAACTATTATTCAAGAGTATGGACAAAATCAAGATATCTTTGAACAATTTTTGAGAGGTACTACTCACAAACTCTTATCAAAAGAATTACAGAATACAGGGATACCTTGCAGTGGGCTCAGTTCCAGACCACCACAATAAAGCAAAAATCTTAAAAAAGAAAGTCACACAAATATTTTGTTTTCCTAGTGAATATAAAAGTTATGTTTACACCATACTGTAATCTATTAAGTGTGCAATAGCATTATGTCTTTAAAAAAATGTACAAACTTTAATTAAAAATTATTTTATTGCTAAAAAATGTTAACCATCATCTGAATTTTCAGCAAGTCTTAGTAGTAACATCAAAGATCACTGATCACAGATCATCATCACAAATATAATAATAATGAAAATTTGAAATATTGCAAGAATTATCAAGATGTGACATAGAGACCAAAGTGAACAAATGCTGTTGGAAAAATGATGTTGATGGACTTGCTCCAGGCTGGGTTGCCATAAGTCTCCAATCTGTAAAAATCACAATATCTGTAAGGAGCTATAAAACAAAGTATACCTGTAATTCAATTCAAGAATGAAGAAATTTATCTCAAAGGAAAGAAAATAATGGGGAAAGAATGATGAGAGAAGAAATTGGCAGAGCTGGATAAATGCAAACCATTTATTTATGAATAACAACAACAACAATAATTCCTAATTTGAGAGATATAAAATGAGATGGAAATAATATACTAAAATGTATGAGAGGAGAGGATAATAATCAAGCACTCCAAGTCCTTGTCTTATTCAAGAATTGGTAGAGATTATTAACTAATGATAGAACTGTTTGGGTCAAGTGTGAATGTTAAAAACACAACAGTAGCTATGGAAGGCAAGAAAGTAGAAGGGCAGTAAGGCAGGCAGGCAGGCAGAAAGGAAGACAGGAAAGGCAGGAATAAGTTCCAGATAGGTAAAATATTTTAAAATTGAGGAGAAAAGAAGAAATTTTAAAAGAAGAGGAATAGATTAAAGAAGGCAAGGGGAAAAAAGGCAAAATAAAAGAGAGGAAATCAAACCTAGTCAGATAAGGTTGTGAGTTTACATCTTAATCTCCCCCTCTGCTCCTCTGTTTCCTCCAATCACATGGCAAAGACAGAAAACTTTTCAAAATTTTTAAACAGGAAAATAACAATAATAATAATAATAATGAAGCCATTTTCCTGAACTGGGGCTGCAACTCAAAAATAATTTTTAACAAAGAGAAAATTACAAGGCAAGCTAAAAGGTAAATGTGTCAGGAGTCCCTAAGACTACATTCAGACTTGTTGATTTTCTAGGACTACAGGACTCAGAAAAGATGTTATAGCCATAAAAATGGTTGATCACAGAATTATATGGACCTGCTTAGTTCTCTCAGCAATAATATGTGGTAACACATGTGAAATTTTGTCAACTAGGGAAGAGCTCTCAAGTCTTGATGTTCAATGTTTTTATTGCAGGGGGGGGTCATTCATTAGAGCATACATCTCCCGCATGACTGACCTCAGCTACTGAGACTCTAGTCCATCAGAGCAAAAACATATTTTCACCACAAATCACACTGTTAGCACAGACTATTGATCAAACTAATACCACATGACTGAAGGCCTCCAGCATACAATACTCTTTTCAGGAAGAATATTTCAGGGGCTTAGAGCATATCTCTCAGGATCTGATCAAGTGACAGCCTTGAAGACTGGCTTTTCTTGAGAGCATGTGGAGTTTGAACAACCCAGGTCTGCTGCATTATTCCTTTCCTGAACAGCAAGAAAAGAAAAAAAAAAAGTTTGAAGAGACAAAGCAAACATCCAAACCTTACTCAGATATTTTTAAAACTGCTGCAATTATTGGACAGTAAATTTAAAATAACTATGATTAAGACATTTAAGGTATCTAATGGAAAAAGAAACAACATGCCAAAAAAGATGTGTGATTTGAGACAGAGAAAATAAGAAGGATTAAATTGAAATGCTGTTAGTCAAAAACACTATACATAAATAAAGAATGCCATTGGTAAGATCTTCAAGATTAGACAAGGCAGAGGAAAGAATCAATGAGCTTGAAGATAGATTAATGAAAATATCCAAAATTGAAATAAAAATAGAAAGAAGAATGAGAATAAAAGTAGGAAAAGCAGAAGAAAAGAGAGAAAAAGGCGGAGAAGAACAAAAAGGAGTAAGAGGAGAAAACATGTCAAGACTTTAGGACAACTTTGAGAAGTGTTACATACACATAATTGGAATACCAGAAGGAGAATAAAGAGAAAATAGAGCAGAAAAAATTTGAAGTAATAACTAAGAATTTTCTGAAATTAATGGCAGACACAAAACCACAGAGCCAGAAAACTCTAATATCACCAAACAGAATAAACACCAGAAGAAACATATCAAAGTGTATTCAAACTGCAGAAAAGCAAGACCAAGAGAAAATATTAAAAGAAGCCCAAGGAGGGGGAGAGTATTACTGGTGGAGAGACAAGGGTAAGAATTACTTCAGGCTTTACCTCAAAAATCATGTGGACAAGTAGGTAATGGAGAAAAATACTTATAGGCTTGAAAGAGATAACCATCAAACCTAGTATCTATATTCTGAAAAATTATCTTTCACACATGAAGAAGGGAGTGACATCAACAAAAGTGGAAAAATAGGGAACTGTAGGTGACCATCTATCCCCAGAAACAACAAAAATCTGACCAAAAATGTCCAAATTAACCTTATCAGAACAGTGGAAGTTAGTCAAAGGTAAACAACATCCAAGTGAATGCTTAACAAGGAGAATTGCACTGAAATATAGTGTAAGAACTTTGATAACACTTTAAATCACTTGCTCTATCCCCATGCCCTGATGCAGTGGTTGACCTGAAGATGGCATACTGTGGTCCTGGAGGACCTACTGAACAAAGATTTTAAATAAACTGCCTAAAATATACTTAAATATATTTAAAGAGTTAAAGGAAAACATAGACAAAGAACTGAAGAAAACCAGACAAACGATGTATGAACTAACAGAGGTAAGGAGATAGAAATAAAGGCCTAGAAACTATAAAAAGGAACAAAGTGATAAAAATATTGGAGTGAAAAGTACAATAACTGAAATGAAACATGCCCTAGAAGGATTTAACCCACATTTGAATAGAAGAAGAAAGAATCAGTGAACACGAAGACAAGTCTAGTGAAATTATCCAGTCTGAGAAGCAGAGAGAAAAAAAGGAATTTTTAAAAAATGAGCAGAACCTAAGCCTTGTGGGACACCATTGATGGTACCAACATATATATAATGGGAGTGCCAAAAAGAGAGGATAAGAGAAAAGGGACAGAATGAATATTTGAAGAAATAATGGTCAGAACTTACCAAACTTGATGTAAGCATAAAACTACACATCCAAGAAACTTATCAAATTCCAACTAGGATATACTCAAAACGATTTACACCAAGACCTTATAATCAAACTGTCAAAAGCCAAAGACAAGGAGAGAATCTTGAAAGCAGCAAAAGTGAAGTGATTCATACAGAAAACTCATCCTCAGTAAGATTAACAGCTGATTTCTCATCAGAAGCCACAGAGGCAAGAAAGCAGCAAAATATTTAAACTGCTGAAAGAAAACAAACAAAAAACCCCTATGAACCAAGAATTCTATATATGGCAAAATTACCCTTCAAAATTAAGAAATAAGTAAGATATTCCCAGAGAAACAAGCACAGAGGGAGTTCATTGCTAGTAGATCTGTCCCACAAGAAATGCTAAAGTGAGTCCTTAAGGCCAAAATGTAAGGACACTAGACTAATTCAAAACACTAATAAGAAATAAAGCATACTAGTAAATGTAATTACATAGTAAATGTAAATCAAGTATTAACATATTTTTGGCTTTTCATTCCTCTTTTTATTTCTGTGTGATTTAAAAAGCAACACAAGAACAATAATTATAAATCTATATTAATGGGCACACAATATATAAAGATGTGACAACAACAACCCAAAGAAGGGAGGCACAGGGCTGTATAGAGATGAGTTTTTGGATACTATCAAAGCTAAATTGATATTTATTTAAACTAGCTATTATAAGTTTAAGGTCTTAATTGTAAACCTCAAAGTAACTCCCATGAAAATAATGAAAAGATATACAGAAAATAAAATGAAAAGGAAAATATAATGGTGCACTACCAAAAAAAAAAAAAATCAGTTAAGTACCAAAGAAAGCAGTAGTTGGGGAACTGAGAACAAAAAAGGTATAACATATGTGGAAAATGAAAAGCAAAATATCAGAAATGTCTGTCATCAGTAATTACTCTAAATGTAAATGGATTAAAACTTCTAATTTAAAGGAAGAGATTATCAGTATAAATAAAATAACAAGATCCATCTATAAGTTGTCTACTAGAATCTCACTTTAAATCCAAAAGCAAAAATAGGTTGAAAGTAGATGAATGAAAAAGATATCCCCTACCAATAGCAACCAAAAGAGAGTGGTGTGGCTATCCTAATATCAGAAAAAATAGACATAGAGTCAAACATTATTATGAGTTAGAGAAGAACTTTGTAAAGGGTTCAATCAGTAAAGAAAATATAACAATTATAAACATAGACACCTAAAAACAGAGTCTCAACATATCTGAAACAAACATTGGTAGAAATAAAGGAAGAAATAGTCAGTTCTACAATAATAGTTGGAGACTTGAATACTCCACTTACAATAATGGGTAGAACAACTAGAGAGGAGATTGGTAAGAAAACACAGGACTCAAAAAACATTATGAACGAATTGGTTCTAACAGATATATACAAAACATTCCATGCAGCAACAACAAAATACACATTATTTTCATGTGAACATGAAACATTCCTCATGTATCAGACCACAAAACAGGACTCTGTAAATTTAAAAGGACTGAAATCATACAAAATATATTTTCAATTGCAATGGAATTAAACTTGAAATCAAAAACAGAAGGAAAACTGGAAATTTTACAAATACATAGAAATTAAACAACACTCTTAAACAACCAAGAGGTCAGAGAAGAAATCACAGGTAAATTAGAAAATACTTTGAGACAACTGAAAAGAAAATACAACATACCAAAATTAATGGGAGGTAGAAAAAGCAGTGCTCAAAGGAAATGTATTGCTGTAAATGTCTACACTTAAGGAAAAGAAATATCTCAAATTAAAAACCTAACTTTACACCTTAAAAAGGTAGAAAAAGAACAAAATCATACCAAAACTAGCAGAAAAAAATGGAATAATGAAGAGTAAAGATAAACAAAATAAACTATACAAACAATAGAGAAAATCAATAGAACCAAAATTGGTTCTTTGAAAATATTAACAAAATTGGCAAAGCTTAATCTAGACTGATAAAAAAAAGAGTAAGAACTTACATTACTAAAATAAAAATAAAATTGGGCTCATTACCACAGATCTTACAGAAATAAAAAACATTTTAAGAGAATACTGTGAAAAATTGTATGCCAAAAAATTAGATAACCTAGATGAAATGGACAAATTCCTAGGAGCACAAAACTACCAAAACTGACTAGAGGAAAAAAAAAGAGTATGTGAATAGACATATTAGAAGTAAAGAGATTAAACCAGTAATCAAAAATCTCACTACAAATAAAAGGCCAGGACAAGATGACTGTACAGGTGAATTCTACCAAACATTTATATAACTTAATATTTCTCAAACGCTTCTAAAAAATAGAAGGGCAAGGTAACAATTCTTAACTCATTTTCTGAGGCCAGAATTACCCTGATTATCCAAACAAAGACATCAAGAGGGAAAAAAAAAAAATACTACAGACCAATTTCCTGTGAATATAGGTGTAAAATCTTCAACAAAATACTAGCAAAATGAATACAGCAGCACATTAAAAGCAATTACACACCATGACAAAGTGTGTTCTCCAAAGAATGCAAGGTGGTTCAATATATGAAAATCAATCAGTGTAATACACAACATTAATAGAATGAAGGGAAAAAGGCATATGATAATCTCAACTGACACAGAAAAAGCATCTGAGAAACCCAATACTCTTTCAGAATAAAAACACTCAACAAACTAGTGATAGACAGGAATTTTCTCAACATGAAAAAGACATATATGAAAAAACTCATAAATAACATTAAATTTGAAAGACCAAAACGTTCTCCTAAGATTGGGATCATGAAAAGGATGTCTCTTTTTGTTACTTCTATCCAACACTGTACTAGAAATTCTAACCAGAGATATTAGATAAGGAAAAGAAATAGTTGGCATCCAATTGGAAGGAAGGAAGTAAAACTAATTCTAGGTGCAGATAAAATGATCTTATATATATATAATCCTAAAGAATACACACACACCAAAAAAACCTTTTAGAGCTAATAAATGAATTTAGCAGTTTCAGGATAGAAGGTCAATACACAAAAATCAGTTGTATCCCCATACACTAGTAATAAACAATCTGAAAAAAAATTAAGAAAATAATTAATTTACAGCAGCATTTAAAATATAAAATACTTAGGAATAAACTTAACCAAGGAGGTTAATACTTTAAACTACTAAACATTGTTGAAAGAAAATAAAGAAGACCTAAATAAACAGGAAGAGCCCATGTTCATAAATTGAATGAATTAATATTGTTAATATGGTAAATTCCCCAAAGCAACCTACTGAATCAGTGCAATCTTTATCAAAATCCAAGTGACCTTTTATGAAGAAGTGGAAAGGCTAATATTAAAAATTCATATGGAATTGCAAGGGACCCTAAGTAGACAAAACAATCTTGAAAAAGTAGAACTTTTTAGATTACAAAGTTGAATTACTGACACTTTCCAATTTCAAATCTTATTACAAAGCTGCAGTAAGCAATGAAGTGTAATATTAGCATGAAGATAGATATATAGGCCAACTGATTAGAATCAAATGTCCAGAAATAAAACCATACATGCATGGCCAATATGTGTAATTTATCACAATACACACAAAAGAAGGAAGTATCCAAAAAATATCAGCTAATATTCACTCCAAGTCAGAAGTTACCTCACTCAGTGTGGAAATAATGAGGATATATTTAAGAACCAATAGATAAGAACAAAAGAAAATGAAGAGTTGAGATAACAGGAGTATAAGTGCAGGAAAATTAAAGAGAAAGCTGCATATGAAAGAACAAGTCCTCCTTGTGACACAAGAGAAGAGAGACCTTAAGTTGAGCAATAGGTAAAGTGACCTTAAAAATCTCAACAGTAGGGTTATTCTGCTAATAAATGACCCAGGATGAGCTAACTCATTCAATTATTAATACAAAAAATGCTACATTATTTTTAAATTTAAAAAGAAAGAAAATCAGAGCCTGTTAGAAGCAAAATAAAACTTACCAGAAGATAGAGCCACAAATCAGAGGAGACTAGCAACACAAGATTTCAACATATTTTTTAAATGAGCAAATACAGTTAAGAAAGAACATCATGAAATGCTTTAAAAAAAGAAACAAAAACAAAACCTTAGAGAATTCATGAACAGACAATAGGAAAATGTAGGGAACTCACAGAATTCAGAAATAAATGAACAAAAATGACAAAATCACTTCAGAAATGGAAACTGGATTACAGGGGGAAAAAAGATAATTGACATCATTGAATCTACATAAAGTTATATAAAGGAGATTCTAAAATTGCCTAGAAAAATAAAAAGACATGATGAATTACCCCCAAAGTAATAAACATAGAAGACAAGCAAATGATATAAAAAAATATGTGCATCTGCAGGTCTTGGCATCAAAAACAAAAAAAGGGAAGACAACAAACATTTAAAACCATACATCTAAAACCTACACTGAAGGTGGGGGAAAATTTACATAACTTTGGAAATAAGGGGAGTCTGAAAAACTAAATGTAAAATGAACTGCACATAAGCTCTGCATTCTACATGATAAAGTTGTTACCTGTGGAATATGGGTGAATCATTCTAAAAACATATATGTACACTGGAACTAAACAATTAAATACATGAATGGCAGATGTGGTCATGTTTACACTGCTGGAGTGGGATATTACAGACAAGAAAGGGGAGGATAGGATGATCCATGGTGTAATAGATATCAGTATAAACTCATGTTTAGATCAATATAGATACCAAAAATTACATATATAAATATTTATATATACTATATCAGTTAGTATACAAATATATATTTCTTTTTCATATCAGCTGAAAAGGCCTAGAATCAGTGAAACTCCAGTAGCAATTAGTACACCTAGTGCACTAGATGCAGGTGCACTTGTTTTCTGATACCGCCAAAAGAACAAATCATGTATCCTTGGAGAATTGGCTGATTATAAGAGTAGGTTCAGGGAATTTACAATGTTAGCCTAGAACATATGTTCCATAAAGTAAGGAAGTCCAACCCCAAAAAAGGGGGTACGACAAAGTGGTGCAAGAGCCAACTGGAAAAGCTCCCATGGCCAAGGCTAAAACAATTTGCACAAAAAAGTAATATTGGATTATAACCCATAGAGTAAAATACATATCCATGAGTCTATACTTATGCTATTAAATTATTGATTACATAAATAAAATATTGGAGAAAAGACAAATATACTGTGCATAAGAATTCTAAGCAACTTACATAAAGATTGCCCTCAAGGAGGTTAAGCATAACTTCCCATTCCTTAACTGAGAGCTTCCACATTCTGACTTCCATCAAAGAGCATAGTATGGAAAGGAGGTAAAATGGTAACTTTATACTATCTCGACTCAGCAATTTAGAAGTGGAGAGGAACTTCCTCAACTTGATTTTTTAAAAAGCAACAAAATCCAATAGCTAACATCATACTTAATGGTAGGAAATATAATGTTTTCCCACAAAATCAGGAACAAGGAAAGGGTATATTTTCTCAACACTCCTATTCAATATCATACTAGAAGTCATAGCTATTTCAATAAGACAAAAAAAGATGAAATAAAAGCTACATATTGGAAAGAAATAAATTAACCTATCTTTATTGACAGGTGGCCTGGAAGTCATGTAGATATTTCCAAAGAATCAACAGATATATTTTGGAACAAATAAACAAGTATATCAAGGTTGCAGAATATAAGCTAAATATACAAAAATAAATTTTGTTTATATCAGCAATAAAAAATTGTAATTTGAATTAGAAAATAATTTCCATCTACACTAGCAACAAAAATAAAATTGAAATACTTATGTATATCTAACAAAATATTTATAGGGTCTACAAGTAGAAAATGAAAAAAACAATGATAAAAAAATCAAAGAAGATCTAAATAAATGGAAAGATTTCATGCTCATGGATTGGAAATCTCAATATTATTAAGATGCCAATTCTTCTCAAATTGATCTATATATTCAACACAATTACAGTCAAAATCCCAGCAAGCTTTATTTTTTTAAATTGAGGTGAAATTCAAATAACATGAAATTAACCATTTTAAAGTATACAGTTCAGTGGCCTTTATTATATTCACAATGTTGGGCAACCATTACCATCACCTATCTCCAGAACTGTTTTCATCTTTCCATACTGAAACCACAGAATGTTGCATCATCTCAAAATGAAACCCTTTACCCCTGAAGTAGTTACTTCCCATTCTTCTTTCTCCCCATATGCAGGCAACCACTAATATATTTTATGTCTCTATGGATTTACTTGTCTGGATACTTCATATAAATTGAATCCTATAATATGTGACCATTTTTGTCTGGCTTCTTTCAATCCACGTAATGTGTTTCAGGCTCAACCTGTGTTGCATGTATCAACATGTCATTCTTTCTTATAACTGAATAAAATCTCATTGTATGAATGCACAATATTTTGTTCATTTCTTCATCCATTGATACATATTTGAGTTGTTTTCACCTTTTGGATATTGTGAATATTGCTGCTAAGAACATTTGTGCACAAGTATTTGGGTACGTGTTTACAATTCTTTGGGGTATATTGCTAGGAATGGAGTTTCTGGGTCATATAGTAATTCTATAGTAATCTTTGAGGATCCACCAAACTGTTTTTAGTAGCAGTTACACATTTTACATTCCCACTAGTAATGTATGCGGATTACAGTTACTCCATATCCTTATCAACATCTGTTTTCTATTTTTCAAAATTATCACAGTTATCCTAGTGGATCTGAAGTATTATCTCATTGTGGTTTTGCTTTACATTTTCCTAAAGATTAATGATATTGAACACATTTTCAAGTGCTTTTTGGCCATTTGTATAACTTCTTTGTAGAAATCTTTATTCAAGTTCTTGGCCCAGATTTTTTTTTTAACATCTATATTGGAGTCTAATTGCTTTACAATGGTGTGTTAATTTCTGCTTTATAACAAAGCGAATCAGCTATACATATATATCCCCATATCTTCTCTCTCTTTCGACTCCCTCCCATCCTCCCTATTCCACCCTTTTAGGTGGTCACAAAGCACCAAGCTGAACTCCCTGTGCTATGTGACCGCTTCCCACTAGCTATCTATTTTACAGTTCATAGTGTATATATGTCCATGCCACTCTCTCACATCGTCCCAGCTTACCTTCCCCCTCCCCATGTCCTCAAGTCCATTCTCTACGTCTGCATATTTATTCCTGTCCTGACCCTTGGTTCGTCAGAACCTTTTCTTTTTTAGATTCCATATATATGTGTTAACATACGGTATTTGTTTTCCTCTTTCTGACTTATTTCACTCTGTATGACAGACTCTAGGTCTGTCCACCTCACTACAAATAACTCAATTTTGTTTCTTTTTATGGCTGAGTAATATTCCATTGTATATATACGCCACACCTTCTTTATCTATTCATCTGTCAATGGACACTTAGGTTGCTTCTATGTCCCAGCTATTGTAAATAGAGCTTCAATGAACATTGTGGTACATGACTCTTTTTGAATTATGGTTTTCTCAGAGTATATGCCCAGTAGTGGGATTGCTGGGTTGTATGGTAGTTCTATTTTTATTTTTTTAAGGAACCTCCATATTGTTCTCCATAGTGGCTGTATCAAATTACCTTCCCACCAACAGTGCAAGAGGGTTCCCTTTTCTCCACACCCTGATTGGGTTGTTTGTTTTTTTGATATTGAGCTGCATGAGCTGCTTGTAAATTTTGGAGATTAATCCTTTGTCAGTTTCTTCATTTGCAAATATTTTCTCCCCTTCTGAGGGTTGCCCAGATTTTAATTGGGTTGTTTTAAAGGGGTTTTTTAAATTGGGTGTGACATAGGATTTCGAACTCATTGTATTGAAGGTGGATATCCAGTTGTCCTAGTGCAAGTTGTTCAGAAGACTATTCTTTCCCCATTAAATGGTCTTGGCACACTTGTTGAGAATCAGCTGACCATAAGTATAATGATTAATTTCTGGAATATCAGTTGTATTCCACTGGTCTATATGTCTAGTCTTATGCCAGTACCAAACTGTTTAGATCAGTGTAGCATTGTAGTATGTGTTGAAATAAGGAAGTGTGAGTCCTCCAACTTTGTTCTTCTTTTTCAAGATTGTTTTGGCAACTTGGGGTTCCTTGAAATTCTATGTGCCATCAAGCTTTCTGTAGAGGTGAAAAATCAAATTCTGAAGTGTATATGAAAAGGCAAAAGACCTAGGGTAACTAACAATAGTGAATAGGAAGAACAAAGTTGAGGACTCAACTATCTGAGACTTACTGCATTACTCTTACTATTTGAGACTTACTACAAACCTAAAGTAATCATGATAGCTTGGTTTCAGGAAAATAATAGACATGTAGATTAATTTAAAAAAAAAAGAAATCCCAGAAATAGACCCACCTATAGTCAAATGATCTTTGAAAAGGGGCAGACTATTTCAATGGAAAAGATAACATTTTCAACAAATATTGCTACAATAATTAAACAGTACTAAGAAAAAATACCTACACATGGGCCTTAAGACTTTCACATAAATTACACATAAACTACAAAACCATAAAACTTCTTGAAGAAAAGATAGGAGAAAATCTAAGTAACCTTGGGTTTGGTGGTGAGTCTTTACATGTAACAGCAAAAGGATGATCCTTGAAAGAAAAAGATGGATAAGTACAACTTTATTAAAATTAAAATCTTTGTGCTGTGAAAACAATATTAAGAGCATGAAACTGCAAGCCATAGAGCTGGAGAAAATATGTGAAATATATGTATATAGTAAAGGACTTATAACCAAAATATACCCCCAAAATCTTAAAAGTCAAAAATAATGAAAGAAATAACCCAATTAAAAAATGGACAAAAGACCTGAACAGACATCTCATCAAAGTAGATACATAGTAGATGGAAAATAAGCATATAAAAATATACTCAGCCTTTTTTGGCATTAGATAATTTCACATTGACATGAGGTAACATTACACACCTATTAAGATGATTAAAATCCCCAAACGGAAAATGTCAAATACTAACAAGAATATGGAGCAAAAACTCATTTATTGGTGGGGAAATTTAAAATGGTACAGCTACTTTGAAAAACATTTTGGCATTTTCTTACAGAGCTATGCATAGTTTTACCGTATCATACAAGAAACGTGCCGCTAGGTAATAACCCAATTGATCTGAAAACTTATGTCCACATAAAAACCTTACATGCATGTCTATAACAACTTTATTCATAATTGCCAAAATCTGAAAGTGATGAAGATAATCTTCAGTAAATGAATGGATAAGCAGACTGTGGTGTATTCATCAAATGGGTAAAAAGAATCGGCACTTAAAAGACATAAGGCATTAAGCCATAGAAAGACATAGATGAATCCTATATACATATCATTAACTGAAAGGAGCCAGTCTGAAAATACTACATATGATGTGATTTCATTATATGATATTCCAGACATGGCAAAACTACAGAGAGAGTAAAAAACCAGTGGTTGCCAGGGGTTTGGATTTGGGAGGCAGTGGAATGGGTGAAGCATATGGGATTTTTTTAAGGCAGTGTAATTATTTTGTATGGTACTATAATGGTAGATATTATGAGCTGAATTGTGTCCTCACAAAATTCGTATATTGAAGTTCTAACTCCCAATACCTCAGACTGTGAATATATTTGAAGACAGAATTGTAAAGAGGCAGTTAAATTAAAATGGGGACATTAGGATGAGGCTTAATTCAATATGACTGGTCTCATATAAGAAGAAAAAATTAGGACACAGAGATACATAGAATGAAGACCATGTGAAGACACAAGGAGAAGATGGCTGTCTCCAAGCCAAAGAGAAGGCCCTCAGAAGAAACCAACCCTGATGACACCTTGATCTTAGACATCCAGCCTCCAAAACTGTGAGGAAATAAATTTCTGTTGTTTAAGCCTCTCATTCTGTGGTACTTTGTTGCGACAGCCATAGCAAACAAATACAGTGGATTCATGACAGTGTTCTTTTTTCAAAACCTGTAGAACTTTACCACACAAAGAGTAAGTCTGAATATAAGCAAAATTCAAAAAAAAAAATTTAGGAGGTTGGAGGATTCTGGTATGAAATACAGAATGTGACAAAAAAATTTAACTCTATTGCAACCTCACTGATGGAACAACCTCACTGACAGGAGTGGGGAGATAGTTGCTGAGCTAAGTAA
This sequence comes from Physeter macrocephalus, assembly GCF_002837175.3. Classification (NCBI taxonomy): domain Eukaryota; kingdom Metazoa; phylum Chordata; class Mammalia; order Artiodactyla; family Physeteridae; genus Physeter; species Physeter macrocephalus. The sequence continues at coordinate 36,855,036 of NC_041215.1, read as the reverse complement.
CTTTGGGAATGAGTGCAAAAGAAAATGCATGTAAGCACAGAACTCTTAATGATAATATTTTTCCCCCACAGGGGTGACCAAGGCAACCTTCAAGTTTCCCTCAGTTTGACCCAATTTTAGACAAGCTTCTTTCTGCCTGTAGATCCCTGACTTCCCTTTCCTTAGAGCATTTATTTTAGAAAATTTGTAATTGTAAATTCTTGCTCTGTCCCTTTTGAAATATATGCAAATCTTCTCCCAGCATCTTGTTAGTTCTAAAACCCGGGAAATATCTTTCTAAGAACCTGGGAACCACCGCTTCAACATGCAGTCATCAAGGAAGATAAGACTCCTTTCTCCAATTCTCCATTGGAGAGAAGGAGCCTAACTTCGGTGCCAATTAGCAAACACAGGTGGTCCAATCACAGAGAAAACCATTTGCAAACCCAGAAATAACTCAATGTTCTCCACACATCCCATTGATCAACCATCCACCCAACTTCATCCAGTACTTTCCTATTAGCTCACCAGCACTTGGACACCCTCCACCTTTTGTTTCAGGGGAGTTGAGTTCAGCCCTTTTCCCCTATTGCAATAATATCAAATAAAGTTTTCTCTGCTTGTCTGTGTCCGGTTCATACTTTATTTTGATGGGTACAGGCTAACAATTCTGGTATGTTATTCATGAATTGAGTAATTAAGTAAATAAATGGTAGATGGTGGGAGCCAAGTTCCTCACTGTTGGCCTGAGAGGATACATATACTATTAGAATGATCCATGAGGTTAATGGATTAGAGTTGTAGAGATTGCTATGAACACATTTTTAGCTTAATATATTCAGGTACTTACGTATAGAAAAATATACTATATATACATGTATGTATTTCCTTGCTCTGTTACCTGAAAGGGACTAAAAGCAATGAAATCCTTGTAACAATGAGCATACCTAGCCCTTGACCTTGGTTTCTAATACCATTCTATAATAAAAAGAAGCAGGACTCAGAGAAATGACTGATTCTAGAACTGGAGCAGGAAATCTGCAAAATGATTCTGGAGCATGTGGTAGTGCCAGGAAATGAGAAAGTGCTAAAAAACAAACAAATAAAATCCCACCATGATGGGGAATATTTTAGAGGGACACTGGAGCCAAGTAAAAGAGCTTCGAGTGTCAAAACAGGAACTGATTAGGTAAAAAATAAATAAGGGAGTATTGGATTATGGCCCAAAGTATAACATACATATCTATGGGTCCTTACTGATATAAATAAGTGATTGAATAAATAAATAAATATGTGAGAGGAAGAGAAAAACCTCCTGACCTACAGAAATCAAAATGATTTATGTAGTTACTTTGCCTTAAAGATCTGAAGTAAAAGCCTATTCCTGTTAAGTGGCGATTATACATAGTGACTTTTTCCCAAAGAGTTCAATATGAAAGCAAAGAGAAAAATAGTAAGTTTACAGTGGAGAAGGCTGACAAAGAGTTGCCAGCCAGATGTTCATGGTTAACATCAACAATAAGTCGTTTAATATGATGTGATGAAAATATCGTCCCAAAAACATATGACCCCAATCTAATCAAGAGAAAAACATGAGACAAAATTCTAATTGAGTGTGTAGGGGAATTAACTATACTATCTTCACAATATTTCTGTAAATGTAAAAATGTCCTAAAATAAAATGTTTATTTTTTTAAATTCCATTCTTGTTTTTGCCAAAACTTCCAAGCTAATTTGAAAATTTTGTCTGGAAAAGAAAATGAATTAAAACAGCAAAATAATTTTGAAACAAAAAAGAAAAAAGTGAATGGGCTTTCCCTCTCTGACAATAGGAGTACTATAAAGCTATAGTAATCAAGACTGTGGTACTGGGGAACTGATAGACTCATATATTAATAAAACAGAATAGAGTTCAGAAATAAAGCCACCAAGTAAGGTCAATTAGGTTTTAATAAAGATTCAAAGGCAATTGAATGGAGAAAAGAAAGAGCTTTTTTTCCAAAAATGGTGTTGGAATAATTACGTATCCTTAAAATAAAATAAACCTTGACCTATATGTCTCACTTTATGCAAAAGTAACTTAAAATGGATCATAGATCTAAAGGTAAAACTATAAAACTCCTACGAAAAAAAACATTGGAGAAAATCTTTGTTGTGTCTTTGAATTAGTGAAGATTTTTAGATCCATCATCAAAAGCATGATCATAAAAAGAAAAAATAATAATAATTGGACTTCATCAAAATTTTAAAAACTTTCGCTCTGTGGAAGACATTGGCCAAAGTATGGACAAACACACTATAGCCTGGGATATATGTTTGCAAATAACAAATCTGACAAAGAAACTTGTATTCAGATTATATAAGTACTCTCAAAACTCAACAATAAGGAAATAGCCCATTAAATAATGGATAAAAGATATGAACAAACACTTTATTGAAGAAAAAACACATGGTTACTAAGTGCTGGTAAGGATGCAGACAATTTGAAATCTCATACACTGCTGGATGGAATGCAAAATGGTAAATCTTCTATGGAAAATAGTTTGGCTCTCTCTTATATTTCAAATATACACTCACAAGTATGACCCAGTACTCTCACTATTAGGGATTCATTAAAGAGAAATAAAAGCATATGTTCACCAAAACCCTGTATTTGAATGTTTATGACATCATTAGTCATAATTGCCAAGAAATGAAACAATTCAAATATCCTGCATCAGTTGAATGAATAAACAGAGGTGGTATATCCACACAAAGCAATACTATGCAACATTCAACATAATGAACAACTGATATACCCATCAATGATATATCTCAAATGCATTATTGTAAGTGAAAGACTTCAGATTCAAAAGCTCACATTATATGTAACTCCATTTATATGGCACTCTAGAAAAGTCAAAACTTTTGAGAGAAACTAGATCACTGGTTGCCAGAGGTTATAGGTAAAAAAGAGTTTACAGGGGGCAACAAAAAGGAATATTTGGGGATGAGGGAACTTTTCTTTATCCTGATTGTAGTGATGGTTTCAAGACTCAATACACTTGTCAAAATTCATAAAACTGTACTCCAAAAAACAGTGAAATTTACTATATTTAAATTAAAATTTTTTAAATAGTAAAAAAAAAATTTTTTTTTAATAGTTTATTCTGGTAGCAGCATAAAGGGTTTTATTTTCTTCATTCTACTTTTCTTCAGTCTAAAAACTTTTAATCAATGTGTGTATGACATTTACAGTTTGAAAAAATATGTTTATTAAAGATATGTCTGTAAAAATTAAACAAGTTAATGGAGTTGTGAAGGAAGAGATCAAACCATTCTTACTTTGAGATTATGATAGCCTATATAATATTATGTAACAACCTAAATGGGAAAAGAATTTAAAAGGAATAGATACATGTATATATATAACTGAATCACCTTCTATACACCTGTACTATCACAACATTATTAATCAACTATACTCCAATATAAAATAAAAAGTTAAAAAAAGAATATGCTATTAAAAATAAATAAATAAAACAATTATGTTGCAGTTGAAAATTCTAAAAGGACATATTTTTTTAGCTACAGGAAATTGTTCAAATGATAATGGGGTGGTGACAGTGTGCTGTTCTTAACTCATCCAAATGCAAAATTTTTTGGAAAAACATTTAAAAAGAAGCTAAGTCCTATTCTTGAAGCAACTCATAAATTTCACTGCTAAGATAGTATATCTTTCCAATTTGATCTTGTGCTTATATATTTTTAATTCAGAAATAATTGTTCTGAGTTGTAAATTGTAAGGTGCTATTTTTAGAAATGAATTTGTCTCTGTTTCATTTATTTTTTGGTTACATTTTAATCTTCATTCTTGTTTTTTTTTTCCAGAAAGGCTGCCAAACAATATAGTACTTCTTAAGATTTCTAATTTATCATGTATTTAAATGGACTTTCAAGAAAACCATTCTACATGTTGTCAAAAATTAAATTTAAAATTTTTTTAAATAAAAAGGAGCTATGGATAAAATCCAGCTAAAGAGAGAGATTAACATGTTGGCTGGATATAAAAATATACAAAACAAATAATACATCTACATATAAATAATTACCAACTATAATATATAATGAAAAAAGTTTTCAAAATAGTTACAAAAACTATTAATGTCCATAGGAATAAATACATGAAAGACAGTTGTAGGAAAACTTTAAAATCATGACTGAAAGCCATTAAAGAAAACCTGTATATATGGAGAGATATAGCATATCCATAGATTTAAAGGTTCAATATCATTAAAATGTCAATTGTTCCCAAATTTATAAATTCAATGTCATTCTAATAAAAATCCCATAAATATTTTCATGAAATTTTACAGGATCGTATAATTTTATAAAAGGGCCAACAAGACAAAGAGAACCAAGGAATCTGTAAAGAAGAATGTGGTGCCTGGCCCTAATAGGGCATACGATAATGAAATTAAGACAGTGGAGTGCTGATGTAGGATCAGAGGTAGACTCAAAGTGAGAACAGAAAACTCAAGACAGAAAATCACGCACACATTCTATGTGACAAATCAATGCAGAATGCATGGGCCATTCAATGCAAGGAACAGTTAATTAGTTATTTAAATATTTCAGAAGAAACCATAGGAAAAGGTTTTTCTGACTTCTAGGTAAGGAAAAAGAAGTTTCCAAAAGATCTTAAAAATTTTCCAAAAGAACAATCCATAAAGGAAAAGATTGATCATCTTTAACGTGTTAAAATAAAAACTTATGCAGAAGACATAATAAATAATATGAAAAGATAAGACAGTGAAGGTGAAAATAAGTGATACACATACTTGTAAAAGGATTCATGTCAAATATATATGTCTAATAAATCAAAAGGGAAGAAGCAAACAATTCACTCAACAAATGGATGGAGGATATGAATATGCAACTTGAATGGGCAATAAATATGGTAAAGTGCTCAGCCTGCACCACTAATCCACAAAAGACGTGCCTACCACGTGATCAGCAAATTGCTCTTAGGTAGATAACTGGTTCTTAAATGCTTCTTACCTTGTTCCATGTAGAAGACCCATTTATTTATACCATGGCCCAATATACAGAACAAACAGGTGTGTATGTGTGTATGTGTATGTGTGTGTGTGTGCATGTATTGGGTGGGCCAAAATGTTCATTTGTTTTTTTTTTCTGTAAGATGGCTGTAGTAGCACTTAGTTGTTTTTAACTTCAATGGGAACAATTTTGTTAGATTGTGTGTGACAGCTGTCATATCAGCATGCATTTTTAAAAAGACCTATCAAAATTGGTGAATTTTTGTGTAGCCATTTTCATATTGAAGATGGAAGAAAAAAGCAACATTTTTGGCATATTATACTTTATTATTTCAAGAAATGTAAAAACTCAACTGAAACGCAAAATAAAAAAGATTTGTGCAGTGTATGGAGAAGGTGCTGTGACTGACTGAACATGTCAAAAGTGGTTTGCAAAGTTTCATGCTGGAGATTTCTTGCTGGACGATGCTCCACAGTCGGGTAGAACAGTTGAAGTTGACAGCGATAAAATAGAGACAATAATTGAGAACAATCAATGTTATACCACGCAGGAGATAGCCGACATACTCAAAATATCCAAATCAAGCATTGAAAATCATTTGCACCAGCTTGGTTATGTTAATCGCTTTGATATTTGGGTTCCACGTAAGTTAAGAGAAAAAAAAATCTTGACCATATTTCCACATGCAATTCTCTACTGAAATGTAATAAAAATGTTCCATTTTTAAAACAAATTGTGATGGGCAATGAAGAGTGAATACTGTAAAACAATGTGGAACAGAAGAGATCGTGGGACAAGTGAAATGAACCACCACCACACCAAAGGCTGGTCTTCATCCAAAAGTATTGTTGTGTATATGGTGGGATTGGAAGGGAGTCCTCTATTTTGAGCTCTTCTGGAAAACCAAATGATTAATTCCAACAAATACTGCTCCCAGTTTGACCAACTGAAAGTAGCACTCAATAAAAAGCATCCAGAATTAGTTAGCAGAAAATGCATAATCTTCAATCAGGATAATGCAAGACTGCATGTTTCTTTGATGACCAGGCAAAAACTGCTACAGCTTTGCCAGGAAGTTCTGATTCATCTGCCGTATTCACCAGACACTGTACCTTTGGATTTCCATTTATTTTGGTCTTTACAAAATTCTCTTAATGGAAAAAATTTCAATTCCCTGGAAGACTGTAAAAGGCACCTGGAACAATTCTTTGCTCAAAAAGATAAAAAGTTTGGGAAGATGAAATTATGAAATTTCCTGAAAAATGGCAAAAATTATGAAGTTTTCTGAAAGTGGAATAAAAGGGTGAATACATTGTTTAATAAAATTCTTGGAGAAAATGAAAAATGTCCCTTTTATTTTTACTTAAAAAACTGCAGGCACTTTTTAGCTCACACAATATATGTACATGAGTGTGTATTCCATTAAATATACTCATCCTTCTCACATGTGATGCACTTTAATTTTTTAATTCTATCATGCTACCTTCTTTGTAATGCTGGCCTTGACCCACTGCTTGATTTTATGACTCACTAATAGGTCAAGACTTGCTATTTGAAAGACACTCTACCTCCAAAGCTCTTATTCACACATACTAGTAGACATGTACAAAAATGTTTACCATAATTTTGTTTGCAATAAACATTTGGAAACATCTTAAATGTCTTCAACAGAATAAACATCAGAGTGTTACCATACATACACATCTGCAGTAAAAATTTTTAACATGTAGTAAAGGTTTTAAAACATGTGTGGGAATGCTGAAAGCCAAAGTTGGAAAGCAGATACTTCTGGTGGGTAGGGAGGGAAAAGGCACAAACAAGAGCTTCAAATGTATATCTACAAAGTTAGCGTTTATGGAGATATGCAAAAAATATGGCCAAATGCTAACATTTGTCAAAGTATATTTTTCTGTATACTTTATATATTTTATAACTTAAAAAGAGGCAAGGAGACCTTCAAGATGGTGGAGGAGTAAGACGTGGACATCACCTTCCTACCCACAAATAAATCAAAAATACATGTACACGTGGAACAACTCCTACAGAACACCTCCTGAACGCTGGCAGAAGACCTCAGACCTCCCAAAAGGCAAGAAACTCCCCCACATACCTGGGTAGGGCAAAAGAAAAAAGAAAAAAAAGAGACAAAAGAATAGAGACAGAACCTGCAACTCTGGGAGGGAGCTGTAAAGGAGGAAATATTTCCACACACTAGGAAGCCCCTTCACTGGTGGAAACTGGAGTTGGGGGGGAGGGGGGAAGCTTCGGAGCCAAGGAGGAAAGCGAAGCAATAGGGGTGCAGAGGGAAAGTGGAGAGATTCCAGCACAGAGGATCGGTGCCGACCAGCACTCACGAACCTGAAAGGCTTGTCTGCTCATATGCCAGGGCAGGTGGGAGCTGGGAGCTGAGGCTTGGGCTTTGGAGGTCAGATCCCAGGGAGAGGACTGGGGTTGGCTGCATGAACACAGCCTGAAGGGGGCTAGTGCATCACAGCTAGCTGGTAGAAAGTACAGGAAAAAGTCCGGAACTGAACAAGAGGCAAGAGATCATTGTTTTGGGGTACTTGAGGAGAGGAGATTCAGAGTACCATCTAAACTAGCTCCAGAGACGGGCATGAACAGTGGCTATCAGCATAGACCCCCAAGACTGGCATGAAACGCTAAGGCAGCTGCTGCAGGCATCAACATTCCAGTGTGCAAGCACAGGTCACTATCTATACCTCCCCTCCCGGGCGCCTGTGCAAACTGCCCTGCCAAGGTCCCTTGATCCACGAACAACTTCTCCTGGAGAACACATGGTGCACCTCAGGCTGTTGCAATGTCACCCTGGCCTCTGCCGCCACAGGCTCGCCATGCATTCTGCACCCTTCCCTCCCCTCAGCCTGAGTGAGCCAGAGCCCCCTAATCAGCTGCTACTTTAGCCCCATCCTGTCTGAGCAAAAAACAGATGCTCTCAGGTGACCTACATGCAGAGGCAGGGCAAAATCCAAAGCTGAACCCCAGGAGCTGTGTGAACAAAGAAGAGAAAGGACAATTTCGCCCCCAGAAGCCTCAAGAGCAGTGGATTAAATCTCCACAATCGACTTGATGTCAGAAGCCTCAGGAGCAGTGGATTAAATCTCCACAATCGACTTGATGTACCCAGCATCTCTGGAATACCTGAATAGACAACAAATCATCCCAAAATTGAGGCAGTGGATTTTAGGAGCAACTGTAGACTTGGGGTTTGCTTTCTGCATTGAATTTGTTTTTGGTCTTATGTTTATCTTAGCTTAGTATTTAGAGTTTAGTATCATTGGTAGATTTGTTTATTGATTTCATTGATCTCTTCCTTTTTTTTAATATATAGATATATATTTTTTTTTCCTTTTTCTCTTTTGTGAGTGTGTATATGTATGCTTCTGTGTGTGATTTTGGCTGTATAGCTTTGCTTTTACCATTTGTCCTAGGGTTCTGTCTGTCTGGTTTTTTTTGTTTTCTTTTGTATACTTTTTAGCACTTGTTATCATTGGTGGATTTGTTTTTTGGTTTGGATGCTCTCTTCTTTCTTTCTTTCTTTTTTATTACTTTTTAATTTTTTTTAATTTTTAATTTTTTTTTTACTTTTTATTTTAATAACTTTCTTTTCTTTCTTTCTTTCATTCTTTTTGTATCCCTTTTCTTTTAAGCTGTGTGGCTAACAGGGTCTTCGTGCACCAGCCGTGTGTCAGTCCTCTGCCCCTGAGGTGAAAGAACCGAGTTCAGGATATTGGATCACCAGAGATGTCCTGGCACCACATAATATCAAATGGTGAAAGATTTCCCAGAGATCTCTATCCCAATGCTGAGAGCCAACTCCACTCAACAACTAGCAAGCTACAGTGCTGGACACCCTATGGCAAACAACCAGCAAGACAAGAACACAATGCCACCCATTAGCAGAGAGCCTGCCTAAAATCATAATAAAGTCACAGACACTCCAAAACACACCACCAGACATGGTCCTGCTCACCAGAAAGAAAAGATCCAGCCTCATCCACTAGAAGACAAGCACCACTCTCCTCCATCAAGAAGCCTACACAACCCACTGAACAAACCTAAGCCACTGGGGGCAGAACCAAAAACAACAGGAACTACAAACCAGCAGTCTCTGAAAAGGACACCCCAAACACAGTAAGTTAAGCAAAATAAGAAGACAGAGAAACACACAGCTGATGAAGGAGCAAGGTAAAAACCCACCAGAACAAACAAATAAAGAGGAAAAAAGCAGCCTACCTGAAAAAGAATTCAGAGTAATGATAGTAAAGTTGATCCAAAATCTTGGAAATAGAATGGAGAAAATACAAGAAACATTTAACAAGGACCTAGAAGAACTAAAGAGCAAACAAACAAATAATGATGAACAACACAATAAATGAAATTTAAAATTCCCTAGAAGGATTCAATAGCAGAATAACTGAGGCAGAATAATGGATAAGTGACCTGGAAGATAAAATAGTGGAAATAATTACCACAGAACAAAAAAAAGGAAAAAGAATGAAAAGAATTGAGGACAGTCTCAGAGACCTCTAGGACACCATTATACCCACCAACATTCGAATTATAGGGGTCCCAGAAGAAGAAGAGAAAAATAAAAGGACTGAGAAAATATTAGAAGACATTATAGTTGAAAACTTCTCTCATTTGGGAAAGGAAATAGTCAATCAAGTCCAGGAAATGCAGAGAGTCCCATACAGGATAAAACCAAGGAGAAACACTCCAAGACACATGTTAATCAAACTATCCAAAATTAAATACAAAGAAAAAATATTAAAATCAGCAAGGGAAAAACAAAAAAATAACATCTACAATAACAAACCCAAAACAACTAAGAAAATGGTAATAGGAACATACACATTGATAACTACCTTAAATGTAAATGGAACAAATGCTCCAACCAAAAGACATAGACTGGCTGAATGGATACAAAAACAACACCCATATATATGCTGTCTACAAGAGACCCACTTCTGACCTAGGGACACATACAGACTGAAAGTTGTTGGATGGAAAAAGATATTTCATTCAAATGGAAATCAAAAGAAAGCTGGAATAGAAATTCTCATACTAGACAAAATAGACTTTAAAATAAAGACTATTAGAAGAGACAAAGAAGTACACTACATAATGATCAAGGGACCAATCCAAGAAGAAGATATAACAATTGTAACTATTTATGCACCCAACAGAGGAGCACCTCAATACATAAGGCAATGGCAACAGCCATAAAAAGGGAAATCTACAGGAACACAATCATAGTAGGGGACTTTATTTATTTATTTATTTTTTGCAGCACGTGGGCTTCTCACTGCTGTGGCCTCTCTCATTGTGGAGCACAGGCTCCGGACGTGCAGGCTCAGCAGTCATGGCTCACAGGCCCAGCCGCTCCGTGGCATGTGGGGTCTTCCCGGACCAGGGCACAAACCCATGTTCCCTGCATTGGCAGGCAGACTCTCAACCACTGCACCACCAGGGAAGCCCCATATTAGGGGACTTTAACAGCCCACTTTCACCAATGGACAGATCATCCAAAATGAAAATAAATAAGGAAACACAAGCTTTAAATGACACATTAAACAAGATGGGCAAATTGATATTTATAGGATATTCCATACAAAAACAAGAGAACACATTTTCTTCTCAAGTGCTCGTGAAACATTCTCCAGGATAGATCATCTCTTGGGTCACAAATCAGCCTTGGTAAATTTAAGAAAATTGAAATCTTATCAAGTATCTTTTCCAACCACAACACTATGAGACTAGATATCAATTACAGGAAAAAAATTGTAAAGAATACAAACACATGGAGGCTAAACACTACACTACTAAAGAACCAAGAGATCACTGAAGAAATCAAAGAGAAAATTAAAGAATACCTACAAACAAATGACAATGAAAACATGACGACCCAACACCTATGGGATGCAGCAAAACCAGTCTAAGAGGGAAGATTATAGCAATACAATCCTACCTCAAGAAACAAGAAACATCTCTAATAAACAACCTAACCTTACACCTAAAGGAATTAGAGAAAGAACAACAACAACAAAAACAAAAAACACCCAACGTTAGCAGAAGGAAAGAAATCATAAAGATCTGATCAGAAATAAATGAAAAAGAAATGAAGGAAATAATAGCAAAGATCAAAAAGCTAAAAGCTGGTTCTTTGGGAATATAAACAAAATGATAAACTATTAGCCAGACTCATCAAGAAAAAAAGGGAGAAGACTCAAATCAATAGAATTAAAAATGAAAAAGGAGAAGTAACAACTGACACTGCAGAAATACAAAGGATCATGAGAGATTACTAACAGAAAATATATGCCAATAAAATGAACAGCCTGGAAGAAATGGACAAATTCTTCGAAAAGCACAACCTTCCGAGGCTGAGCCAGGAGAAATAGAAAATATAAGCAGACCAATCACAAGAGCTGAAATTGAGATTGTGATTCAAAATCTTCCAACAAACAAAAGCCCAGGACCAGATGGCTTCACAGGTGAATTCTATCAAACATTTAGAGAAGAGCTAACACCTAACCTTCTCAAACTCTTCCAAAATATAGCAGAGGAAGGAACACTCCCAAACTCATTCTAAGAGGCCACCATCATCCTGATGTGAAAACCAGACAAAGATGTCACAAAGACAGAAGATTACAGCCCAATATCACCTATGAACATAGATGTAAAAATCCTCAACAAAATACTAGCAAACAGAATCCAACAGCACATTAAAAGGATCATACACGATGATCAAGTTTGTTTTGCCCCAGGAATGCAAGGATTCTTCAATATATGCAAATCAATCCATGTGACAAAACATATTAACAAATTGAGGGGTAAAACCATATGGTCATCTCAAAAGATGCAGAAAAAGCTTTTAACAAAATTCAGCCCCCATTTATGATAAAAACCCTCCAGAATGTAGGCATAGATTGAACTTACCTCAACATAATAAAGGCCATATATGAGAAACACACAACCAACATCGTTCTCAATGGTGAAAAACTGAAACCATTTCCTTTAAGATCAGGAACAAGACAAGGTTGTCCACTCTCACCACTATTATTCAACATAGTTTTGGAAGTTTTAGCCACGCCATCAGAGAAGAAAAGAAATAAAAGGTATCCAAATCAGAACAGAAGAAGTAAAGCTGTCATTGTTTGCAAATGACATACTATACATAGAGAATCCTAAAGATGCTACCAGAAAATTACTAGAGTTAATCAATGAATTTTGTAAAGTAGCAGGATACAAAATTAATGAACAGAAATCTCTTGCATTCCTATACACTCATGATGAAAAATCTGAAAGCGAAGTTAAAGAAACACTCCCATTTACCACTGCAACAAAAAGAATAAAATACCTAGGAATAAATCTACCTAAGGAGACAAAAGACCTGTGTGCAGAAAACTATAAGACACTGATGAAAGAAATTAAAGGTGATACAAACAGATGGAGAGATATACCATGTTCTTGGATTGGAAGACTCAACATGGTGAAAATGACTATACTACTGAAAGCAAAGCAATACTACCCAATGACTATACTACCCAAAGATTCAATGCAATTGCTATCAAACAACCAATGGCATTTTTCACAGAACTAGAACAAAAAATTTCACAATTTGTATGGAAACACAAAAGAACCTGAATAGTCAAAGCAATTTTGAGAAAGAAAATCAGAGCTAGAGGACTCAGGCTCTCAGACTTCAGACTACACTACAAAGCTGTAGTAATCAAGACAGTATGGTACTGGCACAAAAACAGAAATATCGATAAATGGAAGATGACAGACACCCCAGAGATAAACCCACGTACATGTGCTCACCTTATTTTTGATAAAGGAGACAAGAATATACAATGAAGAAAAGACAGCCTCTTCAATAGGTGGTGCTGGGAAATCTGGACAGCTACAATTAAAAGAATGAAATTAGAACACTTCCTAACACCAAACATAAAAATAAACTTCAAATGGATTAAAGACCTAAGTGTAAGGCCAGACACTATAAAACTCTTAGAGGAAAACATAGGCAGAACACTCTATGACATAAATTACAGCAAGATCCTTTTTGACCCACATCCTAAAGAAATGGAAATAAAAACAAAAATAAACAAATGGGACCTAATGAAACCTAAAAGCTTTTGCACAGCAAAGGAAAACATAAACAAGACAAAAAGACAACCATCAGAATGGGAGAAAATATTTGCAAATGAAGCAACTGACAAAGGGTTACTCTCCAAAATTTACAAGCAGCTCAATATCATGCAGCTCAATATCAAAAAAACAAACAACCTAATCCAAAACTGGGCAGAAGACCTAAATAGACATTTCTCCAAAGAAGATATACAGATTGCCAACAAACACATGAAAGGATGTTCAACATCACTAATCATTAGAGAAATGCAAATCAAAACTATAATGAGGTATCACCTCACACCAGTCAGAATGGCTATCATCAAAAAATCTACAAACAATTTAATGCTGGAGAGGATGTGGAGAAAAGGGAGCCCTCTTGCACTGTTGGTGGAAATGTAAACTGATACAGCCACTATGGAGAACATTATAGAGGTTTCTTAAAAAACTAAAAATAGAACTACCATATGACCCAGCAATCCCACTACTGGGCATATACCCTGAGAATACTGTAATTCAAAAAGAGTCATGTACCACAATGATCATTGCAGCTCTATTTACAATAGCCAGGACATGGAAATAACCTAGGTGTCCACTGACAGATGAATGGATAAAGAAGATGTGGAACATATATAGAATGGAATATTACTCAGCCATAAAAAAGAAACAAAACTGAGTTATCTGTAGTGAGGTGGGTGGACCTAGAGACTGTCATACAGAGTGAAGTAAGTCAGAAAGAGAAAAACAAATACCATATGCTATGGAATCTAAAAAGAAAAAAAAATGGTTCTGGAAAACCTAGGGGCAGGATAGGAATAAAGATGGAGATGAGGACACCGGGAGCGGGGATAATGGACTTGAGGACACCGGGAGGGGGAAGGGTAACCTGGGATGAAGTGAGAGAATGGTATGCACATATATACTCTACCATATGTAAAATAGATAGCTAGTGGAAAGCAGCTGCATAGCATAGGGAGATCAGCTCCGTGCTTTGTGACCACCTAGAGGGGTGGGATATCGAGGTTGGGAGGGACACTCAAGAGGAAGAAGATATGGGGGTATATGTATATGTATAGCTGATTCACTTTGTTGTACAGCAGAAATTAACACACCATTGTAAAGCAATTATACTCCAATAAAGATATATTTTTTTAAATGAATCAAGAATAGAGATGAGTTTTGCTGTGATTGTGAAGAGACACATGTTGTAGTTGGAGTAGGGTAAATATCACAGAACTGGTTTTTTTGTGCTGTTCTGCTTTGTTCTTCTCTAGAAGGCCTTACCCTTTGGCCAACCCTCCCCATGTTCCAGTCACTTCCCGTTTATTCCATCTGCTTTAGTACTTACAATGGTTGTGACTGATGGAGATTATCACTCCCATTTCACAGATGAGGAAACTGAAACTCAGAAAAGTTGAACATGCTAACCTGCTTCAGGGCTTGGAGCTCACAGTGGTGGAGCTGGCGTGCAAACTCTGGGACCCCAACTCCTAGACTGTTTTTCCCACTACATGTCACTTCCTCTAAACGTTAGAGAGGAGACTGGAACTCAGTGTGGGGCTCAGCACTGGGGTCACACTGTAGTGTGACATCATGCTCCCATTCCTAAAACACAAAAAAGCAGAGACCTGTTCTTCTGAAGCTCAGAGGAAAGCTCGGAGGTTTTCCTGGGAAACCATTCGGTATCAAATGATGCAGAGATACCCCAGGCCTCACTGCCTCAGGGCCCAGGTGAACTTAATGAAGTGCCTCCCTGGAGTGGGACCCAAGAATCAGCCTGACCATCAAATCTAGCTGCTAAGAGGAGATACCTATGACAGGAGGGTCTTGGGTCTTTGTCAGCAACTCAAGTATCTAGGGATCCGGCAGGCTCCTGTCTGCTCCTGTGTAAGATGGTCATGGTGCTGTGGGCACTGTCTCCCAAGGAGGGTTGATCTGATGAGGCAATGGGCATAAAAGTGCTCTGTGAACTGTGATACATAATACATTTGTAAGATTATTATCTTTCACTGTGCTTTGCAAAATCACTCAGTAGGAAAAACACAGCTAAAAATGTGGATCTGTGCCCTCTGAGAACCACAGTTACTTGGCCCGGTTGCCACACTAACAAAGAGCATGGTCCCACCAAGTTCACCCAAGACAGATCCAGCTCATTCCTGCCTCCGTGGCACAAGGGAGAACTCTGAATGACCTCGAGTTCCCCCAGTGCCCTGAACTTCAGAGCACTCAATCGCCACCGGACCCTCTGCCTGTCTGCTCAGTCCCCCAACACTGAGCCATCATAAGGGTCTGAGGCCAGAGGAGCTCAGGCTTCCTCCTTCAGGCCCACCAATGGGAGACAACATGCCAGTTATATGTCTCTCTTCCCACTGTAGGACTATGGGCGTGAAAGGAAACAAAATGTCTAAAAGAGATGATGTGAATTTATAAAGTGCAGCCCATTGTGGCTGGGTCCAGGCCCCAAGTGTCAAGACCACACTCATCTGTGAGATGATATAAAGTATGTCAACACTATTTGCTTATTTCGCCCATCAAGGTCAAGCTTCCTTTATCCCTGGGAGCCCAAACCATTTTCCCTAAAACCAGGACACTTTTATCCTGAAACATGAGCACATCTCCTAAAATAGTCACACTTCCTTCACAGCCCTTCTGCCTTAGGGATCGGTCCTCTATTACATGGTGTATTCATCTGCCAGGGCTGCAGATGAACAAAACCATAGACTGGGGAGCTTAAACAGAAATTTGTTTTTGCACAGTTCTGGAGGCTGGAAGTCTAAGACCAAGGTGTCAGCAGAGTTGATTCCTTCTGAGGTTTCTCTCTTTGGCTTATAGACAGCCATCTTCTCCTTGTGTTTCCACACGACCTTCCCTCTGTGTGTGTGTGTGTGTGTGTGTGTGTGTCCTAATCTCCTTTTCTTAGATTAGGGCCTATGCCAGTATCATACTGGATTAGGGCCTATGCTAATGTCTTTATTCTAACTTAATTACTGCTTTAGAGGTTCTAACTCTAAGTACAGTCATGTTTTCGGGGGCTAGGGTTAGGACTTCAACATACGAATTCTAGAGGAAACACAATTTAGGCTATGCTATGACATAGTACAACTGTCCACGTGCCCTGACTGCCCCATTCAGGCTAGGCACCCGTTTGTTTGCCCCCAGAGACCCTTCTGCCTTCCCATAACGTAGCACTTGGAATGCACTAAAGACAGTCATGTTTTGTCTGCATGCAACCATCCAATCCCCCCAACTCCCAGCAGAACACCAACCCCTTGTCGGTAAGGTGCCCTCTTTCACTTGGCGGCCAGGGCCCAGGAGAGGCTGGCCTGGTCAGTGAGGTGGTCATCATGGAAGGCACGGTGGTCTCTGACTACAGTGTCAAATCCTCTCCTCTCACCTCCCAGGCTGCAGGTTCTGCACACTGTCATTGAGGCGTCAAAGCAAAAGGCTGATCTGTAAAGTCCTGTTTCTAAAATTCCACACCACATTCCCATTGTAAAAACCCAAGAGAAGTCTGTAGATTTTAACACCTCTACCTTTTCATCACTCTGAGCTCAAATAAAAGTATGAGAGCCGATTTTCTGCTGCCTGCTTTTCAAGAGCTTCTGCATCTGTCACATTCCCTGAGCTCCTGGCTCTCTGACTGACATGCGACCATGTTTAGCTCAAATACCATCTTTCCTGGGATCTTTTTCCCAGGCCAAGAATCATCCCAGCAAAACGTCCCGTAATTATTCATGGGAATATCTAGCTCTCTTAGGAATCTGCAAGCTTCTTGAGGGCAGAAAACGCCCATATTTATCTCAGTATGACCAGAACTTGACACAATTCTCAATTGGAGATATTCAAAAGTTGTTTTAGGAGTGAATGGATAAATGAGTTTATTAAAAAAAAAAAAAAAAAAAAGGTGAAGCCAAATTTGTCTTCTCTTTTCTAAGTATGCTCTGTATCTTTTTACTTTTATAACTTTATTTTCTCCGTTCTTTCTGCCCAGAATTTCCTTTCCTAAACAGTGAAGAAAATTCTAAAACTTATTCAAATGTTTTTCTAGATTCTAAAACAGTGTCTGGCACACATGGGCCTCAGTAGATATGTGATGAGTTACCTTGTTGCAAAATGAAACTCTTCCTTAGACCACTCCAGACTCATCATCTCATCACCTCCCCTTCCTCTCAATTACAGTAGGACACTAATAAATTCATTCATTCAACATTGCCCTCATCTAACCCTGGGCTACATAGATGCAGAAGATGTTGTCTTTCTCCTCAAGCCATTTCTAGGCTTGTGAAGAGTGTATTGTGTAAACAAACAAAAATGCACCCAAAGAAACCCACAGGTGCTGTGGGAGCAGTGTCTAAACGACCAGGAAATGATAAGTTCTCCCCAGAGTCAAGAGGATGGTGAGCAACATGTCCAGGCCAAGGTGAACCATAAGCTGAACTTAAAGGACCGTCTGAGAGAGGTGGAGGATGACTGTAAAGGCAGGAGATGTGCCTGCTAGGACTCCTGGGAGGGCCCCAGGAATTCAGGATGGCAGGAGTGTAGAGGGTTAAGGAAGGGTGGACAGCAACAAAGGTAGAAAGCAAGCAAGCTGTGGTCACATCATGAGGGGCTGTGTGCATCCTGCTTAGGAGCCTGGGAGTTTTCTGGTCATCTCTGTCTTCATTCACCTTCTTTGGAGTCATGCCTTTACCTTTGGGTAAAGGAGACACTAATGTGTTCCACAGAGAATGGCCCCCCAAATATGGAGTACAGAAGAACAAGCAGAGAGTCGTGCAGAAGGTAAGCTGAGCCAGAGAGAGGCTAGACTGGGGCAGAGAGGGTCAGAAAGGCGCGCCAGGAATCCAGAAGGCAAAGGACATGTGCTAGGGTGGGTGCAGGGGAGGGAGGTGTGGGAGCCTATGCCCAGGACTCCATGGGGGGGGGGGGCGTGGGTCCACAAAGCTCTCTGTATTTTTTCAAGTGCTTATTCCACTCATGATACATTTTTGCCACTTCCTTGTACCATAGATATTTGTAAACTCCTCCCTAGGAATGGTAAATACTTGGAGGACAGGTACTGTGATTAAGTCACCTATACATACTGTAATTATAAGTACTCTAGGGGTCTTCAACATTAATAGCAAGAAGTGAAACCACTAGAAAGCATGCATGTCTCCATTCTAAATAGTATGGAACTAGGAAAGGGGGCCTAAATCATAAAATTAAGTCATTTCATGCCCTTCCTCCCTGTACCCCACTTCCCCTGCCCTGATCCAGTTTGCCAGGGAAAATAGAGTCTGGAGAACACTGTTGTTCTCAGACGTCACTGGCCTGAAGGCTAGAAAGTTTGGAAGGAACACTGTGCTGTGTTGTTCTGGATCAGGTAAGCAAAACAGGAGGGGCCTCCACCACAGGCACCTGAGCAGCACCATATGGTCGTCAGCTCCTCAGCCGCCAGAATGTCCTCATTGCTCATTAACTGTTAGCACTGTTAGTTCTAATCAACCGTGATTTTCACTGCTGCTGAGGCAGGCTGGCATTCTCTCCTCCCCCAGCAACCAACATCCAACATAAGTGCCCCCCACAGGAGCCAGCATGCTTGCTCCATCACTCTCACCTGCCTCTCCAAACCTGTTTCCACCCTGCAGAGCCGGTGAGGCAGCCGAGGACCTCACCACACTCCCCTCTCCTTCCCTCCCTCCTTCCCTCCATCTCTCTCTCTCTCCCCCCATCCCCGCCCATCCCTCAGTTAATGTAATAGTTAAAGCAGAAAATTCACTTCTCTCTGCACTATTTCAGTATGAGTGTAAATCTCCTGAAATAAGCAGTTGTTGGGCTGTTTTTATGGGAGCAACTGCACCTGCTTTTGTCACTTAGTGACACCAGCTGGAAGCAGGGTTCATCTTACATGATAAAGGCCTCTCCAGAAGGCCCTCCTTATTTTTTTTTAACATCTTTATTGGAGTATAACTGCTTTACAATGGTGTGTTAGTTTCTGCCTTATAACAAAGTGAATCAGTTATACATATACATATGTCCCCATATCTCTTCCCTCTTGCGTCTCCCTCCCTCCCTCCCACCCTCCCTATCCCACCCCTCTAGGTGGTCACAAAGCACCGAGCTGATCTCCCTGTGCCATGCAGCTGCTTCCCACTAGCTATCCACCCTACGTTTGGTAGTGTATATATGTCCATGCCACTCTCTCACTTCGTCACAGCTTACCTTATCTTCATCAGAGCCTGCAAACGTGAGGCTCTGAGCATTAGGGTGCAGGAAGGATGCAGGGAGGGGGCTTAGGCATGTGTATATGTGTCCAAGTCAGCACATCTCTCCATTAATGGGAAAAGTAAGGGCATACGTTGTTTTCACCTCTCAGTGCTTTTAACTTTATGCTGTTCTAACGTTTCTACTCTTGGCTAATTTCTACTTAGGCTGCAAGTTCAGTTTGGTTGTCTCCCCCGGGAAAACTTCCTCTGACTTTCCTCTTCTGGGCTTCAACAGAGCCCTCATGTACCACTCACAAGGGAGCATAGTCACTCCTTTGCTTTTCTCAAGACTGAATCTTAATTTACTTTTCTATCACTTAGTGCCTGTCACATAGGATATGCTCAGTGAATTTTTACTGCAGTGAACTGGAAAGGTACAGAATTATCTATTCACAACCTTGAGGTTCCTATTAGAAAATGGGCACAGTTGCTATTTCTCCCTTAATTCTGACCTCTAGGTGCTAGAGGTGTCATTTGTCATAGTAAAGAGTAGTGAAAAGTTTTACTTTGTCTTACAAATTCTTTTTGGTTTAAACAATAGAAATTTACTGTCTCACAATTCTGGAGGTTTGAAGTCTGAAATCAGGGTGTCGTCAGGGTGGGCTTCTTCTGAAGGTTGTGAGGGAAAAATCGGTTCCAGACCTCTGTCCTTGGCTTGTAGGTGTCTGTTTCCCCCCTGTATCTCTTCACAGTGTCTCCCTTCTATGTGTGTCCATCTCTGTGTCCAAACTTCCCCTTCTAATTAGGACCCCAGCCATATTTTATTAGGGCCCTCTCTAATGACCTTGATGACCTTGGGCTCAGTTACAGGAACCTGAGCAACATCATAATTTTCCTAATTACACAACTTTATTACACACCTTTAATAATTACATTTGCAATGACCCTATTACTAAATAAGGTTACATTTCAAGGTACTGGGGGTAGGACTTGAACATATGGATTTGGGGGGGAGGGGACACAATTCAACCCATAACATATGCCAAAGAAAAATTGTTCATTTTTCATGACAAAGAAAAGTTGTTCTTCAGGTCCTCAATCCTAACTAAATCCAATTCCAGTCAATTGCTTACTGTGTAGAAGATAGTGGACTAAGGGCAATAGAATGGAAGGAACACACGTTTCTCTGCCTTTGAGGATCTCGTGGTGGGATGCCAGAATAACAGTTTCTTGGCACATAGGGGGCACCCTATAAATGTTTAAAGAATGTTGGTCCTGTTCTGGGGGTCAAGAGCCCCAGATTTTAGACTACTGGTTTCACCACTTGTTTGCTTTATAGAATTCGGAAACCACTTCCAGCCTCTGAGGCTTTGTCTTGTAATTTAGATCAAATAAGGAATGACACTATTACAGCAGGATACAATTTAACTGAAATAACACCATGCCTGAGGAAAGAGCACTGTTGCCTGTGACATTAATCAGTTTGTAGGTCATGTTTGCTAAACAGATTCTAATGTCCTTCTGCCAAATCAAGTGAGAATTATTGTTTTTCATTACCATTTTTAGGAAGTAGCATTTCTATGATTTCCATTAAGATATGTTCTTGGTTACAGGTATCTTTCTCTTGTTTAGTCTGCAGAATAATGTGTTAAATAGTGTTCAAGGGCCACAAGTCCATGGAACTCATCCAGTACGTGGAAAACCTGAGGCCACTGGTCTCACAGGTGATGTCATGATTCCATCTTCTAGT
This sequence comes from Physeter macrocephalus, assembly GCF_002837175.3. Lineage (NCBI taxonomy): Eukaryota > Metazoa > Chordata > Mammalia > Artiodactyla > Physeteridae > Physeter > Physeter macrocephalus. Next base: position 36,833,931 of record NC_041215.1, on the reverse strand, counting down.
GGTACTGGAAGCTCCATTCACCAATATGACTTATCAACACTTTTGTTGTTTTGTCTCCCATATCCTCCCCCCAACACAGCTAAGCCTGTCCCACCATCAGGCAAAAGTACTTCCAAACATGGATTTCACGTGTGGGGGAACAGTGGTGCGGGGAGATAATTCCTCCAAAAAGTAACATAAGAAAGACTTTCAACACTGGCTAGCATGCACACATTCATAATATATTAATCTTCTCATTGTAACACCGAAAAAAAAGGATAAAGTAAAACAATGTATATTTTAAAACTGTATCAGAGAGGTGTAGATGCAAAGAAGCCTAAGAGAACTACACTCAAAAAATGATAAGCTCTTCTTGGTGAGCAGAGACTAGTAGCCACTTACCTCTGTGGAGCGTCTGTTGAGTCAGGGCATGAACAGGCAGAGAGTTTGACTTGGTTCAGGAAAAACAGTGGATGGACTGGAATCTGTAAGAGCCCAAGATGCAGAATGAATTTCCCTCTCTAACACATTTACCCCCAAAGGACATTTGCTGAGTGTGACATGTAAGTACCATGATGGAAGGCTGGGGACTGAGCAGATAAAGGAGAGAAAGGTACTGGAATTTTTGAGGTATTCAGAGCCTCTACAGGGAGGGGCTCACTCTTAAGAAATTTAGGCAGAGTTAACTAAAATTAACTAAATGTGTAACCCAGACCTGATACAATTCATTCCTGATTGACCAATGTGACCACCTACTTATCATAGCTACCTGACAAAGGAAGGATAAAGCTTATTCTGGAGGAAAATAATGTTTATTCTTGTATCCAGAGATTTTCATAACAACTCCACTGAGATATTTTTGACATACAAAAGTTATATATTTTTAAGGTGTACAACTTGGTGTTTTGATATATGTATACACTGTGAAACTATTACCACAATCAAGCTAAATAAGTTATCCATTACCTTTACATTACCATTGTGTGTGCATGTGTGTGTATTAAGATTTAATTCAAGATCTATATTCTTATCAACTTTCAAGAATACAATAGAGTATTGTTAATTATTGTCACCATGCTATACATTAGATCCCCAGAACTCATTGATCTTGCATAAGTGAAACTTTAGACCCTTTGACCAACATCTCCTCAGTTACCCCTGCCCCTGACTACCACCATTCAACGCTCTAAGAGTTTGACTATTTTAGATTCATCATATTAGTGAGATCATGCAGTAGTTGCCTTTCTGTGTCTGGCTTATTTCAGTTACAAAATATCCTTCAGGTAGATCCTGAATTGTGAATGGCGAAAATTCCTTCTTTTTTTAAAGCTGAATAATACTTCATTTTACATACATATATGACACATTTTCTTTATCCATTCATCCGTTGACAGACATTTAGATTATTTCCATATCTTTGCTATTGTGAATAATGCTGCAGTGAACATGGGAGCGCAGATATCTCTTTGAGATTCAAACTTTTTTCTTTAGGAAATATGACCAGAAGTGTGATCATCCAGTAGTTCTATTTTCAATTTTTTGAGGAATATCTATACTGTTTTCCACGATGACTGGGTCAATTTACATTCCTACCAATAGTGCACAAGGGCTCCCTTTTCTCTACGTACTTGACCACACTTGTTATATTTCATGTTTTTTTAATGATAGCCATTATAAATAACAGGTGTGAGGAGATATCTCATTGCGGTATTGCTTTGAATTTTCCTGATGATTACAGATGTTGAGCACCATATCATGTACCTCATGGCCATTTGCATTTCTTATTTTTAGAAATATCTATTCAGTTCCTTTGCCCTTTTAAAAATTATTATTATTATTGCTATTCAGTTGTATGCATTCCTTACATATTTTGGATATTAAAACTTTATCAGATATGTGATTTACAAATATTTTCTCTCATTCCATAGGTTATCTGTTCAATCTACTTGTTCCCTTTAATTGTTTCCTTTGCTAATTAAAAGCAGAAGCTTTTTTTCTTTTTTTTAAACATCTTTATTGGAGTATAATTCCTTAACATTACTGTGTTAGTTTCTGCTGTATAAAGAAGTGAATCAGCTATACGTATACATATACCCCCATATCCTCTCATCCTTGCATCTCCCTCCCACCCCTCTAGGTGGTCACAAAGCACCGAGCTGATCTCCCTGTGCTATGTGGCTGCTTCCCACTAACTATCTATTTTACATTTGATAGTGTATGTATTTCAATGCCACTCTCTCACTTCTTCCCAGCTTATCCTTCCCCTTCCTTGTGTACTCAAGTCCATTCTCTACGTCTGCATCATTATTCCTGTCCTGACCCTAGGTTCTACAGAACCATTTTTTTTCAGATTCCATATATATGTGTTACCATACGATATTTGTTTTTCTCTTTCTCACTTACTTCACTCTGTATGACAGACTCTAGGTCCATCCACCTCATTACAAATAACTCAATTTTGTTTCTTTCTGTGGCTGAGTAACATTCCATTGTATATATGTGCCAAATCTGCTTTATCCATTCATCTGTCAAAAGGACACTTAGGTTGTTTCTATGTCCTGGCTATTGTAGCCAGACTGCGCTGCAATGAATAGAGCTGCAATGAATATTGAGGTACATGACGCTCTTTTTTTTTTTTTAAAGAAGATGTTGGGGGTAGGAGTTTATTAAGTAATTAATTAATTTTTGCTGTGTTGGGTCTTCGATTCTGTGCGAGGGCTTTCTCTAGTTGTGGCAAGCGGGGGCCACTCTTCATCGCGGTGCGCGGGCCTCTCACTATTGCCGCCTCTCTTGTTGCGAAGCACAGGCTCCAGACGCGCAGGCTCAGTAGTTGTGGCTCACGGGCCTAGTTGCTCCGCGACATGTGGGATCCTCCCAGACCAGGGCTCGCAACCATGTCCCCTGCATTAGCAGGCCGATTCTCAACAACTGCGCCACCAGGGAAGTCCACATGACGCTCTTTGAATTATGGTTTTAGCAGGGTATATACCAAGTAGTGGGATTGCTGGGTCATATGAGAGTTCTATTTTTAGTTTTCTAAGGAACCACCATATTGTTCTCCATAGTGGCTGTATCAATTTACATTCCCACCAACACTGCAAGAGAGTTCCCTTTTCTCCACACCCTCTCCAGCATTAAATGTTTGTAGATTTTTTGATGATGGCTATTCTGACCTGTGTGAGGTGATACCTCATTGTAGTGTTGATTTGCTTTTCTCTAATTATTAGTGATGTTGAGCAATCGTTCATGTGTTTGTTGGCAATCTGTATATCTTCTTTGGAGAAATGTCTATTTAGGTCTTCTGCTGATTTTTGGATTGGGTTCTTTGTTTTTTGATATTGAGTTGCATGAGCTGCTTCTATATCTTGGAGATTAATCCTTTGTCAGTTGCTTCATTTGCAAATAGTTTCTCCCATTCTGAGGGTTGTCTTTTCATCTTGTTTACAGTTTCCTTTGCTGTGCAAAAGATTTTAAGTTTCATTAGGTCCCATTTGCTTATTTTTGTTTTTATTTCCATTTCTCTAGGAGGTGGGCCAAAAAGGATTTTGCTGTGATTTATGTCATACACTGTTCTGCCTATGTTTTCTTCTAAGAGTTTTATAGTGTCTGACCTTATATTTAGGTCTTTAATCAATTTGGAGTTTATTTTTGTGTATGGTGTTAGGGAGTGTTCTAATTTCATTCTTTTACATGTAGCTGTCCAGTTTTCCCAGCACCACTTATTGAAGAGGCTGTCTTTTCTCTATTGTACATTCTTGCCTCCTTTATCAAAGATAAGGTGACCATATGTCTGTGGGTTTATCTCTGGGCTTTCTACCCTTTTCCATTGATGTATATTTCTGTTTTTCTGCCAGTACAATACTGTCTTGATTATTGTAGCTTTGTAGTATGGTCTGAAATCAGGGACCCTGATTCCTCCAGCTCTGTTTTTCTTTCTCAAGATTGTTTTGGCTATTCGGGGTCTTTTGTGTTTCCATACAAATTGTGAAAGTTTTTGTTCTAGCTCTGTGAAAAATGCCATTGGTAGTTTGATAGGGATTGCATTGAATCTGTAGATTGCTTTGGGTAGTATAGTCATTTTTACAATGTTGATTCTTCCAATCCAAGAACGTGGTATATCTCTCCATCTGTTTATATCATCTTTAATTTCTTTCATCAGTGTCACAGTTTTCTGCATACAGGTCTTTTGTCTTCATAGGTCGATTTATTCCTTGGTATTTTATTCTTTGTGTTGCAATGGTAAATGGTAGTGTTTCCTTAGTTTCTCTTTCAGATATTTCATCATTATTGTTTAGGAATGGAAGAGATTTCTATGCATTAATTTTGTATCCTGCTACTTTACCAGATTCATTGATTAGCACTAGTATTTTTACTAGTAGTGTCTTTAGGATTCTCTAAGTATAGTATCAAGTCATCTGCAAACAGTGAGAGTTTTATTCTTCTTTTCCCATTTAGATTCATTTTATTTCTTTTTCTTCTCTGATTGCTGTGGCTAAAACTTCCAAAACTGTGTTGAATAATAGTGGTGAGAGTGGGCAACCTTGTCTTGTTCCTGATCTATTCCTTGGTATTTTATTCTTTGTGTTGCAATGGTAAATGGTAGTGTTTCCTTAGTTTCTCTTTCAGATATTTCATCATTATTGTTTAGGAATGGAAGAGATTTCTATGCATTAATTTTGTATCCTGCTACTTTACCAGATTCATTGATTAGCACTAGTATTTTTACTAGTAGTGTCTTTAGGATTCTCTAAGTATAGTATCAAGTCATCTGCAAACAGTGAGAGTTTTATTCTTCTTTTCCCATTTAGATTCATTTTATTTCTTTTTCTTCTCTGATTGCTGTGGCTAAAACTTCCAAAACTGTGTTGAATAATAGTGGTGAGAGTGGGCAACCTTGTCTTGTTCCTGATCTTAGTGGAAATGATTTCAGTTTTTCACCATTGAGAACAATGTTGGCTGTGGGTTTGTCAAGTATGGCCTTTATTATGTTGAGGTAAGTTCACTCTATGCCTACTTTCTGGAAAGTTTTTATCATAAATCAGTTTTGAATTTTGTTGAAAATTTTTCTGCATCTATTGAGATGATCATATGATTTTTATCCTTCAATTTGTTATTGTGGTGTATCACATTGATTGATTTGCATATATTGAAGAATCCTTGCATTCCTGGGATAAACCCCACTTGATCATGATATATGATCCTTTAAATGTGCTGCTGAATTCTGTTTGCTAGTATTTTGTTGAGGATTTTCACATCTATGTTCATCAGTGATATTGGCCTGTAGTTTTCTTTTTTTGTGACATCTTTGTCTGGTTTCGGTATCAGGGTGATGGTGGCCTTGTAGAATGAATTTGGTAGTGTTCCTTCCTCTGCTACATTTTGGAAGAGTTTGAGAAGTTTAGGTGTTAGCTCTTCTCTAAGTGTTTGATAGAATTTGCCTGTGAAGCCATCTGGTCCTGGGCTTTTGTTTGTTGGAAGATTTCTAAACACATTTTCAATTTCAGTGCTTCTGATTGGTCTTTTTATATTTTCTATTTCTTCCTGGTTCAGTCTCAGAGGTTGTGCTTTTCTAAGAATTTGTCCATTTCTTCCAGGTTGTCCATTTAATTGGCATATAGTTGCTTGTAGTAATCTCTCATGATCCTTTGTATTTCTTCAGTGTCAGTTGTCACTTCTTTTTCATTTCTAATTCCATTGATTTGAATCTTCTCCCTTTTTTTCTTGATGAGTCTGGCTAATGGTTTATCAATTTTGTGTATCTTCTCAAAGAACCAGCTTTTAGTTTTAGTGATCTTTGCTATTGTTTCCTTCATTTCTTTTTCATTTATTTCTAATCAGATCTTTATGATTTCTTTCCTTCTGCTAACATTGGACGTTTTTGTTGTTGTTGTTGTTGTTATTCTTTCTCTAATTGCTTTAGGTGTAAGGTTAGGTTGTTTATTTGAGATGTTTCTTGTTCTTGAGGTAGGTTTGTATTGCTATAAACTTCCCTCTTAGAACTGCTCTTGCTGCATCGCATACGTTTTGTGCCATCATGTTTTCATTGTCATTTCTTCCTAGGTATTTTTTGATTTCCTCTTTGGTTTCTTCAGTGATCTCTTGGTTATTTAGTAGTGTATTGTTTACCCTCCATGTGTTTGTATTTTTAACAGTTTTTTCCTTGTAATTGGTACCTAGGCTCATAGCATTGTGTTTGGAAAATAAACTTGATACGATTTCAATTTTCTTAAATTTACCAAGGCTTGGTTTGTGACCCAAGATATGATCTATCCTGGAGAATGTTCATGAGCACTTGAGAAGAAAGTGTATTCTGTTGTTTTTGTATGGAATGTCCTATAAATATCAATTAAGTCCATGGTGTTTAATGTGTTTCTTTATTTATTTTCATTTTGGATGATCTGTCCATTGGTGAATGTGGGGTGTTAAAGTCCCCTATTATGATTGTGTTACTGTCGATTTCCCCTTTTATGGCTTATAGTATTTGCCTATGTATTGAGGTGCTCTTATGTTCAGTGCATAAATATTTACAATTGTTATGTCTTATTCTTGGATTGATCCTCTGATCATTATATAGTGTCCTTCTTTGTCTCCTGTAATAGTCTTTGTTTTAAAGTGTATTTGTCTGATATGAGAATTGCTACTCCAGCTTTCTTTTGATTTCCATTTGCATGGAATATCTTTTTCCATCCCCTGTCAGTCTATATTTGTCCCTAGGTCTGAAGTGGGTCTCTTGTAGACAGCATATATATGGGTCTTGTTTTTGTATCCATTTATCCAGTCTATGTCTTTTGGTTGGAACATTTAATCCATTTACATTTAAGGTAATTATTGATATCTATGTTCCTATTACCATTTTCTTAATTGTTTTGGGTTTGTTATTGTAGGTCTTTTCTT
>NC_041215.1:36783628-36826811 GCF_002837175.3 Physeter macrocephalus | reverse complement strand
GTAAAGGTTTTAATTTCTCCTTCAAATCTGAATGAGATCCTTGCTGGGTAGAGTAATTTTGGTTGTAGGTTCTTCCCTTTCATCTCTTTAAATATGTCCTGCCACTCCCTTCTGACTTGCAGAGTTTCTGCTGAAAGATCAGATGTTAACCTTATAGGGAATCCCTTGTATGTTATTTTTTTGTTTTTCCCTTGCTGTTTTTAATATTTTTTCTTTGTATTTAATTTTGAAAATTTGATTAATATGTGTCTTGGAGTGTTTCCCTTTGGTGTTATCCTGTATGGGACTCTCTGTGCTTCCTGGGCTTTATTGACTATTTCTTTTCCCAAATTAGGGAAGTTTTCAACTATAATCTCTTCAAATATTTTCTCAGTCCCTTTCTTTTTCTCTTCTTTCTCTGCGACCCCTATTATTCGAATGTTGGTGTGTTTAAATGTTGTCCCAGACGTCTCTGAGACTGTCCTCTGTTCTTTTCATTCTTTTTTCTTTATTCTGTTTTGCAATAGTTATTTCTGCTATTTTGCCTTCCAGGTCACTTATCCGTTCTTCTGCCTCAATTATTCTGCTCTTTCTAGAGAAGTTTTAACTTTATTTCTTGTGTTGTTCATCACTGTTTCTTTACTCTTTAGTTCTTCTAGGTCCTTGTTAATATTTCTTATATTTTCTCCATTCTATTTCCAAGATTTGGTCACCTTTACTATCGTTACTCTGAATTATTTCTCAGGTAGACTGCCTATTTCCTCTTCATTTGTTTGGTCTGTTGGGTTTTTGCCTTGCTCCTTCATCTCCTGCATATTTCTCTGTACTCTATTCAGTTATTCCACAGATGCAGGGTACATCAAGTTGATTGTGGAGATTTAATCTGCTGCTCCTGAGGCTGCTGGGCGAAATTTCCCTTTCTCTTCTTTGTTTGCACAGCTCCTGGGCTTCAGCTTTGTATTTGGCCCAACCTCTGCATGTAGGTTGCCCTCTGAAGTCTGTTCTTCTTACAGACAGGAGGGGTTAAAGGAGTGGCTGATTATGGTCTCTGGCTCACTCAGGCCAGGGGGAGAGAGGGGTACAGAATCCGGGTCCATTGCCTGTGCCTGTGGTGGCAGAGGCCGGTGTGATGTTGGAACAGCCTGAGGCACACTGTGTGTTCTCCTGGGGAAGTTGTCCCTGGATCACAGGACCCTGGCAGTGGCGGGCTGCACAGGCTCCTGGGAGGGGAGGTGTGGATAGTGACCTGTTCTTTCACACAGGTTTCTTGGTGGCTGCCAGCAGCCTTAGCATTTCATGCCTGTCTCTGTGGTCCGCACTGATAGCCGTGTCTCGCGCCAGTCTCTGGAACTCATTTATGAGGTGCTCTGAATCTCCTCTCCTCTTGCACCCCAAAACAATGATCTCTTGCCCGTTAGGCAGGTCCAGACTTTTTCCTGGCCTCCCTCCTTGCAAGCTGTGGCATACTAGCCCCCTTCAGGCTGTGTTCACACAGCCAACCCCAGTTCTCTCCCTGGGATCTGACCTCCGAAACCCGAGCCTCAGTTTCTAGCCCCACTCGCCCCAGCGGGGGAGCAGACAAGCCTCTGAGGCTGGTGAGTGCTGGTCGGCATCAATCCTCTGTAGAGGAATCTCTCTGCTTTGCCCTCTGCACCCCTATTGCTGTGCTCTCCTCTGTGGCTCTGAAGCTTCCCCTCTGCCACACCCTGTCTCCTCCAGTGAAGGGGCTTCCTAGTGTGTGGAAACTTTTCCTCCTTCACAGCTCCCTCCCAGAGGTGCAGGTCCTGTCTCTATTCTTTTTGTCTGTTTTTTTCTTTTGCCCTACCCAGGCACATGGGGGGGTTCTTGCCTTTTGGGAAGTCTGAGGTCTTCTACCAGCGTTCAGTAGGTGTTCAGTAGGAGTTGTTCCACATGTAGATGTATTTTTGATGTGTTTGTGGGGAGGAAGGTGATCTCCACGTCTTACTCCTCTTCCATCTTGAAGGTTTCTCTCAACCCAATTTTTTTTTAAATGGAAGTGGAACTCAATAGACATTCCTCCAAATACTATGTGAAAATAACCAGTACGTGCATATAAACATGTTAATATTATTACCATATTACCCAATAAACCTGTACTTTGGTATTATTCAAGATAAATGAAAGTTTATGCTCACCAAAAAACTTATACACAAATATTCTTAGTAGCATTAGTCACAATAGCCACAAGCTAGAAATAATTCAGATGTTCATCAAATTATAAATGAATTAAAAATATGATATCTGCTCACACAATGAATTATTATTCAGCAATAGGAAGTAGTACTGACAAGTGCCAAGACATGGATGAAGTGTGAAGACATTGTGCTAAATGAAAGAATACATCACAGATGAACACATAGTATATAATTTCATTTACATGAAATGTTCAAAATCAACAAATCCATGGAGATTGAAATTTGATTAGTGATTGCTTAGGTTTGGGGAAAGAGGAAAGGGAAGCAACTGCTGATGGATATGGGGTTTCTCTTCTGGGTGGTGAAAATTTTACTTAGATTGTGGCAGTGGTTGAACAACTCTGTGAATATACTAAAAACCAATGAATTAAATACTTTAGAAAGGTTAATTTTATGTTTTATAAATTATATCTCAATAGTATATTTAAATAATTAATAGAAATATGTTAAAATATGAAAATAAAAATGATTGTTTAAGAAATTAAATCTCTAATTAAAATTTCTCTATGAAGAGAACTCTAGGCACAGAGCTTCACTGGAAAAGTCTACCAAATAAAAAATAAATAAAAGCTATATTCCACAAACTCTTTTAAAGAAAAGAGAAAGTGGGAACACTTCCCAACTCATTTTTATGATTCCTGCAAAACCCTATTACAAAAATCTTACCAAGATACTTTTATTTTATTTTATTTTATTTTATTTATTTATTTATTTTTTGCTGTACTCGGGCCTCTCACTGTTGTGGCCTCTCCCGTTGCAAGCACAGGCTCCGGACGCGCAGGCTCAGCGGCCATGGCTCACGGGTCCAGCTGCTCCGTGGCATGTGGGATCCTCCCAGACCGGGGCACGAACCTGTGTCCCCTGAATTGGCAGGTGGACTCTCAACCACTGCGCCACCAGGGAAGCCCCCAAGATACTTTTAAAAAGAAATTAGAGATCAATATTATTCATGAAAATAGAGTAAAAATCCTAAACAAAATATCAGCAAACTTAATTGAACAATTGTTTAAAGTATTGCATTTAAAGTATAATGAGAATAGAAATTTTTTAATGTAAAAATAAATCTTAGTATCAAAATAAAGAAGAAAAAATTATATCTGCATATTTGGGAAAAGCACTTGCTAAAATTCAATACCCATTCATCTTTAAACTAAAAAAAAAAGTTTTTAGCAATTTAAGAACTTGCTCAATCTGTGTACCTAAAATAAAAAATAGATAAAAGATAGATAGACAGACAGACGGCGGGGAGAGAGAGAGAGAGAGAGAATATCTAAACACACACCTGCCACAGTATGCTTTCACATTTTTTCTATGGCCTGGTATAGCTGTGGCTCTTGCAGTTAATCACTTGGAGGGCTTGTTAGACCACTGGTTACTGGGTCCCATCTCCAAGTGTGTCTGATGCAGTATGTCTGAGGTGGGGTCCAAGAATTTGCATTTCTGCTGGTCCAGGGACTGCACTTTGAGATTAACTGTGGTTTTGTATAAATAACATTGGATTGTATGTGATTTATAGGTTAGGTAAACTGCTGTAAAGTATCTTTTTTATATAGTGTGGAGAAAACGGAACCCTCCTACACTGTCGGTGGGAATGTAAATTGGTGCAGCCACTATGGAGAAAGTATGGAAGTTCCTTAAAAAACTAAAAATAAAACTACCATATGATCATCCTGGGCATATATCTGGACAAAACTATAATTCAAAAAGATACATGCACCCTTATGTTCGCTGCAGCACTATTTACAATAGCCAGGACATGGAAGCAACCTAAATGTCCATCAACAGATGAATGGATAAAGAGGATGTGGTACATATATACCATGGAATACTACTCAACCATAAAAAAGAATGAAATAATGCCATTTGCAGCAACATGGATGGACCTAGAGATTATCATACTAAGTGAAGTAAGTCAGACGGAGAAAGACAAATATCATATGATACCACTTACATGTGGAATCTAAAAAATGATACATATGAACTTATTTACAACACAGAAATAGACTCACAGATATGGGGGGGGAAAAACTTACGCTTACCAAAGGGGAAAGGGGGAAGGGATAAATTAGGAGTTTAGGATAAATAGATAAACAACAAGGACCTACTATATACCACAGGGAATTATATTCAATACTTTGTAATAACCTATAATGGAAAAGAATCTGAAAAAGAATAGCTATACATATGTATAACTGAATCACTTTGCTGTACACTTGAAACATTGTAAATCAACTATACTTCAATAAAAATAAGTAAATAAATAAAATCTCTCTTTGTATAATCTCTGTTTAATGATATCTTGCCAGTTATCTTTCCAACCTCTTGACTGATAACTGCCTTTTTTCAAAATTTCTATTTCTTTTGAAATTTTGATGTTCCATATTTTTCTATGAAATTATCCATTTCCTCTTTTCTGTCAAAGTTATGCAAAATAATCTCATAATTTTGTTTTTCCACATTTTTTATTTTGTTTTGTTTTTTCTTATCCCTAATTTCTTTTTTCCTTAACTGATTTTGTGAGAGCTGTCTATTCTGTTGGTCTTTAAGAACAAGCAAAAACAGATTTTGTTTTTACCATTGTTTTCTAAGTTTCATTTGAACTGATTTTTTTTTTTTTCAAAATTAACTCCTCATTTTTTCTCTGCTTTGCTTTCACTATTAATGTGGGTTCTTAGTTCCTTCATTACCAGTTTCTTTAATAATGAAGACATTTGAGGCTATAAGTTTATGTCTGAGTATAATATTATTTGTGGCTCTTGGTGTGCATTTCCTTTATTTATTGATTTCTAGATATTTGGTCATTTATGTTTTATTTCTTCTTTGAATCCTTGGGCATCCATAAATGCCTTTCTTCTGGCCTGACAGGAGAATGGTACCAGAACTGGATGGAGGGTTCCTGGGGTTTTGGTCTATTTTCTTCAGTGATCTGTAAAGTTCTTCCACTGTCTTTAAGTTCCCACTCTTGTAGATTAGAAAAAATTCATTTTCCTTTGTTAATAAGTTGTTCTTGTAGTCTGAACGCATGTGTTTCCTTTCTTCCTTGGACTTCAGAAATTTTCCAGGAAAGGTATCTATCTTTCCTAGAACCCAGCCTTTTAAATCAGTTAACAGGTTTTCTTTAGATCAGTGAAAACATTCTCTATTAGTTGTTTAGCCATTGCCTCTTCCGCATCTGTTCTTTCTTCTCCTTCTGGATCTCTTACTATCCATATGTTAGACCTCCTGGATTTGTCCTCTGGTCTCTTGATTTCTTCCTCATGATTTCCATATCTTCATATTTTTCCTCTGAGAGAAATACTCCTTACCCTTGGTCTTCCAGGCTACTGATTTGATTCTCTCCTGTTGTACCAGTGAACATGATCCCAGAAATGAGATGGAGAGAAATACATGTACCCCAGCAGGTCCTCCAGAGCCAGGAAGCTCTGACAGTTCTTCTCAATATGGAAACATGTACACACACACACACACTCACTTATGCAACACTCCAAATTCATACACACAGACACACACATACACTCTCCACACTTCTACAAGGGGATTCTGGGTCTCTGAAGGCCAGTTCTGTCTCTGGGACCTTAGTCCTCACCCCAGGACTTGGCTGCTTGTCCCCAAGCAGTTCTCAGGTGAAAACACAATCCTAAGAATGTTCTCCCCCACATGGATGCTGGCAGAACCCTTAGCCCAGTGTATGCCTTCTCAGCCTGACTGGCACAGCCATGCCTCCAAGAAAGCGGGAGAAAAAGGCCCCCTCTCACTGAAGCTCGGCCCTTTTCAAGCTTGAGTAGCCTCTGTCATCACAACCAGTTGTACAGAAAACCCTAATGGGCCTGCTGGATAATACTCTGACCTCCACTAACCAGATACTGACAGCCAGTTACCCAAGGAAGTCACTCTGGGGACAGGGAGATGGGGTCAGAAAAAGATTAATCCCCCACAGAGACACTTCGGGTGGCCCTTCTAGCTGAAGGGAGGATGCAAAATTGGGCAGTGAAGAAGCACAGCTAAAATAATAAAATGGTTCCGTGGTCCTCTGTACCAATGTGTTCACGTTTGCTCTGCTTAGAGTCCACCTAACCTTTCATCTGTCCCATGCCTGTTATGTACTGGGCACCTTGCACACCTTATCTCACTTGGTCTTTATAACACTGTAGAAATAAGTTATTATTGCCTCCACTTTGGAGTCACTAGAAGGCAGCACAGTCTCCAAAGACTGACTGGCTCAACCTTCTTCCCGTAGACAATGCTGATAATAGAAATGGATGCTAGAAAGTTAAGACATATTTTTTGAACAGAGTAGATGCTCAGAAGCTCAGGTATGTGGGCAAACTTGGTAGGCAGCTGTTATGGCTCTTACATTTCCTAATGCTTTTCTTTAAGGTGCATGGTTTTTGTTAGCCTGTGGAGTTGTACTTTTCCCAACATCTTTCACTTTCCAGATCACTCTAATAGCCATCATTTCCTCAGGTCTTCTGCAATCTCTTGTTAGCCAAGAGGATAAGGTGTCTTTCACTTGATCTGTCCATAGGAGGACCGTGAAGTCAGAGGTAAGATTATTTGTGCAAACCCTCACAGCTAGGAGGCAGCATCCCCGAGGCAGGAGCTACACGTGCCCCACCACACCCAGAACCTTACCTCTTTTAGTTTACACCCACCCACACAGAGCCAACAAGTGATGAGGGCACCTCCTGAGCCACATCAGCCCACCTGACGTTCAAAACTAATATTATTTAAGCTTCTAACAGTTTCTCTTTAATTTTCAGATTAATCAACTAGTCTTTAGGCTTTCTGGAAGATTCATCATTCGCCCTCCAAATACTTGCTCTGAGGATGGGAAAGTTAACCCGGCTGGTATTAGATCACCAAGAATGTTATCTCCAGTTAAGACATCAAGAGGTGTACCCAGATTCGAAGAACTTCCAATTTAATCATTATGACACCTACTAATCTTATTTCTTTCTTTCAAAGATAACCAAGCAGGCAAAGGAGAAATTTGGCTTCCCCTGTTTAATATTTCAGTTACAAATCAGTGAAAATGAGGCAGTCAGGAAAGCAAACAGGGACCTCCTGCTGAGCCATTGTCCATTAAAAATTGAAATTACATTAATGTATTTTTTCTTTTTTTCTATATGTAAATTGCTAAGAGAGTAAATCTTAAGAGTTCTCATCACAAGGGGAAATTTTTTTTTCTTTTATACTGTATCTATATGTGATGATGGATGTTCACTAGATTTATTGTGGTAATCATTTCATGATGTATGTAAGTCAGATAATCATGCTGTACACCTTTAACTTATACAGTGCTGTATGTCAATTATATCTCAATAAAACTGGAAGAAAAAATAAATGAATGAACAAAGGTCATAGAAAAAGAAGTCTTTTTTAACATATAAACATAGGCGCTGGGATGAACCCTCCCAAAGCAATGGCATGGGAGACTTTCTGTTTCCCTTGTAGCAAAGACAAATAGGAAGCCATATGTGGTTTACAGCTACTTATAGCCCTCTTAGTCATGTTAATGTCCGTTAGAAATAATACTATATATATATATATATATATATATATATATATACACACACACACACATACAAATATATATGCACACACACATATATATACACACATACAAACAATATATACACAAACACACACACAGTCCATAAAATCAAGTCTCAACCAGCAGGCCTCCAGCTCTCTGTGCTAACTCCATCCACGTCATTTATTCCGTATCTCAGGTTTCTGGATGACAGCTAATGTAGATTGGTGTGTCTCTAAGATGTATTCTCCTTACTAAAGGGTACAACAAGATTGTTTATTACTGAGAGGTTAACATACAGGAAAGGAAGAAATAGACATATTTTGCTAATTGAAATGAGAGGTGCATAAAATATGAATTATGAGTGTTTCTGTTCTCACAGACACCCTAGAGCCTCAGTTTGCACATGGTCTCTTGTTTTTCCTTGAAAACACATGCTGGTGATGCATGACAGAGCTTTGGATTCAATTATCAACACTGGGAAGTAAATTGGCTTCTCAACAAAGGCAATAAATAATCTATACATGGTTTAATGTAAAGCAATGAATATCTTATTCTTAGCAAAAAAATGTGTCCTTTCATGAAAACACACAAGCAACCCAGAGCTATCTCTATGGCAGGTTATTTTTGAGAATCTTTATATTTTCTTTAAAGGGGTTGGAGAAGAAACCACTTAAGCAATGCACAGTGCAGTGGGGGCCCTGGTGGCAAATCACGCCTCTAATGAAGGCACCAGGCTAACAAACCATCTGTGAAACAATGTTGAGATTCAATTGAAAATGGTTTCCTGGCACTCTGTGCAAATGTGCTTGTGTTTCTCCTGCTTGGGGCCAACTACCCTACTGTTTTTGATTTTCTTTGGAGCAGCTAATGTGCATGATTGCAAAACTCCTTAAACACAAAGCCATTTTTTAAATAACATATATTAAGCCTTTTTATATCCTATATTAAAGAAAATCATGTACCCAGTTCTTCCTCTTAATGAAGGCAATAATGATGTTGAAAGATGATATAAGCTGCCCTAGGAAATGGGACCAGTCACATGAGGATCGATTTGCCCCTGGTTCCTTCTTTGGCTGCGGCCAAGGTCTAGCATGGACAGTTAGGATCCCCGGGGTGAGGACGGGAGAATTCTTCCCTCTGGAACACCAGGGGCTACAGAGACAAAGAGCATTGGTGACTGCAATTACATAGGAACTCATCCTTTTATTGATAAAAGAAATGACTGGAAAAGGCCCCGGTTAAGCAGAAAGACTGAGTGGGGAGCATCTGTTCTCTATGCTCCACCGTAGGGTGAAGTGTCTTGCATGGCTGCATTTGAGAGACTGTGGTTGCCATTCCTGGTGGTTGTCCTGGAATGCTCTTCCTTTTGGCTATAAGTCTCAACCCCATGATCACAGCAGTGGCCTAGTGACCCAGGTCTGGACAAATGATAATACTCCACTTTCTTGAACACAGTGATAGCTCTGGGTATGTATATATATATATGTAACCTAGGCAGGGCCAGTCAAAGAAATAATCAATTTTTTTGACAGAATTGGGAAATATTGGGGGAAATAAATCTGGGGAAGCAAGCAGCTCTCTTCCCCCACTACCTGAAAGAGTCCATCAGCAGAATGAGAAGGAAAGCAGCACAGAAAAAGAAGAACAAGGAGATAGAGAAATACAGGGTGAGAAGGGGAAGTGAGGCCAGATAGCATCAGCTTGGGTTCCTGGATTGAGCAGTGCCTGAAGCTAAACCTCTCTGTGGACTTCTCCATAACATGAGTCAACATATCACCACTTTCCTCATGCAGTTTTGAGTTGGGTTTTCTTTCCTTACAACCGAAAAGAGTCCTGACTAATCAAGTTCTACTTCCTGAATACAGGGAGCCAGAAGGAAGACCTCTAGGGGCCTCTGTTTTAGACAGTACACACTGCAACACTTACTGAGGCTTTCTGACAAAAGCTGGTACAAGCTCCAAAATGATCAAAACAATGTCACCACTCCCTGCCCTCCACCCCTAAGTCTATTCTATAACATTAAAAGTGGAATACTAGAAAGAAAGCAATAAGACCCACCTGCAAGCTGCAGAATTAGATTATAAACCCAGTCCTCAAAAGCCTTACTTATAGAGTGAGAGCAAAGCCATCATTTGGTATCTTCATGTTGTGAAGAGGGGTAGTTTCCCAGGAGGACAACAGCTTCTGACCAAGGACTGGAGAAGCATAAGAAAGGGATACAGGAGATGGGAACCAGGGTCACAGATCAGGTCCAGGACCAAGGAAGGAAGTCTGGATGTCTCCAAAGACCAAAGACTAAGAGAGAAAAATCAAAGCCAGGAATTCACAGATAGGAGCAAAACAGTGAAAAGCACATCAAGAACAAACACAGCTGGCCTTGGGTGATTGACTAAATGGTGTCGTCTGCACCTGGCCTGTGCAAGCCCTCAGCCGAATGGTGCTGAAACTACAGGGGTGAGAAGAGAGGGAAGGGTAGAGAGGGCACAAGCCATTAGTGTACTGGAACAAAGACATTAAGCAAAGCCCTTGATAGACTCAAATGAAACACCGAAGCCCCTAAAGAGCACAGACATTAACATCTGGAAATAGACTTGGGTGATTTAAGAAGGAGCATGCTGCAGAGAAATCACTGGTCCACATCCCAGTTTCCTCTGGGATGCCTTCACCCAAGAGTGACAATCAGTTCTCATGAGGGCCACAAGCCGGGTCTGATGGACATTGACCCTGCAGCATTACAGGATTCTTCATGGAATGTGATTATACTGAGCATAAAGCTCACTGCACCATGACGAACCTCTGGTCTGGAATATATTGCCTCAGACAGCCATCCAGATCCTCTTCAATCTGCAATCAACACAGCAGAAGCCTACAGCAATCACAGGGAATTCCAGAGAGTAGATTTTCTCTATAATCCACCATGTCACACTTGGAGAGTGACCACTGGATGGGCACCTACCTCCTGCTCGTGACCCTTGCAGGACACAGGACAACATCCCAGAAGAAAAGACTGCATGGTTGTTCTTTGCCAGAAGAGAAGGATGGATTGGAAATGAGTTTCTGTGGGCAAGCCTGGCATGTCTGTGGGCTCATGTCACCCATGGGTGAGCTGCTCAGTGGCACCAGAGAAAGAAGGACATCAAGGCATCACAAGCCCCTAAGCAATTCCTGGACAAACAAATTGAGTGACACTCAATAAAATGATATGCACCATTTTCTGAACAGCTTTCTGAACTATGGAGAAACTTTTGGAAAGTATAAACAAGTGCACCGGGGAGTAAGCAAACAGAAGTCAGCTAGGTGGGACCGCTGGGGTCAGGGAGGAAGAAGAGGAGTATGTGTAGCCCTGAGCGCTGCTGTGCTCTCTCAGCAAGTCACCAAACTCTCTGAGCCTCCATCTCCTCAACTGGAAAATAGAGGGAGGGTGGCTGGTCTCACACCCAAAGAGGACCTGGGTCTCTTCTTATTTGGATGCTGATACCACAAGTACACTAAGCCTCTGCGGTGAAGGGTCACCACCTGTGTGCTCCAGGCTGTCTTGTAGTTGCACGATGCTCTCACAAACTGGGTGTGCCCACACTTTTCTACACAGAACCTGCAAAGGGAACTGGGCTAAGCAATTACAAGGTCTAAGGATTTGGGGAGCTCTGGAAAGTTTCCTGCTGACCCTCAAAATACTTCTGTCCTTTGCCATAAATTTCATCATCAAGCCATAGACATGAAATCAGGTTGGCCCAGGTTTCTAAGAGGCTGTACCACTATCAACTCTGGTCACTTGGGCAAGTACTCACTTTTTCTTTTATTGGGGTATAGTTGTTTTACAATGTTGTGTTAGTTTCTACAGTACAGCAAAGTGGAGTTCCCTGTGCTATACAGCAGGTTCTCATTAGTTACCTATTTTATACATATTAGTGTGTATATGTCAATCCCAATCTCCCAATTCATCCCCCAGTCTCCCCCCTTGGTGTCCATACATTTGTTCTCTACATCTGTGTCTCTATTTCTGCCTTGCAAACCAGTTCATTTGTATCATTTTTCTAGATTCCACATATATGCTTTAATATACAATATTTGTTTTTCTCTTTCTGTCTTAACTTCACTCTGTATGACAGTCTCTAGTTCCATCTACATCTCTACAAATGACCCAATTTCACTCCTTTTTATGGCTGAGTAATATTCCATTGTATATATGCACCACATCTTTTTTATCCATTCATCTGTCGATGGACATTTAGGTTGCTTCCATGACCTGGCTATTGTAAATAGTGCTGCAATGAACACTGGGGTGCATGTGTCCTTTTGAATTATGGTTTTCTCTGGGTATATACCAAGTACTCACCTTTTATAAACCTCAGATTGCGTTTCTGAAAATGGGTAACAATATCCAATGGAGTCCTGAATATGAAAGTTTCATAAACCATAACGCATTAAACAAATGCCATCACCAAAGTTACTATTCAAAAACAATAAATAGTTCAATACCTCTTAGGATGAACATTGCTGAGGCAGGAGCAATACAAGCTTATCTGTCATTTATTCACAGAATTACAAAATATTAGACCCAGAGATAACTTGTCAAGTTTTTCCAGTTCAACCCCTTAACCTCATAAAAGAGGAAATTTAAGCCCAGGAGAGGTCAGGTGACCAAAATTACATGTCAGACAACAATCACCTGACCCCCTGAAGTCCCAGAGCAGAGTGTCCACATAGCCTTTTTGCTAGCTGGGAATCAGGCCTCCTTAGAATGTTAAACATGAGAGAATCATAAGTGAGAGACAAGAATCGTTAGGTCAAGGCACCAACAGCTGATCTCACTGATCTGTGCACCAACTGGGAATGTCCGTTGGGAGTCGCCATCACAGTGGACCAAGCAGGCTTCCAGTCGTCATGGATCAGGGTTCAAACCCCAGCATGGAATCTCTCATCATGGATTTCTCATGTATTCAACACTGGCAATCATAATGGCTTGATGGGGCTGTGGTGAGGGTTAAATTAAATGAAGAAGTTGACCGTGGAGTCTAGCTGATTTTGTATTCTAATCAGAGGAGCCTTCTGGAGACTCCCAGGACAGTCATGCAGCAGAAGGGTGGAGGCTGAGCCCGACAACAGTCACATGCAACTGGGATGAGGGTGTCTAGGTCAGGGTGGGACTTGAGAACTGCCCCCAACCCCTCCTAGACACCCAGGCCCCTCCAGACTCCACCCCCACCCACACCAGCAGCCATCAGCTATCACAAAACCAGGCACTTACATAGACAAAGCTGAGAAGTAGTGGCAGTTGGGCCCCTACCAAGGGCAGGAGGGGCTTCCAGCCCCATCTACAGAACAGCTTCTGGACCCAGATAAAACCTGGGAAGAATCTAAGAGAACAGGCTTTCTCTTTTCAGGGAGGTGGAACAGTCTACCCTCAGGTAGCACTATTTCACAGGAAAGCCGCAAAAGCCTTAGAGAGAAGTTTACTCTGTCCAGCCCACTGATGGGGCTCAGGGGCTGGGCCTACATGGGCTCCAAACCTGTCACTTCTGCCCCAGAGATACCTCTTCTAGTCTAGATCCAGGTCAGTCTAAGCAGCTGACCACAGTCAAGGCCTTAATGAGTGGAAATGGCAGAGAAAGGTCATGCCTCGGAGGGTAGAAAAAAATAGAAAATCATTATTAAATGAAAGGTTACCCCACCAAATTGCAGAAGACTAAGTTGTTCAAGATAGCAGCAGCCAGCCTCAGTCTATGGGGTCTTTGGGGACAGTGCCAGGGCCCTGTCTGTGCCTACATTGTGCAGAGGTCCTACTCCAGCCACTGTCAATTACTCATTTCAGACCCCTCCCCTGAACTGATGGTTCTTACATCCATCCACTGACCATGAGAGTGGTTTGGTTTCTTTTAAATGATGCTGCTGAGAACTACCCTCTCTCTCCAAAGACAGGGGACAGCAGAATCTATCAAAACATGTTCCATGAGATACCATTTGGTTGGGATATTACTAGGCTACTCTAGTAGACTCTGGGAAGCTTGGTGCTGGATGTACCATAGAATGGAAAAATGTCACTGATCTCCCGAAGATTGTGCTCTTTCTGAGTACTTACAAAGACAGGGGTTCAGTCAGCTGTTAAATAGCACTAAGGGTAAAAAAAAGGAAGTGGGGTAGGTGGGGTAAAACCATAATCTCTGTACTCAGAGTCTCCTTCACATTTCAGCTCTGCCAGTTAGTAGCTCTGTGACCTTGTAAATGTATTTAATCTCTGATTCTCAGTTTCCTACTCTATAAAATATGGATAAGGAAGCCTACCTATAAGGCCATCATGAGAATTACAGAAAATTTATATAAAGCACTTATTTCAGTTTCTGTCACATAATTGCTCAGTAAATGATATTTTCAATAATAATTCCGTCTCCTCCTCCCCTCCCCCTTTTTGTGTTCCTCCTCCTCCCCTTCCTCCCTCTCCTCCTCCTCCTTAAAATCAAATCAAATGTTGCCTGAAATATTCTGTCCCTTTGCCCCAGTTCTTCCTTTTAAGACCCCACAAGAGCAGCAGAGCCATGGGAAAAATAACCAGCCAAACCTAGGTTTAAATTCTGGCAGTTATGCCTGGTTGCTAATTTTCTTAAAAGGTAAAAGTAAACATACAAATTCTCTTCTTAAAAACAACCAACCAAAAAAAGGAAAAAAACCCTATTTTGTAGTCAAATATAGCTCAAACAAAGCTTGCTAAAATTGGCAAAACATTTCATGTCTGGTTGAGAGGTAATGTAAGAAATGTATTCAGTTCAGGCCATATGTAAAGATTTTATAAAGCAATTAGAGAACCAGCCAAATAAATACAGTTGACCATTGGACAACACGAGGGTTAATCTGCTTATAACTTATAGTTGACCTGCATCCCCGGTTCCTAGCATCCATGGATTGATTCAACCTACCATGGACCATGCAGGACTGTAGTGTTTACCAGTGAAAAATATCTACATGTAAGTGAACCCGTGCAGCTCAAACCCGAGTTGTCAAAGGTCGACTGTACTCATACGTGGAGGTTGTATCTCCTCTCGATCTGCATGTTCTGGTTTCAGCACTTGTTCTTTTTGTGTCACTGATGGATCACTCCCATTTCTGAAAAAGCAAGTCATCTGGGGACAGGAACCACAGAGACACCCAGCTTTGAGTCTCCAGAATGTGGCAAATAATCTCTTCTTAGCAGGTGACAGTGGACATCAACTCCATTAGAAACATCTCGGGATGTTGAAGTCTTGGCTCAGATGGCCCTTCTTTCTCTAACACAGCTTCACTCCTTCCTTCCACAGGAATGGCCCTCATTAAACTGACCCTCCAAGCCAGGGCCACTTAGAGCAGGGACAAACTCTCTTCCCAAATTGGGTCAGCTAGAGCCCCTTATCTGATCACTCTGATTTAGAACCACAATGAGAGTGGAACCCCTGGAAGAGAAGGAACGGTGACATCCACCTGTGAGCTGCAGGCTGCCACATCCCACATCATGCTCCAAGAGACTGAGAAAGCTGGGAGGCACTGAGAGGTAAAGAAAGGATAAGTAGGAGGAGCTTCAAGACGGCGGAAGAGTAAGAAGGGGAGATCACCTTCCTCCCCACAAACAAATCAGAAAAACATCTACATGTGGAACAACTCCTACAGAACACCCACTGAACGCTGGCAGAAGACTCAGACCTCCGAAAAGGAAAGAAACTCCCCACGTACCTGGGTAGGGCAAAAGAAACAAGAAAAAACAGAGACAAAAGAATACGGACGGGACCTGCACCAGTGGGAGGGAGCTGTGAAGGAGGAAAGGTTTCCACACACTAGAAGTCCCTTCACGGGCGGACACTGCGGGTGGCAGAGGGGGGAGGCTTCAGAGCCGCGGAGGAGAGCGCAGCCACAGGGCGCGGAGGGCAAAGCGGAGAGATTCCCGCACAGAGGATCGGTGCCGACCGGCACTCACCAGCCCGAGAGGCTTGTCTGCTCACCTGCCGGGATAGACGGGGGCTGGGAGCTGTGGCTCGGGCTTCGGTCGGAAGCTGGGAGAGGAGTGGAGTTGGCGGCGTGAATACAGCCTGAAGGGGCTAGTGCGCCACAGCTGGCCGGGAGGGAGTCCAGGAAAAAGTCTGGAGCTGCCGAAGAGGCAAGAGACTTCTTCCTGCCTCTGTTTCGCGGTGGGTGAGGAGAGGCGATCACCGCCTAAACCAGTTCCAGAGACGGGCGCCAGCCGCGGCTATCAGCACAGACCCCAGAGACGGGCAGGAGACGCTAAGCCCGCTGCTGCTGCCACCAAGAAGCCTGTGTGCGAGCACAGGTCACTCTCCACACCGCCCCTCCCGGGAGCTCGTGCAGCCCGCCACTGCCAGGGTCCCGGGATCCAGGGACAACTTCCCCCGGAGAATGCACGGCGCACCTCAGGCTGGTGCAACGTCATGCCGGCCTCTGCCGCCACAGGATCACCACGCATGCGTACCCCTCCCTCGCCCCGGCCTGAGTGAGCCAGAGCCCCCGAATCAGCAGCTCCTTTAACCCCTTCCTGTCTGAGTGGGGAACAGATGCCCTCGGACGACCTATACGCAGAGGCGGAGCCAAACCCAAAGCTGAACACCGGGAGCTCTGTGAACAGAGAAGAGAAAGGGAAATCTCTCCCAGCAGCCTCAGGAGCAGCGGATTAAATCCCCACAATCAACTTGATGTACTCTGCATCTGTGGAAAACCTGAATAGACAACGAATCATCCCAAATTGAGGAGGTGGACTTTGGGAGCAACGGTATATATATATATATATTTTTTTTTTTTTTTTTTTCCTTTTGCTCTTTTTGTGAGTGTGTATGTGTATGCTTCTGTGTATGATTTTGTCTGTATAGCTGTGCTTTTACCATTTGTCCTAAGGTTCTGTCTGTCCGTTTTTTGTTTGTTTGTTTTAGTATAGATTTTAGTGCTTGTTACCATTAGTGGATTTGGTTTTTTGCTTTGGTTGCTGTCTTCTTTCTTTCTTTCTTCTTTTGTTTTAATTACTTTTTAATTTTTTTATTTTTAATAATTATTTTTTAGTGTAATAACTTTATTTTATTTTATTTTTTCTTTCTTTCCTTCTTTTTTCTCCCTTTTATTCTGAGCCGTATGGATGCCAGGGTCTTGGTGTTCCGGCTGGCCATCAGGCCTCCCTGAGGTGGAAGAGTCGAGTTCAGGACATTGGTCCACCAGAGACCTCCCAGCTCCATGTAATATCAAATGACAAAAAACTCCCAGAGATCTCCCCCTCAACACCAAGACCCAGCTCAACTCAAGAACCAGAAAGCTACAGTGTTGGATACCCTATGCCAAACAAATAGCAAGACAGGAACACAAACCCACCCATTAGCAGAGAGGCTGCCAAAAATCATAAGGTCACAGACACCCCAAAACACACCACCGGGAGCAGACCTACCACCAGAAAGACAAGATCCAGTCCCATCCACCAGAACACAGGCACCAATCACCTCCACCGGGAAGCCTACACAACCCAGTGAACCAACCGTAGCCACTGGGAGCAGACAACAAAAACAATGGGAAATACGAACCTGCATGCTGGGAAGAGGAGACCCCAAACACAGTAAGTTAAGCAAAATGAGAAGACAGAGAAACACACACCAGTTGGAGGAGCAAGGTAAAACCCCACCAGACCTAACAAATGAAGAGGAAATAGGCAGTCTACCTGAAAAAGAATTCAGAATAATGATAGTAAAGATGATCCAAAATCTTGGAAATAGAATGGAAAAAATACAAGAAATGCTTAACAAGGACCTAGAAGAACTAAAGATCAAACAAACAGTGATGAACAATGCAATAAATGAAATCAAAATTTCTCTAGAAGGAATCATTAGTAGAATAACTGAGGCAGAAGAACGGATAAGTGACCTGGAGGATAAAATAGTGGAAATAACTACCGGAGAGCAGAATAAAGAAAAAAGAATGAAAAGAACTAAGGACAGTCTCAGAGACCTCTTGGACAACATTAACACATCAACGTTTGAATTATAGGGGTCCCAGAAGAAGAAGAGAAAAAAAAGGGACTGAGAAAATATTTGAAGAGATTATAGTTGAAAACTTCCCTAATAAGGAAAAGGGAATAGTTAATCAAGTCCAGGAAGCACAGAGAGTCCCATACAGGATAAATCCAAGGAGAAGCACGCCAAGACACATATTAATCAAATTATCAAAAATTAAATACAAAGAAAAAATATTAAAAGCAGCAAGGGAAAAACAACAGATAACGTACAAGGGAATCCTCAAAAGGTTAACAGCTGATCTTTCAGCAGGAACTCTGCAAGCCAGAAGGGAGTGACAGGACATATTTAAAGTGATGAAAGAGAAAAACCTACAACCAAGATTACTCTACCCAGCAAGGATCTCATTCAGATTCAATGGAGCAATTAAAACCTTTACAGACAAGCAAAAGCTAAGAGACCTCAGCACCACCAAACCAGCTTTACAACAAATGCTAAAGGAACTTCTCTAGGCAGGAAACACAAGAGAAGGAAAAGACCTACAATAACATACCCAAAACAATTAAGAAAATGGTAATAGGAACATATGTATCGATAATTACTTAAATGCAAATGAATTAAATGCTCCAACCAAAAGACATAGACTGGCTGAATGGATACAAACCAAGACCCGTATGTATGCTGTCTACAAGGGACCCACTTCAGACCTAGGGACACACACAGACTGAAAGTGAGGGGATGGAAAAAGGTATTCCATGCAAATGGAAATCAAAAGAAAGCTGGAGTAGCAATTCTCATATCAGACAAATACACTTTAAAACAAAGACTATTACAAGAGACAAAGATACATTAAACAATATGGACTTAATTGATATTTATAGGACATTCCATCCAAAAACAATAGAATACACTTTTTTCTCAAGTGCTCATGGAACATTTTCCAGGATAGATCATATCCTGGGTGACAAGTCAAGCCTTGGCAAATTTAAGAAAATTGAAATCGTATCAAGTATCTTCTCCAACCACAATGCTATGAGACTAGATATCAATTACAGGAAAAACTGTAAAAAAAAAAAACACATGGAGGCTAAACAGTACATTACTTAATAACCAAGAGATCACTGAAGAAACCAAAGAGGAAATAAAAAAATACCTAGAAACAAATGACAATGAAAACATGATGACCCAAACCTTTGGGATACGGCAAAAGCAGTTCTAAGAGAGAAGTCTATAGCAATACAGTCCTACTGTAAGAAACAAGAAACATCTCAAACAAAGAACCAAACCTTACACCTAAAGCAATTATAGAAAGAAGAACAAAAAAACCCCAAAGTTAGCAGAAGGAAAGAAATCATAAAAATCAGATCAGAAATAAATCAAAAAGAAATGGAGGAAACAATAGCAAAGATCAATACAACTAAAAGCTGGTTCTTTGAGAAGATAAACAAAATTGATAAACCATTAGCCAGACTCATCAAGAAAAAAAGGGAGAAGACTCAAACCAATAGATTTGGAAATGAAAAAGGAGAAGTAACAACTTGCACTGCAGAAATACAAAGGATCATGAGCGATTACTACAAGCAACTCTATGCCAATATAAGGGACAATCTGGAAGAAATGGACAAATTCTTTGAAAAGCACAACCTTCCAAGACTGAACCAGGAAGAAATAGAAATTATAAGCAGACCAATCACAAGCACTGAAATTGAAACTGTGATTAAGAACCTTCCAACAAACAAAAGCCCAGGATCAGATGGCTTCACAGGCGAATTCTAGCAAACATTTAGAGAAGAGCTAACACCTATCCTTCTCAAACTGTTCCAAAATATACCAGAAGGAGAAACACTCCCAAACTCAATCTACGAGGCCACCATCACCCTGATACTGAAACCAGACAAAGATGTCACAAAGAAAGAAAACTACCGGCCAATATCACTGATGAACTTAGATGCAAAAATCCTCGACAAAATAGTAGCAAACAGAATCCAACAGCACATTAAAAGGATCATATACCATGATCCAGTGGGGTTTATCCAGGAATGCAAGGGTTCTTCAATATATGCAAATCAATCAATGTGATACATCATATTAACAAATTGAAGAATAAAAATCATATAATTATCTCAATAGATGCAGAAAAAGCTTTTGACAAAATTCAACACCCATCTATTATAAAAACCCTCCAGAAAGTAGGCATAGAGGGAAATTACCTCAACATAATAAGGGCCATATATGACCAACCCACAGTCAACATCATCCTCAGTGGTGAAAAATGAAACCATTTCCACTAAGATCAGGAAAAAGACAAGGTTGCACACTCGCACCACGATTATTCAATATTATTTTGGAAGTTTTAGCCACAGCAATCAGAGAAGAAAAAGAAAAAAAGGAATCCAAATCGGAAAAGAGGAAGTAAAGCTGTCACTGTTTGCAGATGACATACTATACACAGAGAATCCTGAAGATGCTACCAGAAATCTACTAGAGCTAATCAATGAATTTGGTAAAGTAGCAGGATACAAAATTAATGCACAGAAATCTCTTGCATTCCTATACACTAATGACAAAAAATCTGAAAGAGAAATTAAGGAAACCCACCCATTTACCATTGCAACAAAAATAATGAAATACCAGGTATAACCTGCATAAGGAGAGAAAAGACCTATATGCAGAAAACTATTAGACCCTGATGAAAGAAATTAAAGGTGATACATACAGATGGAGAGATATACCATGTTCTTGGATTGGAAGAATCAACATTGTGAAAATGACTATACTACCCAAAGCAATATACAGATTCAATGCAATCCCTATCAAACTACCACTGGCATTTTTCACAGAACTAGAACAAAAAATTTCACAATTTTTATGGAAACACAAAAGACCCTGAATAGCCAAAGCAACCTTGAGACAGAAAAACGGAGCTGGAGGTATCAGGCTCCCAGACTTCAGACTATACTACAAAGCCACAGGAATTAAGACAGTATGGTACTGGCACAGAAACAGAAATATAGATCAATGGAACAGGATAGAAAGCCCAGAGATAAACCCACATACATATGGTCAACTTTTTTTTTTATAAAGGAGGCAAGAATATACAATGGAGAAAAGACAGCCTCTTCAATAAGTGGTTCTGGGGAAACTGGACAGCTACATATAAAAGAATGAAATTAGAACACTCAGAAAAGACAACCCTCAGAATGGGAGAAGATATTTGCAAATGAAGCAACTGACAAAGGATTAATCTCCAGAATTTACAAGCAGCTCATGCACCTTAATATCAAAAAAACAAACAACCCAATCCAAAAATGGGCAGAAGACCTAAATAGACATTTCTCCAAAGAAGATATACAGAATGACAACAAACACATGAAAGAATGCTCAACATCATTAATCATTAGATAAATGCAAATCAAAACTACAATGAAATATCACCTCACAACAGTCAGAATGGCCATCATCAAAAAATCTACAAACAATAAATGATGGAGAGGGTATGGAGGAAGGGGAACCCTGTTGCACTGTTGGTGGGAATGTAAATTGATACAGCCACTATGCAGAACAGTATGGAGGTTTCTTAAAAAACTAAAAAAAGAACTATCATATGACCCAGCAATCCCACTACTAGGCATGTACCCTGAGAATACTATAACTCCAAATAGTCATGTACCACAATGTTCATTGCAGCTCTATTTACAATAGCCAGGACATGGAAGCAACCTAAGTTTCCATTGACAGATGAATGGATAAAGAATTTGTGGCACATATATACAATGGAATATTACTCAGCCATGAAAAGAAATGAAACTGAGTTATTTGTGGTGAGGTGGATGAACCTAGAGTCTGTCATACAGAATGAAGTAAGTCAGAAAGAGAAAAACAAATATCGTATGCTAACACATATACATGGAGTCTGAAAAAAAAAAAAAGTCACGGAGATCCTAGGGGCAGGATGGGAATAAAGATGCAGACCTACCAGAGAATGGACTTGAGGACACAGGGAGGGGGAAGGGTAAGATGGGACAAAGTGAGAGAGTGGCATGTACATATAAAGACTACCAAATGTAAAATAGATAGCTAATGGGAAGCAGCCTCATAGCACAGGGAGATCAGCTCGGTGCTTTGTGACCACCTAGAGCAGTGGGATAGGAAGGGTGGGAGGGAGGGAGATGCAAGAAGGAAAGGATATGGGCATATGTGTATATGTATAGCTGATTCACTTTGTTATAAAGCAGAAACTTGCATGCCATTGTAAAGCAATTATACTCCAATAAAGATGTTAAAAAAAAATAAAAGGAAAAAAATGATAAGTATGCAGAAGGTGAAGTTCTTTGCATGTGAAATAGGTTCACAGGTACTGTTCACTTTCTTAAAAAAAATAGCTATACCTCTGTCAGTCATCTATCTGTGCCTGTGCATTCATACACATATGCTCATATATGTGTACATATATACATATGTGTGCTTGTGTGTAATTACCCATATTAGCTAAGGATAGGCTAAACCTGGGGTTGCCAAACAATGGCCTATAGCGCAAATCTGGCCCCAGACTCTTTTTGTATATAAAGTTGTATTGGAACACAACCATGATAGGTAATGAATAGTCATTCACATATTGTCCATGATAGTTTTCAAGCTACAGTGGAATTGTGACAGAGAACATATGGACCACAAAGCCTGAAATATTTATTATATGGCCTTTACCCACCCCTGGTTTAAACAGTCTCCATTTTCATAAATAACTAATATCTTTTGAATATCCATATGTGCCCAGCACCATATCAGGCACTATAAAAATGACAAACATAATGTCATATATGCTTCTTGTGTTTAAGTTCTGTGTTTACAAGATGCGCAAACAATTCCCTTCAAGAATGGGGAATTTTGATGACAGTAAACTGTTTTTCTTTCCTTTTCTCCTTATCTTTCTAAACAGCTAACTCTTGCACATTTTCATAAAATACACAGCTCTCTAGTTGTTGAATAAATGCTATTCACTGTGGAATTAGTGGACCCTTCACTGTTTTCCCTAGTGAGTTTCTTAAACTATGTGCAGTTCTTAACTGAGAGAGCATGTATAATGATTCAGAGTGTGGCATCTGGCCACAGACTGGAGTAGGCATCCCACCTCCACAACTTGAGAAAGTTCCTTAATCTGACTGTGCCTCAGTTTCTTCAACTGTAAAATGGGGGTAATAACAGAATTGCTTTAATGATTATGTGAGCTAATGCATGTAAAGCCATTAGAATTGTGCCTGACACACAAAACATATTCAACTAGGATTAGCTGTTTTTATATTAGGGAAACTATGCCATCAAATATCAACATAAACAATTTGGAAGCCTCAGTAATGTTCTAGGTGCTGTTCCAATCCCAGGGAAGACAAACTTCCTTTTTCCAAGGTGCCAGCTTATAAAATAGAGTGTAATAGGGATTTCCTTTTTGTGAGAAATTGTGAGCCCATGTTCTCCTCCAGCTATACCCTTGTATGGGCTGGATGCCCCCTGCAGAAGGAACAGTGTAAGCTTTAATTGAACAATTGCTACCATCCCCAGGCTGCTCCCACAAGCCACCAAGACAAAGCTTTGCTGCTTCCCAGGCCAGTGTGCCTTCCAAACAGCTATGGCACCAGGGGGCCAACAGGGACTCACAAAACACCAGTCTGGTTATGATGGCTTGGCCACATCAGCAGGAAGAGCAAAGGTTTCCTAAGTAGGCACGGATTACAGGTTCTACAAACTCAGTAAAATCCCTTTTATCTAAAAAGCAAATCCTTCCCCTGGTCCTTGTGACACCATCCTTTGCACAGCACACAACCAGCACCCTCCTCCCCTCCTAGTTCTCGCCAACTTGCTTCAAACTGCCTTCTACCTGCCAATCTACTTCCTCTTCCCACTCTTCCATTCACCCTCCCACTTCTCTACCAAATGAGTCCTTGCTCATATCAGGGACTCCAATGACCTCCGTGTTGCCAAAGACAAAGGACGTCTCACAGTCTTCGTGGTAGAGTATCGCCCAGTGGCTTTGACCACTCAGGGCTCCTTCCACCTGCAGATAGGTACTCCTTCCTGAGCTCCACCACCTTACACTCTCCTGATTTCTGCTCACCTCACTGGGTGCTTTCTGAGGCTCCTTTCCTGGCTTCTTCTCCACCTGACTACTGTTTCAGGGGGTTGTGCTGGGACCTGTTCTCTATCTGTACTCCCTTCCTTGGTGACCTCGCTTTGTTCTGTGGCTATACTGTTGTCTTACGTATTTATATATGCACGCTTCCTTCTCCCATGACCTCCAGCTCAAATAAACAACTCAACTTCAGGGCCTGAGACATCTCAAACATAACGCACTCACCATGACACCCTTGATCCAGCCCTTCTGCCCAGAGACACACCAACGTATTTCCACTCACATATAATTAAAGGTTATCATTGGCTTCTGTCGTGTTCCTCATCCACACCCATCCAATCCATTAAAAGTCTTGTCTGCCTCTTGCGTTTCCCTCCTACCCTCCCTATCCCACCCCTCTAGGTGGTCACAAAGCACCGAGCTGATCTCCCTGTGCACCCTCCCTATCCCACCCCTCTAGGTGGTCACAAAGCACCGAGCTGATCTCCCTGTGCTATGAGGCTGCTTCCCACTAGCTATCTATTTTACGTTTGGTAGTGTATATATGTCCATGCCATTCTCTCACTTTGTCCCAGCTTACCCTTCCCCCCACCGTGTCTTCAAGAACTAACACACCATTATAAAGCAATTATACTCCAATAAAGATGTTTAAAAAAATTTAAAAAGTCCTATCTGGTTCTCTCTTCAAGGCACACTGCTCCATCCAGCAACCTCCTTGTCTTCTTCCATCCTAATAGTATAACCATCACCATGTCTTTCTGGGACTATGCTTATAGACTCCCTGACCCTGTTCATTTCCCATAAA
Organism: Physeter macrocephalus; assembly: GCF_002837175.3. Lineage (NCBI taxonomy): Eukaryota > Metazoa > Chordata > Mammalia > Artiodactyla > Physeteridae > Physeter > Physeter macrocephalus. The sequence goes on along the minus strand of NC_041215.1, from coordinate 36,802,186 downwards.
ATTTATTCTCCAAAGAGCAGCCAGAAAGAGTTTTTAAATTGAAATCAGATCATATCACTCTCTGTTTAAAACTCATTATTGTTTCCCACTGCACTTGTAATAAAAGCCAGTGATGGCCCTGCATGAACTGGCTTCCTTCAACTTTCCAGCCTCTACTTATGTGGTTCAGACCCACTGCCTTGACCATAACTTTAATTTCCACCATCCTTTACCTCTCTGAAAATATTATTCTCATTGTTCAGGAGTCATCTCAACTCAAATATCCTCTTCTCAGGTAGATCTTCCCTGAAGATATTATCTAAGTGAGTCTCTCTTCTATGTGGCATTTTATGCATCGAATGTCCTGTTTTATAGATTTCCTTTCTTTTCTTTCTTGTTCTTGATTCTCGTCCTCTTTATATTGGTTTGGTTATTTTCCCTCCTCTTATCTTTCATTCTTTGTTGTTTATTAGTTATACACTCTATCATTTCATATGTTGGCCACAAAATTGAAATACACATACTTACCCTAACGATATCCTTAATTTCTTACCAATTTAAGGGATTCAGAATGTTTATCACCTGTCATTTTATTTAGTCCCCCCTTCCCAAATTATATTATTGTTAGGAGTTTTAGGACTAGTTTGACTTTTGAAACTCTAAAAATAGATTATTGCTAACGTTTCATACAGTGACTATTTATTTAGATTTTCTCCAGGTTTTTGTCCACTATTCCTTCTTTTACCTCACTGGGATCATTTTCCTTTTTCTGAAGTATATACTTTTGATATCCTTTGAATAGGAGGATATCAAAAGTATATACTTCAGAAAAAGGAAAATGAATTCTGTTTTATTTTTTAATCTGTCTCATTTTTTTTATTCCTAAAGAGCGTTTGCAGAATATACAATTCTATTTTGACAATTTGAAGATATTGTTACACTGTATATGGGCTTCAATTATTTCCTTATTAACTATCTATCTAGTCATGTTCCTTTGAAGGTACCATGTCTTCTCTCTGCCTCCTTTTAAGACTTCTTTCTTTTTGGAGTCCTGCTGTTTTACTACACACTACTCTGTATGCTGCTTCAGGTTCACTGGATTTCCTAAAACAGAGAGATGGAGCCTTTCATAAATTCTAGAAAGTTCACACTCATTATCTTTTTTGCGTTATTGTCTACTCTTCCTGTTCTCTCCTCCCAAGACTCTGATCAATAAACTTGAAACCTCTCACTCATATCTCTTGTGCTCTCATAATTTCCATTTTCTTTGCCCTCTGAAGTTCATTCCAAGTGCATATCTTTAAATATATTTTCCGGTCAATGACAATTTGCTATCTGGCATTACCTAGTCTTATGTTTAACACATTCCTAAGGTGCTATTATTTTTAATAAGCTTTTTTAAATTTTTGAAATAAGTTTAAATTTACAGAAAAGATACAGAAATAGTGCACAGAGTTCCCATATACTCCTCACTCAGTTCCCTCATTGCTAACATCTTACATTACCATGGCACATTTGTCAACATTTAAAAACTGCCAACAATACAATACTACTCACTAAACTACAGATATTATTTGGATTTCACCAGTTTTTCTATGAACATCCTCTTTCTGCTCTAGGAACCAATCCAAGGTATGGCATTGTATCTACTCATTATGCTTCCTTAGTCTCCTCTAAACATTTCACAGGTTTTCCTAGTTTTAATGGTTTACAGTCTTGAGTCATACTGTCCAAGTAACCTGAAGAATGTCCTCCAGTTTGGTTTTGTCTGATGTTTCACTTTTGGTTTTGTTTGTTTGTTTGTTTTTATGACTAGACTAGATTGAATTTATAGGTGGAGTGCCCTTCTTGTCACATCCTACCTGGAGCTACACGACATCCACAGGTCATTTCTGGGGATGTTAATCTTCATCACTTGCTTAAGTTGATGTCTGCCAGGCTTCTCCACTGTAAGTGACTATCTCCCCCTTTCCTGTTCTTCAGAAGCAAGTCACTATGTCCGTCCTCAAGGAGGGGTGCACATTCCTGAATTTTTAAGTTCAATTGTTATCTTTTTTGTTTTAAAGTTTTATTTGCTTCTTTTACAAATCTGGCTGGTCAATTTTGACTGTCTCTGATTTCTGTTTTTACTTTCAACCCCATATTTTATGTCCTTAAACATTTAAACATCCTTATTTTATGTTTTGTATCTGGCAAGTCCAGCACCTGGAGGGTTTGCAGGTCTGATTCTGCAGTGTTTTGTTTCTGCTGACTTTCATGCATGGTGGTCAGTTTTCTCATATGTTTAAGGAATTTTACATTTATGAGCTCAGGTTCCTTAGAACTTTATTTTTGAGAATTCCTTGAGGCTGATGTTTAAAATTATTGCTCCAGAGATAATTTCAGCTTGATTCTGACATTATCTATAGGTACCACCAACTTAGGTCTACTTTAAATTAAAATTTTCAACCCCCATCGTTTCTGGGCCTGGGCAACCACTAAGCTACTTTCTGTCTCTATAAATTTGCCTCTTCTGGACATTTCATATAAATTAAATCATACAAATGAGATCCTCTATGACTGGCTTCTTTCATTCAGCATAATGTTTTCAAGGTTCATCCAAGTTGTAGCATGTGTCAGCACTTTGTTTCTTTTGATTGGCAAATAATATTCCATTGCAAAGATAGACCACTTTTTATCAATTCATCAAGTCATGGGCATTTGGATTGTTTCCATTTTTGGGGTGTTATGAGTTATGCTACTATGAACATTTGTGTACAATTTGTGTGTGTAAGTGTGTGTGTGTGTACAAATGTTTTCATTTGGGGGTGTATATCTAAGAGTGATATTGCTGGACTGTATGGTAACTCTGTGTTTAATCATTTGCAGAACTGCAAGACTATTTTCCAAAGGAGATGAAACATTTTACATTACCACCAGCAGTGTATGAAGGTTCCAATTTCTCCACATCTTCACCAACACTTTTTAATTCTCTGTCCTTTTGACTATAGCGTCCTAGTAGGTGTGAAGTGGTGTCCCACTGAGCTTTTGACTTACATTCCCCTAATGGCTAATGATGTTGAGCATCTTTTTACAGGATTGTCAGAAATGTGTTTATCTTCTTTGCACAATTGTCTATACACATTGTTTGTGCCTTTTTAAAAATTGCGGTTTTGTCTTTTTATTATTGAATGTTATTTACATACTCCTGGTAAAAGTCTCATCAGATATATAACTTGAAAACACTTTTTACCATTCTGAGTTGTCTTTTCTCTTTCTTGATGTTGTCCTCTGAAGCACACATATTTTCTTTTTTTAAATTTATTTTATTTTTGGCTGTGTTGGGTCTTTGTTGCTGTGAACGGGCTTTCTCTAGTTGCGGCGAGCGGGGGCTACTCTTCGTTGTGGTGCGCTGGCTTCTCATTGCGGTGGCTTCTCTTATTGTGGAGCACGGGCTCTAGATGCGTAGTAGTTGTGGCAGGTGGGCTCAGTAGTTGTGGCACATAGGCTTAGTTGCTCCGTGACTTGTGCGATCTTCCCTGACCAGGGCTCAAACCCTTGTCGCCTGCATTGGCAGACAGATTTGTAACCACTGCGCCACCAGGGAAGCCCCCATATTTTCATCAGTTTCAAAAATGTTCTCCTTTACCTCATGAATCACTGTTATATGAGTGATTTAAAGTCTATCTGACAATTCCAACATCTGAGTCATCTCTGGGCTGGCCGCTTTTGATTGTATTTTCCCTTGAGAATTGGTCACATTTTCTGAAAAGTTTAAATATTATGTTATGCTACTCTGGGTCGTGTTAAAATTTTCTGAAGAGTGTTGGTTTTCTGTTGGTTTTACAGTCAGTCAACCCAATTAGGTTTAGATTGCAGATTCTTCCTCACCTCTGGGCATGGTGGTTCTGGTGTGGTTCAGTTTTCACAGCCCTGGCTACATGGTTGGGTCCATCCCTCACCTGTACCACTCAGATTTGGTCCAGGATGAGGGCTGTGGTTTTCATGGTGCTTCAGTCCTCAAAGCCTTTGCCAGGCTTACCTGGATATGTTCTATACAGGTTCAGCCTAGGGGTGGTTCATACATACATTAGTCTTCTCCAACTTCCCTCGCCCAGATTTCCCCCCATACTGTCTAACTCCAGGGCCTCATTTTCCTCATTCCTCTAGCCAAACAGACAGAGTTCTCTCAGTTTCCACAACCTGTACTGTGCTACATGACTGTGTCTGCCTTTGGGACAAAGTGGTGAGGGAAAAAAAGAGAAAAAGTACATCTGGAATACACCCCACACTGTGAAACGCTCTTTTCCCAGTCCCTCTCTAATGGGATGATTTCCTCTTGCCTCCTCCATGGTAGCACAGTGTGTCACTGGGACTGGTCTTGGAGCAGAGGAGGAGAGAAAAAAATTAGGAAAAAAAGAACAGCTGCGAGAATTCTCTCCATGCTTCCCAGCTCACAGGGGGTTTCTTCTCTATCCTCTGTCCTGATAAACAGATCTTGGAGTTTTTGCCAACAGCACCTGCTATATAGTTTCCCATTTTGATTTGTCTTTGGATCAAAACTGAGGATTAAAAGAGGAAAAAGAAAAAAGCCAGGAAACTCACAGCCACCTTCTTGGTCATTTTTCATGTTGGGAGCTTTGACTCGGCTCCCCAGTCTCTCTACTCTTATTATTTTTAGAATTCTCAGGCAGTGGTGTTTTGTATGTTGTCCAGTGTGTTTGGTTGTAACCACTGTGAAAAATAAGCTGCAATTAGCTTACTTCATTTTGGCCAGAAATGGACAATTTTAAGGCAGTTTTAATGATACATCACCTTCTTAATTCCTTGTTTGTTTACTGAATGACTCCCATCCCTGACTCGAAGGAGCGCTTCCGTGCAGAAGGTTTGGTTCTTAATTCACTGCTATATTCCCAGCACTTAGAAAAATACCTGGTACGTGGTAACTCTCAATAAATATTTATTGAATAAATGAATCTTTATGCATAGTGCTTTTTTCAGCACTTTAGATTTTACTTGAGATAATTTCCTAGAAGTTAAATTACAGCCCCAAAGGTATAATTATCTTTTAGGTTGTATTCGTGTTGTCAAATTCTTTGCAAAAGTGTTCCACTCTGCACTAATAAGTGCGAGTCCCCGTGTCATCACACTAAAACGAACTTTTTTTTAAACATTTTCGAATCTATAGGTGAAGATGTTATCTCATTGTTCTTTTTGTCTATACCAAATACTTTTAACCCAAGCATCCCTGATCTTCTAAAGCAATCTTCATTACCAGGACAGGAGCGTTCTTCCAGAGTGCTCTGTATCCTCTGCCTTTGAAACTCCCACCAAAGGGGTTCCTCTGCAAATCCTCTTGCTGGAGAAAGGAGAAGTGTGGTGTTTTTAAAAGCGAGAACTAAATCATGAATATCCCTTTGCAAAAATACCCCTAGGTTCCACTAACTTCTTAACTGGACAACCCCCCATCCAAAAAAGTGTTGTCAATTCACTTCTGAAATAATTAGAGTGGTACTTTTCAACTAGATAATTTCATGTAACAATCATCTCATGTGTTTCTTGTTTCCAATACCAAGGTCAGGTCACTTCAATTGAACTAACCTTCTTGTTAAAAACAATTAAAAATGCTGGATAATATTTGGAAAACATTTAAAAGTTGGAGATGAGAGAAATTCCCCGATGACTTTTAAAAATTAAATTTTAATTTTTAATTTTAAAAATCAAAGCCTTTAACCAAGGTAGTAATCCAAATACCGGGGTTCCAATGTCCTGTGGAAATTTGCCAATACCAAACACCTGACCTTGGATTTAGTGGCTTTGGTTGACAGACCTTATGGCCCAGGAACCACTCAAGCTGGAAAATCTTATAGGTGACATTGTAAGCCTACTGACTTTACCTTCATGGTAATTGAAAAATAAATTTTCCCATGTTCCACTCCCTCTAACCCTAGGAAAGTATAGAGAAAACAGTCTTGGGAGGAGGAAGCAGGAAAAGTAAAAGAAAATGTAGGGCTTCCCTGGTGGCGCAGTGGTTGAGAGTCCGCCTGCCGATGCAGGGCACGCGGGTTCGTGGCCCGGTCCGGGAAGATCCCACGTGCCGCGGAGCGGCTGGGCCCGTGAGCCATGGCCGCTGAGCCTGCGCATCCGGAGCCTGTGCTCCGCAACGGGAGAGGCTACAACAGTGAGAGGTCCGCGTACCACAAAAAAAAAGAAAATGTGGAGGGGAAAAAGTCCCTGAGGAGTTCCTTCACACATGTTTTCACTCTGGGAAAGCATATCTGAGTCTGTCATGGGACCTCAGGCCACACACATGGTCTGAGGTGGTCCACACTTGTGGCACCAACAGATTTGGAAACAGCAGATACAACACCCCTCTGAAGGAGTATCCACCTTTGTCTTCGGGAAACACCTACCAAACTTTCCAAGACAAGTGACCATCAGGCACTCAGAAGTACCTCCCACCTTAATAGAGAAAGTGGAACTGAAGCAGTTCTGACACAGGGCGAACAGGGTCATCCGTATCTCTGCAAGAGGAGGCCAGCAGATCAGATGGCCTGACTCTCTCTCCATCCTCCCTCTAGTCTCCTCCTTGGACTTCTCATTGGCCCAACCAAACCAGAAGCCTAACAATGTAGTCTATTCAGTCCATTTAGGTCAGCTTTCCAGGGCACCAAGCAGGATGGAAAGCAGAGAAGAGCACATGTGAAGGTGCTCAGTGAACACAGGAGGCTGAACAAACACAAAGAAACTCCTCCCGAGGAATTGCTATATTCTGTTCCAAATTACCACCCAAGTTATGGAATTCTGCCAGCCAAATTATTGGTCTGTATATGCGTGTACTGTTTAACAAGTAACTTAGCACCACCAATAAATGTTCATTTCCTTCATCCTACCATAATTTAAAACACATCCGTCACTGGGATAGATTGCACGTTAAATCACTAACAATCCATAAAGGGGAGGAAAAGGCTTCACCTTTCTCTGCATTCCCTCCTCCCTCTTCTTAAAAATGAAGGAAACACTGACCTAATGCATCATGTTCTTTGGCGACTACGTTTGCTAGTAAATAGGATCCCTTTGTTTTACAAGGCATGCGAGTGGGTGTAAACTTCTCCAAGGTCTCTGTCACCCACAGACACCACACTGAGTGGAGGATGCCCCCAGGCAAGCACAAGTAACTTGCTCTCTCTTTACTTCACTCTGGAACATTAAGGCTTTTAAAAAATCATTCCTGGCTCCAGAGTCGGTTGGTTGGTAAAATTGGGCACCGTAAGCCTAACCCTAAGCTATGTGTTTCAGTCTAACTAGCATCCATTATGAGGATTTAGTGGCACTCATCAAGTTGCTAAAGCATCAACGTGTCCTGAGTATGTATCTAGAATTTGATGAAGAGAAAGAGCATTCGAAGTTAACATTTTAGGGATCCTGGGTCAAACACAATTAATAGTTACAGAATCACACCCCCCCTTTACATCAGAATAATCATCTCTGATATTTGAATCTGATTTTTATGATTGTCCTGTGATCTTATCTCTACTAGGAACAACCTTTATTTTAGTCCCTACTCCATTGTATTACAAAGGCTTGTCTTCGCCACTAGATAAAAATCAAGGACACTGTGTTATTTATTTATGTGTCCCCAAACTTATCAGGGTCTGATGAGTAGTGGGTACTCATTCTTTCACTAATACTGTCATTCAGCAAAATTTTATTGACCACCTACTATGTGATAGGCATGGTACTGAAGCTGGGTAACACAGAAGTGAACAAAGCAGTCAAAAAATTACTGCCCATATGAAAATTATATTCTAATGGTAGAGACAGTTAATCTATAAGATATATGGATAAAATATATAGGATGTCAAGAATTGATACTAAGGAAAAAACAACAGAAAAAGCAGTATACACTGTCACCAGCTACACTGGCTTGTGAAAGCCAACTGTTATATTTTCAGGAACTTTGGAAGGCAGCTGTTGTCACTTTGGTTGCTTAAAATTAGCCTTGCTAGGAACTTCCCCAGTGGTCCAGTGGTTAAGACTCCACGCTTCCACTGCAGGGGGCACGGGTTCAATCCCTGGTCAGGGATCTGCATGCTACACGGTGCAGACAAAAACAAACAAAACAAAACCAAATTAGTCTTGGTGAAAGTATTCACCTTGCAGAAATCAGTAAACACTACAGATTGGTGCTCTCCATCCCCCCAACCATGGGTCAGTTGTTGTACATTTATCAGAACAGCCTGTACCACTGGCACAAAGAGGAGGAGAGCTCCCTTGCTAGGGAGAGTGGTGAAGGAAAGCGCTGGTAGGAAGGGAGCATCTGAGCAAAGACTGCCATGAGGGGAGGAAGCTGGACCACATGGCTGCCAGAGGGAAGAGCATAGCAAATGTAAATGGCACGAAGCTGTGTGGAGTGACAAGGGGAACACAGTGGGTCACAAGGCCAGAAGAGTCAAGGGGGCCAGGTCATATTGTCTTGCAGGTTAAGTGAGATGCAGGTATCAGAAGCTTTTGAGCAGTGTGGTAACATGATTCAGTTTACATTTTAACAGGTTCATTCTGGAAGATTTGTTGGAAATCAACCAAAGTTAGCAAGGATAGACGAAGCATCCCAGGAGGAAGTTACTGCCATAACCCCGGTAACCCAGGTGACAAGGAGCAGTGGGTGGGGCAGTGTCCATATAGAGTGGTGAGAAGTGGTTGGCTCTTGCATACATTTTTATAGTGGAACCAACAAAATATGTTGAAAGGCCAGAGACTCCAAATTTTCTTGAGCATCTGGAAGGACCGAAATGCTACTTACCATAATGGAGAAAACTATGAGAGTGACAGGATTGGGAGTGAAGTGAGGGGTGCAGGGTAGAGCAGTAGCTCAGGGTCAGAAATGTTTATCAGTTGTCCAATTAGCGGATGTCTTCAATCTGTCCCCATACAGACTGCCTTCCCTTCCAGGTCTCCACAAGCATCCTACCTGGAATAGTTGCCTGCCAACTAATAACTCCTCTGTGTATTTGGAGCAACAAAGTGACATGTCTCATTTTGTCACTATGACCAGGAGCTCTGGCTGACTGTCCATTTCTGTCTCTGAAGCCCTTCACTCTGACTTGAGTGACCCAGCCCTGGCTGGCATGGAGCCGAAGACTTAGTGAACTGACCTGTTGAAACCCATCATTGAGTTGCCAATTTTTGATCTGGTCCAAGGCCCTGGGAAGGTACAGGAGGATGGACACATAGACATGGATTCTGACTGATGACTCTGCAGTGACCCTTGGTCCTGGGATGTCTGCCCAGAGTCAGGTGATGATGTACTCAGGAGTCTCCTACGCAAAGGATGGCTGGTAGAAAACAGAAGTCAAAGGACACTAATGAAAGAGAGGAGGTGGGGGCAGAAGTTTCTTGTCCACATTGAGAAAGTGTGAAAAGACAAGCAGACATCTGAGAGCCATGTTTGCATGTGTGGGTATGTGTCCTCAAGCATCAACCATCTCTCTTTCACCTTGGGGCAGCCCAGTGTGGAAGGGGTGGGGAAGGGGGATATTAACATGCAGCTGGGAGTCTGGATTTTATACCTTCATGCTATGTCTCAATTAATCAAAGATTTGCCATAAAACTTAACTGGCAGTGCTCCACACCAAGACATGTCATAAAATATTAGCTGATTAATTTCCTTCTAATTTGTATGATCATTAAAATTCTAACTTTAATTCTGTTAATTGTCCTCCAACAAGGAGGCTGATTGAGCTTTCCCAATGCCCTCTGTGACAGTCCTCTTCCCACAGGGTGGCTTCATTGCCTTTATGGTACAAGGTTTCCCTGTCATTCATCAAGGCCCAGAGATAAGTGTGTGCTTATTTCTCCAGCCATTCTGTCAGGAGCTGAGCCTGTGCCCATAAATCAAACATTGAAAGTCATTTGGTATTTTATCAGGATGTCGGGCCAGCTCTGTGAATGTCCCTTCCTCTTAATGAACAATTAAGTTGCTAAAAGCAATAAGGCCCCAAATACATCTGGGCCACATGGGCCATGGTTGAGCATTTCCTGGATGAACCAGGCGGCTTTCACATTAGCATGCACCGAGGAAGTCCAAGTGCACATCTGCTGTGTTGATGATGAGCTTCTAAAGGGCAAAAATGTCTGTCCAGATCCTGCCTCAGGGCACAGGATGGGAAAGGAGAAAGGAATTATTAAGAGCCAGGTTCTCTGCAAAACATTATGTTGCAGAATATTTTTTACTCCAGAATTGCACAGTAACTTCACAAATTACATATTCCACGAGGGAGATTTTATTATACTTGCTTTGCATTTGAGTAAACTGAGGCACAGTGGAATTAAGTGAAACATTAAAGTCACATAGGCCGTAAGTGGTAGGACTTTGGATTCAACTCTATATTACCTCTAAGGTCTTAAACTAGTGGACATCCCATCTATGCATAACAGAAATCCCTAATTTATTGAGCTTCTGTGTACCAGGTACAATCCTGGGGTCTTTACATAAATTATTTACAATCTTTACCATATACTCAGACCTGGATTGAAGTATGCGTTCTGCTGAGGAAAAAAACCTTCCTCATGGTATGTAATCTTTTCAGGCCACCCAGCTGATCAAAGGCAGAGGTAGATTTCTGAGGGTCCAGCTGACCTCAGAGCCTGTGTTTCTTTCACCACCCCAGAACACAGCATCCCCGCTGAAGATGAGCATGCACTTGGCCAAACCTATTTGGAAACATGACCATCAGCACGCAGGTCCTTGCCTCCCTGAAGTCATCACATGGGTTCAGCCCAAAAGGATTTGGGGCGAGAGGGTCATTAGCTAGGTTGGGAAGATGGGCAAGGCCAGGGCTGGCAGAGAAGAGCAGGAAGGTGCTGGAAGAAGCAAAATGATGGGCACTTGTCCATTTGGTCAGTGATATAACAAATATGTAGAAAGCTTGTACAGTGAGCCAGGCTTTATGATAGACAGAATAACACAACAGTGAGCATGGTCAGCCCCATCCTCCAGGATATGCAGACAGGTGGGAAGAGAAACATGAGCAAGTCATTAATTATATAGTTATGAAGCAAATGTGGTGATAAGACTGAATCCAAGCATGTCGCAAGGTCCCAACTAGGTTGCAGAGTCAGGACGGGTGTCCCAAAGAAATTCCTTCTTGGCGGCTGTTCTAGGGGTATGATTTAAGTTATTTTACTTTTCCCATACTCTCTGCTGTATTTTCATGGAGTTATTTCAGTTCCCAACATCTGATACTATATTGCAGGTTTCTTTTACTCCAGAATTGCATAGTAAATTCACAAAGCACATAAACATGAGACTACGTTCTGTTATTTTTTTAATTTGCTAAAGTGTCTACAATCCTACAAAGTCTCTACCCTTGACCTGGAGTTTCCTTCTAATTACTCAATCCTCAATCTCTTCCCTCCCTTCCTAATCCAAACATTTCCCAACTAAATTTCTCTGGTCATATTACAGTTCCCCAAATCTGGCTTCTTTCATCAACAATTTAATGACACTCCTTTAATTAAGGTCGCCAATTGATTCTTAATGTTAAAATACAAAAAGTATTTTTTCAATCTTTTCCGTATGGGATATCACAAATGTATTGGTTCCTATTGCTGCTGAACAAATTACCACAATTTAGTGGCTTAAAAAAAAACACAGATTTACTATCTCACAGTTGTGGAGGTCAGAAATCTGCCTTGAGTGTCCCTGGGCTAAAATCAAGGTGTCATCAGAGATGCTTTTCTTCTGGAAGTGCTGTGGAAGCATTCATTCCCTTGCTTTTTCTAGCTTCTAGAGGCTGCCCGCATTGTCTCATGACATGTTCAAATCAACAACAACAATGGAGTGGGGTGTTCAAGTCTCTCTCACATTGTATCACTTTGACCTCCTCTTCTGTCTCTCTCGCCCACCTTTAAGGACCATTGTGATCACATTGGACTCACCTGAATAATTCAGGATAATCTCCCCATGTCAAAGTCCTTAATTTAATCACATCTGCAAAGTCCTCTTTGTCGTGCACTGTAAGGTCAGGATGTGGACGTCTTTGAGGGGCCATTTTTCTGCCTGCCACAACTAGTAATTCTCTTTTCCTTGAAACTACATTTTCTATTGGTTTGTGTGACTCCATCCTCTTCTGCTTCTCCTCCTATCTCTTCATTTCTTCCATGTCTCCTTGCACTCCCCATTTTTTTCTACCATTAACAGCTGGGAATCAAGCTGATTATCCTTTCATACTTCCCTGGTGACCTCTACTGTGAAAAGAAGGAATAAGTGTGGTAAGTGTGAGAATTGTTCTGCTAGCAGTAATTTTTCTCTTGCTATTGAGGTCCTATCATATCTTTATCCATCCAGCAAGTTACATGAGAAACACTCTAGATTCCTCACCCTCCTTCATCACACCACACAAAATTATCATTTAACCATGCAAACTTTAGCCTAAATATAGAATTTATTTTAAATCCAGGACATGCTCTACAAATGGCACTTCTATAGATTTCTATAGAATGCTAAGATTAGACAAAGTTGAACTCCACAAAAAACTGTTAGAATAAATGAATTCAACAAAGTTGCAGGATACAAAATCAACATACAAAGATCAGTTGTATTTCTATACACTAACAACAAATTATCCAAAAAGAAAATTGAAAAGCAATTTCATTTACAGTAGGACCAAAAGGAGTAAAATACTTAGGAATAAAATTAACCAAGGAAATGAAAATTTGGTGCACTAATGAAATTAAAGAAGACACAAATAAATGGAAAAACATCCAATGTCCATGAACTGAAAGAATTAATGTTAAAATGTCCATACTATCCAAAGTGATTTATAGATTCAATGTAATCCATTGCAAAATTCTAGTGGTGTTTTTTTTTCTACAGAAATAGAAAAAAAATCTTCAAGTTTATATGGAATCACAAAAGACTGCAAAGAAACAAAGCAATTTTGAGCAAGAAAAACAAAGTTAGAGGCATCACACTTCCTAATTTCAAAATATATCACAAAGCTGCAGAATAAAACAGACACATAAACCAATGAAACAGAATAGAGAGCCCAGAAATAAGTTCATGAATATATTGTCAACCGATAGTTGACAAGAGTTCTAAGAATAGACAATGGAGAAAGAATAGTCTCTTCAACAAATGGTGCTGGGGAAATGGATATCCACATGCAAAAGAATAAAATTGGACCTTATATCATACATTACACAAAAATCAACTCAAAATGGAGTAAAGACCTCAATGTGAGATGTGAAAGAGTAAAGCACCTAGAAGACTACACAGGGAAAATGCTTCTTGACATTGGCCTTGGCAATAGCTTCTTAGATATGACACTGAAAGCACAGGCAACAAAGCAAAAATAGACTACATGATACCACTTATGAGGAACCTAAGTAGTCAAACTCGTAGAATCACGGTGTAGAATGGTGTTTGGCAGGAGCTAGGTGGAGGGAATATGGGGAGGTATTAGTCAAAATGCACAAGTTTCAGTTACACAAGATAAGTAAGACCTAAAGATCTATAGTATAATGCCTATAGTTAACAATACTTTATTGTAACTTAAAAATTTTCTAAACGGATAAATCTTATGTTAAAGTTCTTATAATAATGGTAATAATAATGAGAAACAATAATAATAAATAAGGAGGTGGAAGAACATTTTTGAAGGTGATGGATATGTTTATGGCATAGATTGTAGTGACGGTTTCATGAGTGTATAATTATCTCTACTCTCAACAAATTGTATATTTATATAAATTATGTACAGATTTTTGTACACCAAAAAGTTGTTTTAATCAATTAATTAATGAAAAAAAAGTTCTCCTTACTCTAGGATTTATTAGAGACTTTATAATGTTATTGGGCACTATGGAGCCTAATTGTGAGACAGCACATAGATGGACAGTGATGGGCTCCTACCCAAGCTCTGACATGTGTTTCCCCACATTGAAAGTCTTCTATACATCATGTAATAAGCTAAGTTCAACTTCTATTATCACACTTAGTCCACTCAACAATTTTGTGAAAATAACAAAACAACAGTAACATTATTATTATCATCATCACCATCACCATCATCATCACCAATCTACCATATTGTAGATTTAAAAAGTCTCATAAAGGTGAAATAATTTTTCCAGCATCATACAGTTAACGTGTGTTAAACCTGGGTTAATGCCTGCCTTGGAGAGCTACTTGTGGGATCAAATGACTTGCTAATGTGAGTCTCTAAGCTCACTTCTTGGTATACAGGAAACAGATAATCAGAACACCATTCTTGTTAACTAAGAATGTTATCAGAGGTCAAGAATGATATCCATTTGTTCCCAAGATGGAGTGAGAAGGAAATGATTTACTTTTCCACCTGAAATAATGAGAGCAACAAACAGAAAAAATGCATTAAACGTTTCAAAATGTTGGACATCAGACAATGAAGGACAGCAATTCCTGAGACATGAGAACAAGCTAGGTAAGCTCTATGAACCCCTCCAACTTACTGCTTTAGAGACTTTCCAGGCTGGGGTGTGGAGAGGAGGAACCCAGGCAGACCTTGCTGCTTAATCCTTACGTTGACAAGATAGAGGCAAGAATCCAGAGAGACCAAGGCAACTGGAGTTTGCATTACGGTGTATGAAAGAGAGGACTGTTCATATAGATAAGCTCAGAAAACTACAGAGAGTCCCCGTCAAGTATTCATAAGGGTACTGATCAACACTTGCATAGGGAAAAAGAAACATCTGAAAGAGTGATAGAAGAGTACCAGTGCTCACATAGGTCTGGCACTATTGCTTATTCCCAATAGCCAGAGTGGAAACACTTAGAATTCATGGGTCATTGAGTAGACTACTCAGGAATGTTTTGCCTTATTAGTGAGGAATAATAAGCAGTAGATAGAGCACAATATCATTGTGTTTCTGATTATACAACAATGTGAGTATACTTAATGTCATGTGCTGAATTGTGTCCTCCACAAAATTCATGTTTGAACCTTAACCTCCAATGTGATGGTATTTGGGAGGTAGTTTAGTAATTAGGTTTAAATGAAGCATGAGGATGGACCTCCCATGATGGAAATAGTGTCCTTACAAGAAGAGAGAGAGAGATCAGAGCTCGTTCTCTTTCTCTTTCTCTCTCTCTCTGCCATGTGAGGACACAGCATAGTGAGCGGGGATGGGGTGAAAAACCAGGAAGAGCTCCCTCTGGAAACTGAAAGGATGGCACCTTGATCATCTCAATAGATGCAGAAAAAGCATTTGACAAATTTCAACGTTCATTTGTGTAAAAACTCTCCACAAAGTGGGTATGAAGGGAATATACCTCAACATAATAAAGACCATATATGACAAACCCACAGCCAACATCATACTGAATAGTGAAAACCTGAAAGTATTTCCTCTAAGATGAGGAAAAGGACAAAGATGTCCACTCTTGCCACTTTTATTCAACATCATATTGAAAGACGAAGCTACAGCAATCAGACAAGAAAAATAAAAATAAAAAGAATCCAAATCCAAAAAGAAGTAAAACTGTCACTCTTTGTAGGTGACATGATACTATATATAGAAAATCCTATAAACACCACCAAAAAACTATTAGAACTAATAAATGATTTCAGGAACTTTGCAAGATACAAAATTAAAATACACAAATTTGTTACATTTTTATACACTAACAATGTACAACCAGAAAGAGAAATTAAGAAAATAATACCATTTACATTGCATAAAAAAGAATAAAATACCTAGGAATAAATCTAACCAAGGAGGTCAAAGACATGTACTCAGAAAACTATAAGACGCTGATGAAAGAAACTGAAGATGACACAAAGAGGTGGAAAGATATCCATGTTTCATGAATTGGAAGAATTAATATTGTTAAAATGACCACGCTCCTCAAGGCAATCTACTGATTCAATACAATCCCTATCAAAATACCAGTGGAATTTTTCACAGAACTAGAACAAATAATTCTAAAATTTGTATGAACGCACAAAAGACCCCAAATAGCCAACACAATCTTGAGAAAAAGAACAAACTTGGAAGTATCACACTTCCTGATTTCTAACTACAATGCTAGAATAATCAAAACAGAATGATACTAGTAAAAAAATAGATACTTAGATCAATGGAACAAAAAAGAGATCCCAGAAGTAACCTATGACAATTAACCTATGACAAAGGAAGCAAAAATATACAATGAGGAAAAGACAGCCTCTTCAATAAATTGTGTTGGTCAAACTGGACAACCACCTGCAAAAGAATCAAGCGGGACTATATCATCATATTCTCACATCATACTCAAAAATAAACTCAAAATGGTTTAAAGTCTTGAATGTAAGAACTAAAACCATAAAGCTCCTAGAAGAAAATAGGTAATATGCTGCTTTACACAGGTATCAGCAATATTTTTTAGCATATGTCTCCTCAAGCAAGTTAAACAAAAGCAAAAATCAACAAATGGTACTACCTCAAACTAAAAATTTTTGCAGAATGAAGGAAATTATCCACAAAACAAAAAGTTCACCTACTGAATGAGAGAAGATATTTGAAAGCAATATATCTGAAGGAGGTTAATATCCAAAATATACAAAGAACTTGTACAACTCAACATCAAAAAAAAAAAAGAAAAATAGGCAAAAGACCTGAATAGACATTTTTCCCAAGAAGATATACAGATGGCCAACAGAAACATGAAAAGATGCTGAAAATCACTAATCATTAGGGAAATGCAAATCAAAACCACAATGAAATATCACCTCACCCCTGTCCAAATGGCTATTATCAGGACAGGAAATAAAAAGTATTGGTGAGGAGGTGAAAAAAGGGAATCCTCATGCACTGTTCATTGGAATGTAAATTGATGCAGCCACTATAGAAAACAGTATGAAATTTCCTCAAAAGTTTAAAAATAGAACTACATTAGATCCAGCAATTTCAGTTCCTAGTACTCTTCCAAAGGAAAAACCTATATGACCAGCAATAGATGAATGGATAAAGAAGATGTGGTATACACATATAAAATGGGAAATTAACCATAAAAAGAATGAAATCTTGTCATTTGTGACAACATGAATGAACCTAGAGGGCATTATGCTAGGTAAGTCAGAGAGAGAAAGACAAATACCACATGATTTCATTTATATATGGAATCTAAAAGACAAATGAACACACATAACAAAATGGAAACAGCTTCATAGATACACAGAACAAACAAGGTGGTTTCCAGAGGGGAGGAGGGGAGAAGAAAGTTATAGCTTAGCAGGATCAAAGGTACAAACTTCCAGGTAGAAAATAGTAAGTCACAAGGATGAAGTGTACAGCATGGGGAATAGAGTCAATAACAATGTAATATTTTTGTATGATGACAGATGGAAACTAGACTTATTGTGGTGATCATTTTGCAATGTATAGAAATATTGAATTACTATGCTGTGCACCAGAACTACCATAGTGCTGTCAGTCGATTATACTTCAAAAGAAACTCATAGAAAAAGAAATCAGATTTGTGGTTATCAGAAACAGGAATGAAGGGAGGGGCAGTTGGATGAAGGTGGTCAAAAGGTCCAAACTTCAAGTTATAAGATAAATAAGTACTAGGGATGTAATGTACAGCATGATAAATATAATTAAAACAGCTGTATGTTACCTACAAACATTGTTAGGAGGGTAAACCCTAAGAGTTCTCATCACAAAGAAAAACATATTTTTTTAAAATATTTTATTATTTATTATTATTATTTTTTAACAGGACAAGAAAATTTACTCTTGGTATTCTGGTAGGAGACACCACAAAATTCACAAAGCAAAGGATACAGATACATAATTACGTTATAACCAGGAGTGGAGAGTTAGATACAATAATCCAAGCTACAACAAAAGAATTGTGGAGTTCCAGGATGAGTATAAAAAACTACAAAGTGTCAGTCTTCAGCACAAACATTTGAGATTAGAATAGGTCAAAAAAAAAAAACAACAGGGTTGAATATTATATACAGAATGGATAAACAACGAGGTCCTACTGTATAGCCCAAGGAAATATATTCAGTATCCTCTGATAGACCATAATGGAAAAGAATATGACAAAATGTATATATATGCACAATTGAATTAACACAACCTTGTAAATCAACTATACTTTAATAAAATAACTTTTTTTAAACAAGGGGTGAAATTTGTAAAACCAAAAAAAAAGAAAGAATTTCCTTCTGTCACTTTTATTTTCTTCTTATTTTTTTTAACATCTTTATTTGGAGTATAATTGCTTTACAATGGTGTGTTAGTTTCTGCTTTATAACAAAGTGAATCAGTTATACGTATACATATGTTCCCATATCTCTTCCCTCTTGTGTCTCCCTCCTTCCCACCCTCCCTATCCCAACCATCTAGGTGGTCACAAACTACCGAGCTGATCTCCCTGTGCTATGCGGCTGCTTCCCACTAGCTATCTATTTTAAGTTTGGTAGTGTATATATGTCCATGCCACTCTCTCACTTTGTCACAGTTTACCCTTCCCCCTCCCAACATCCTCAAGTCCATGCGCTAGTAGGTCTGTGTCTTTATTCCCATCTTACCCCTAGGTTCTTCATGACCTTTTTTTTTTTTTCT